>NC_056731.1:1240614270-1240914270 GCF_019279795.1 Protopterus annectens | reverse complement strand
GAATTTTATATCTGCTGTTGATGCTGGCTCGAAAGGAGGCAGTGTGAGTTTTTCCAAAACATAATTGAGGTCCCAGGCCGGAATTGGCGCTTTCCTTGGAGGCCTAATGTTTTTGGCCCCTCTGAGGTACTGCCTTATTAAAGGATGACAAAAGATAGGTGGTTCCGTAATGTAATGTGCTGAAATGGCAGAGGCATGAATCTTAATTGATGAGAAAGAAAGGCCTTTGTTCAGCATCTCAGTTAGGTATTGTAAAATCTGAGGAATATTTGGTACAGACGTGTCAATGCCTTGTTCCTGTTTCCAAGCACAGACCCTCTTCTATTTTTCTGCATAAGATTTTCTGGTACTGGGCCTCCTGGCCTCCAAGATAACATCCATAACCGCTTTTGAAAGAGGAGTGTTCTGAATGGCTACATTATCCGCCATGATGCCAGATTTAAGGTCCTGAGTTGGCTGTGCAGGATCTGATTGTTTTGTTGGGACAGCAAGTGAGAAGTTTGAGGAAATACCCATGCTGGACCTTGAGACAAGCTCTTTAGGATTGGGTACCAGTGCTGGCGTGGCCAGTCTGGTGAAATCAGTATCATTTTTGGCTTCTCTTGTCTGACCTTTAGGAGTACCCTGGGAAGGAGAGGCAGTGGAGGAAAGGCATATACTGTTAGATTTTTCCAGCTGAAGGATAGGGCATCCACTTTCCATGTTTGCTTGTGATAAATCCTTGTGCAAAATCTCTACAATTGGCAGTTGTAAGGGGAGGCAAATAGATCTATGTCTGGGCATCCCCATTTCCTTGTAATCATGCTGAAGACTTGTGGATCCAGTTTCCATTCGTGGGGATCCATGAGGTTTCTGCTTAGTTCATCTGCCAGAGTATTTGTTTTTCCTGGAAGGAATTGTGCTTGCAGGTGAACTTGAAAAGCCAATGTTGTGTCCCATAAGGTCATTGCTGGTCTGCAGAGGGGGTAGGAATGTGTACCTCCCTGTTTGTTTATGTACCACATGACCGTAGTATTGTCTGTCTCTATCAGAAGCTGTCCTGGATGAAGCAGGTCCTTGAAAGCTGTCAGGGCACTTTGAACAGCTAGCATCTCTTTTTGATTGATGTGAAGATGCATCTGGTTTGCAGGCCATGTGCCCTGAATACATTTTCCTGCCATATGGGCCCCCCCAGGCATAATCTGATGCATCTGTTGTCAGTGTCTGTCTGGCTGTGGGTAAACTGAATGGCAGACCCTTGTCGTGGTGACAGGCTTCTGCCCACCATTGAAACTCCTGTTGCAGGCAGGGAATGGGTGCAATTAATGTCTCCAGGCTGTGGCAATGCGGAGTCCAAACACTTTTTAGATACCAGTGTAGTTTCCTCATATGCAGTCTGGCATATGGAATTAGTAGAATGCAGGATGCCATGAAACCCAAGGCCTGCAGGATTTTCCTTGCAAATAAGTGTTTTTTTGTTGCCAATGTAAGAAGTCAGTTGCTTTTGTTTGTCTGGCGTGAGATGAGCCATCTGGGCAGTTGTATTTAAGCTTGCACCCAGGAATATTATCTCTTGAGAGGGCGCTAGTTTTGATTTCTTTTTGTTTACTGTGTACCCTAGGCCAATTAGTAATCTTTTTACAAACACCTGATGCTTTAGAAGAATGTCTTTTGTTCTCTGCTTGAATTAGGCAGGTCATCCAAGTAGGGATATATTTGAATTCCTGTTTGTCTGCAAAATGCAATTACTGGTGCCAGGCATTTTGTGAAGACCCTGGGCGCAGTAAATAAGCCAAAGGGCAGTGCAGAGAATTGGTAATGCATTGAACCAGCTATGAATCTGAGGTATCTTCTGCAAGATTGTCTGATTGAGACATGCAGGTATGCCTCTTTTAGGTCCAAAGTTACGAGCCAAGCCTTTTTGCCCAGCATGGGTAGTAGCTGCTGTAGAGTCAACATCTTGAATTTTGGAACTTCCAGAAACATATTTAGTATAGACAGGTCCAGTACTGGTCTCCAGGTTGTCCTTTCTGGGTACTAGGAAAAGTCTGGAGTAAAATCCTTGCCCCTGCTCTTGTGGCCATCGTGTCCATGAGGGCTGTAATTTGTTTTTGTGCCTCTGCCCATTGATCGTGTGGCAGGTCTGGCATACCTTTTGACATTGGTAAGGTGTGAAAATGGAACCTGTAGCCTTGGGACACTATGTTCAGGACCCATTTGTCTTGGGTAACCATTTGCCAATTTGATGAAAAAAGTGCTAGTTTTCCCCCTAAGGGGGCTGCCAAAAGAAAAGTGCTTGGATCTGGCAGAGGAAAGTCAATGGGACTGTTTCCTGTAAGGTTGTGATTTGTCTTCTCCGCTTTTGGAGGTAGGAGCACCCCATTGTTTAGGCCTGTATGAGCCTTGGGGCTGAGATCTGCCTCTGGGACGCCTGTATCTGCCTCTTTGGGGTCTGTCTGACACTGGAAAGGACCAATTTTTAGAAGGCCAGTTCCTGCTAAACCTGGGTGGCTGTACCTGTAAGAAATCCTTGACTGTCTGCATAGATTTTGCTTTATCCTCCATTTTTTTCAACACCTCTTCTGCTTTAGTACCAAACAAAGTATCATGCTGTAATGGTGCATCTAATAATTTTGCTTTAACATGATCAGGCAGATTCTGTTCCTTTAACCAAGCATGCCTTCTAATAACAGAACCTGTAACAGCGGCCCTGCAAGAGGCCTCCAGTGAATCATAACCACATAGCAAAGTATGCTTTCCCGCTTGTTCAGCTGCATGCAATAAATCCTGCAATTCCTTTTTCTCTGAACATTCAGTATTTGTCAACAATTTCTGTTTAAGCAGTGACATTAAATATTGCTGATATTTAAGCATATGAAACTGACAATTTAAAGCCCTTACAGCCAAGGTAGCAGAAGTATAGACTTTTTTCCCTCATCTGTCTAGAGCCCTAGAATCCCTATCAGAGGGGACAGGGTTTTTTGCAGTGGAAGCTTTAACCCCTTTGGGACCCTGAGATATAGTTTCTGGGTCAGCAGCGGGTTTTTTATATAGGAATTTATGAGAATCCAGGACCCTGTAGTATCTGTCTGGCTTGGCAGGTACAGGGGGTAAAGAGTCAGGGGACAGGCCGGACTCTGAAAATACATCATCCACAATGTCCGGAACAGGTGGAATAGCAAGGAGTCTGTGCTGAGGAAGTAGCAGAAAGCCTCCAAGCCTTTTCTTAGATTCAGAATAATCTTGGCTCTCCAAGTGGAAATGCTCCCTCATGGTATGCAGGGTTTCCCCAAAAGAATAATCCTCAGGAGGTGAGGCTGAAGGAATGGATTCTTCAGCATCAGAATCCTCATAGGGAAGCATGAAATAATCCTGTTCAGAAGAGGAATCAGAGGAAATAGAAACCTGATCATAAGAATCATACTCTGTCTCTCTTGTCTAGGTCTCTTATCAGGAGGGGATGGGAGCCCCTGATCACAGTAATTAGGTCTTCGGCCATTTGAGCATCTGTTTTTAGGCATGGAAGTCTGAGTAGGAGAATGCTGTACTTGTTTGTCTTTAGAGCTGCTTTAGTCTTTGTCTTTGAAGCTGAAGATGGCTTAATATATAGTTGTGTAGGTCTGAAGACACCCTCAGAAGTCGATGCCTGCTCATGAGGGAATGATTTCCGAATGTCCAATACCTTGAGTTTCCAGAGGCCCAGTTGGCTCCACATGGGAGTCGGAAGCGGCATAAGGCTCTGAGGTAGCGGGCGCCAGGGGCTGCGAAAGCACCTCACTGAGAACCGGCGACTGGCCTAGCAGAGTCCTCGTTGTCGGTTTTGGACCTCGGATGCCAATCCTTTTTTCCTTGCGCTTTTTGTAAACTCCGGTTGTCGGCTGTTCCGACGGCATTATATAATTAAATCTTCGGCCAAAGTAATGAAATGCAAAATCGAACAGACGCTTAATAGTGCGTTGGTTAAACCTAGCACAAAACTGACAGCTAGCAACGTTGTGATCAGGGCCTAGGCAAGGAATACAGTAAGAGTGAAAATCCTTATGAGGCATTTGCTCCCCACAAGAAATACAATTGTTAACTTTTTCTGACATCAGTCTGGAGCAAGAAAAATGTTTTCCCCAACGGGGTACTTAGCTTTAATGAAGACTTCGGTTCTGAAATTCGGATTTGAAAATCTCAGGAGTCGGCCGACCGGCACTTGCAAACTGCTTTTGCTTCGGGCACCGCACGGCAAGAAAGACTGAAGAAAATGGCAAGAAAGACTGAAGAAAATGGCGTCGGCTGCATCTTTTATACCCTTGGCGTACTGAAGTCAGGGAAGAGGCAACAGCAACAGACGCCAGACCTAGACTTTGGAATTCTGGCCGACTGAGGGTAGCCTACCAGCAGGATAACCCAAGAGTAATGACTGCAACAGTGAAACATGACGAACATCTGCAACATGCCAAAGGTCCTAAAGTAAATGGTAATTATGTGCTTTAATGGCACTGACTGTTAAAACTTGTTTCTTATTTACTTACTATATATCTTATATAGATTTATAATATTTTTCATACCACAGAGGCTGCAGCTGGATGAGGAACGACCAATCCCCACAACCTACAGCAGTAACCTCAATATAAAACCACTAGATTATACCCAAACACTGAACTCCGCTACTTATCTCACAATATAATTCTGTAACTTCTAATGTTGTCACAGCTGTAACAAATACTATTACGATAACTTTAAAGGCCCCGAGTACTGTTAATTCAAGGCATAACATTCCTCTCTGATTACTTTTCCATGGTGTGAAACCCACTCCATTCACCCTCTCTGCACTTGGACTCACTCCACTCCCCTACCCCCCCCATTCCCTCCCACCCCCCGTTCTCTAGATTTATGTGCACCAAAGCTCTACCCTCATCAATCGTACAATAACATTCCACAATACAGTCAAATGCCTTCCATAACTACCTTGAATCCTCCTTGGTCAGTCCAATTGCACCCAGTCCAATTTCTATTACATAACAAAACACCTCCTTAGAAAATCTTCATAATCTTTACACACAGCTTTTCTACATTTACTTTACTATCTAAATATTCTATTTCCCCATTTTTTTGGCCACACACTGATAGTAGAGCAACAATGAACTGTATTTCGTTATCAACCACCTTCCTCCATTACTAATATTTCCACAGTTAAGCTTCCTCTTATTTTCATAATTTGCTATAAATCACAGGTAATCAATCCTACAGTACCTTTTGCAATGTTATCTTTCTCTGTTACATACAACCATGTGTCTACTTCTAATGAATGTTCAGCACTGTATATACCTATGCAAGATACATACACGCTCTGCATCTAAATGAAATTTGCATAAGTTACTGCAAAGGTTCCCCCCACCCCCAATATATGTACACCAAGCTATATTATGTATTCCCTCTGATATCATGTATCCGTTTTTTATGAATATTTCAAAATTGGTGTTAAATGTTGAGCTTTTCTCTCTGGACCTCTGCTGATGAAGGGTTTTAACATAGTCAGATTCTCCTAGTAAACAAAGACAAATACACAGACACAAATAGTTCTGTAATCTTGTACTCTACTCTCACTTAGCTATCGCACTACCTACAAAAATCAATATTTCACCATCTAAACACTTGAGCTAAACAAATAAAAACCCTTATAGCATCAGCCACCTTCTACTCGCATCTAAAAGACGTGATCCTTTTACACTTGCTTCTACTCCTCAATCTGAGTTTCCTAACACATCTTACATCCTATCACTTTCTGCTCCATAGCATCCCCGTCATCTTCACTTACTACATTCTGGCCTAATACTCTTCAATTATAACATCTAATCTACCCTAAACTGTGCAAACTTTCATACAGTCACTTATTCAAATGTAACTACTCTAAATCATCTCCTACCTGTCACACATGCCCAAAACTAAAACCCAAGCCAAAATTCCTACATCAATATATTTACAGCACTATAAAGAACAGTTGTGTAAAATCTTACCATAACCAAAGATGTCCTTCTCTTCCATGCTGCAGTATTCTGCATATGGGTTTATCCCTTCAGTTTCGCGTACGTAAGGCCAGTACTCAAAAGCTTTCACTCCCTCTATGGTGCGTCAGACGTCAGGCAAGGTGGAGGAACATGGGCCATAAAAGTGATGTCAGCACGCACCAGCCCTCAGAAGAGTTGCCCCATTCAGAGCCAGTTCTGTAACGGCAATGCTATATCATTGCCATCCACAAAGGGAAGAAATGTAGCAGATGAGAGGGGAAGGTGGGTGGTAAGGAATACTACAACATGGAAGAGAAGGACATCTATAGTTATGGTTAGATTTTACACAACTGTTCTATGTCCTTCTATTCCCATTTTGCAGTATTCTGCATATGGGTGAGTGCCAAAGCTCACTGAGGTTAGAGTGATGGTCTACAAGCAGATTCTAGAAATCCATGCAGGACAGCCCTGGCAAAGCCTGCCCTGGAGATGAAGTCAAGCTTGCAGTGCTTGGTGCAGGTGTGGACCGATATCCAAGTGGCAGCTTCCAGAATGGAAGGGGTATCCAAACCCTTGAAGAAGGCTCCTGAAGATGCCATTGCTTGAGGGGAACGAGCTTTTACTGCTCCTTGCAGGGTCTTGCCATGAAACTGGTAGCAAAAGGTAATGGCTTTTGATATCCAAGCAGAAACAGTCTGCTTGATAACTGCCTTACCCAGGGCTCTTAGATGAAAGGAAATGAATAGCTGGTCTGATTGTCTGATGGCCTTGGTGTTGTGCAGGTAAAATCTGGTCTATGCATGTCCAAGGAATGCAGCACTCTCTCACAGTCTTCCTGTGGGTTGGTGAAAAAAACAGGTAGCTGAATGGCCTGATTTAGGGACCCATCATTGACAACTTTGGCCATGAAGGATGGATTTGTCCTGAGGGTAATCCTGTCTTTGTGAAAAACTAGAAAGGGTGGTGTAGCCATCAGGGCTTGTAGTTCGAATACTCTCCTGGCTGAGGTAAGAGCCACCAGCAAATACTCTCCTGGCTGAGGTAAGAGCCACCAGCAGGATGTTTTTCCAGGTGCAATACTTTAAGGAGGCCTTATTAGCTGGCTCAAAGGGAGGTTGCGTAAGCTTCTCTAGAACAAAGTTGAGGTCCCAAGGATGGGGAATGGGTCTCCTTGGAGGCTTAAGGTGTAGAACTCCTTTAAGGAAAAGTTTGCAAGGTAGTCGTGCAGCAAGAGGGGCGGGGGGTCTAGAGGTAAGCAGGCAGAAGTAGCAGAAAGATGGGCATTAGTGGATGAGTAAGCCAGTTCTGACTGCAGTAGCTCACACAAATAGGACCACCACTAGGGGTGGTTTGCTAAGAAGCAGATCTAGCTGTTTTTTTGTGACACCAAATAGTAAACAGTTTCCATTTGGAGAGATACAATTTCCTGGTATTAGGTTTCCTGGCCTCCTGCAGGACATCGAGCATGTCCTCATTGTAAATGTGTCTACATAGAATCAGAATCCTATCTGCCACAGAGTTAGGTAGAGTATCTGCCACAGAGTTAGGTAGAGTATCTGCCACTGTAGATGGATTAATGATCCCTTGTTTTGTGCGAGAAGGTCCACTCTGGTGGGCAACCTGTGATGATTGCCCTTGTGCCCTTGGATAGATTATGTAAGGGGAACCAGTGCTGTTTGGGCCAGTAGGGAGTCAGCAATAAGATTTTTGGATTGTCCTACTGTATTTTCAGCAGGGGTTTTCTGAATGAGAGCGAGGGGGGGGGGGTGCATACAGATATTTCCCCTTCCAGGATATTGAGAAGGCATCTGTTGTCAGTGCCTGTGGTTCTGGTGGCCTGGTGCAGAAGCCAGGAAGTTGCCTGTTGAGGGGAAGGCGAACAGGTTTATTTGAGGTGTATTCCCACTTGTGGACCAGATCCAAGAAGACCTCTCTGTGCAGCATCCATTTGTGGTTGTTTGTGCTGGGTCTGCTCAACAAATCTGCCTGTTTGTTGTGAAGGGATATAGGCTGTTTGTAGGGAGATTCCCTGTGAAGCAGACAATTCCCAAACCAAGACACCGAGCCTGCATAGTAGGTAGGACTTGGTCCCTCCTTGCTTCTTGATATACACAGACAACACTACTGTACTGTGGTTATCAGAAGAGTCCCCTGTAGGAGGAAAGGTTGGAATGCCTGTAGGGCTAGCAGGATTTCCCTCATTTCTCTGGCACTAATGTGTTCTGATTTTAGGTGATCTGGCCACAAGCCTCGCACCAGTCTTAGACCTAGAGTAGCTCCCCAGCTCAGGTCTGAGGTATCTGTGTGCATGACCTAGGTGGGTTGTGGTGGTTGCATTGGAAGTCCTGGGTTTCTCTGTACTTTGTCTCACCACCAAAGTACCTCCTTTTTTAAGCAGGGATGAAGTGGTACAGAGTGCTCCAAGGGCTGGTTGTGTTGTTTCCAGACTGTGTGAAGGTACCACTGCAGCTTCCTCATGTGGAGCCTTGCCAGAGGTAGCATGGATATTGTGACTTGTCATGTAACCCAGTAGTTTCAGGTACGGTCTTGCAGTTAACTGGATCGAGTGGAGTATCTGGAGGAGGTGATCTAACAGGGAGCTCACCTTTGGGGGTGGTAGGGAAGCCTCCCTGAGGTCTACTCTTATTATACACTTCAGGAAGACAATGTCCTGAGTTGGCTGGAGGTGGGATTTTGGTAGATTTATCTGGAATCCCAGAGACTGCAGGAAGGAGATCACCAGGTGGAAGTGACCTTGTAGTATTGGTTGGTTGGGGGCCTGGATGAGCATGTTGTCCAGGTAGGGGAATATCTGTATCCCCTATGTCCTGGCGTAGGCTACTGCTGGAGCCAAACATTTGGTAAATACTCTGGAAGCAGTGGAAAGACCAAAAGGCAAAGCAGAAAATTGCCAATGAGAGGACCCCATCAAGAATCTTAAGTATTTCCTGTGTGACGGTGTGATAGGGATGTGGAGGTAGGCATCCTTTATGTCTAGAGTAGCCATGAATCCTGTGGAGTAATCAGTGGAAAAGGGGGTAGGCAGTTTGATAATTTTTGAAGGTGGGTACCTTTAGGAAGAGACTGAGGTAGAAAAGGTCCAGGATGGGTCTCCATGGCTCGTCTTTTTTGGGGACCAAGAGCAGCCTTGAATAAAAATCTTTTCATATGCGGAGGGTGGGACTGTATAATGCCCTGGTCTAGAAATGTCTGCAGAACTGGTTGTAGGAGAGAGACAGCCGTTGTGAAGGGGGACGGGGGGTGCCCTTCCATATAGGAGGAGAGAGCCAAGTCATGTAGTAGCCCTCTAAGGATAGACAGGACCCATCTGTCTTCGGTGATCTGGGTCCACAGAGGGAGAGAGGGGCACGGTAGGGGGGAGGATGAGGCAGAGGGGGCAGGTAGTCAGATGCTATCTGCCCTGTCCTGAAAGGGAGATCTCTGGCTAGATGCAGAAGGTGCTCAAGACGTAGGAGACACCATAGACTTTTTAGATACCATTGTAGGTTCCTCATATGCAGTCTTGCATATGGAGTTAGTAGAATGCAAGAGACCATGAACCCCAGGGCTTGCAGGATTTTCCTTGCAGACAGCTGGGTCTTTGTGGCCAGTAGTTTGAAGTAGGTTGTCAAATAAACCTGTTTCTCTGGAGTAAGGAAAGCCATCTGGGAAGTTGTATTCAAGCTTGCTCCCAGGAATACAATTTGTTGGCAGGGTAAACGGTGAGATTTATTTTCGTTTATGGTGTACCCCAGTGAGTTTAGACGTTTCTTTACGGATGTCAGATGTTTTAATAGTAATTCCTGGCTTTCTGCATGAATCAGACAATTGTCCCAAATATGGGTATATTTGAATATTTTAAAACAAACTTGCAAAACTGAAAAACAAACAAGAGGCAAGGGTTTACTCCACCAAAAACTGTATTAGGACAAACAATAAAACATAAGTGTTTTCGAACACATGCAATATGTGAACTTCTTCAGACAAAAATCAAGTCAAAAGTAATCACTTATATATGGTATACAATTGACATCACAATTCTGACTTAAAACATTAAAGGTCCCACACACAAAATACAACACCCTAAAAAGCTTATATATATATATATATATATATATATATATATATATATATATATATATATATATATATATATATATATAAATTTATAAATTAATTTGCCACTTTGTAAAACAGCTATAACAATATTAGAATGTTCCTACAAACAATATTGTATTTTATCTATGAAAAGATTTAATTTTTTAACAAACATTTAATGCAGCAGACATCATTAAGCCCAGGACATGAAAAAGCATTAAATCTAAGCTGCCAATAAAGTTCCCTTTCCTCTAAATATACTTGCCTTTCGGTCTTGCCAATATAGAATGCTTGGCATAATTGGCATTTTGCCACACAGATCACCCCTATGCTGTCACAATTAAATTTACCCTCGATTTTCCATTGAGTATTTTTTAATGAAAAAGGAATTAGACACAGAGATAAACTTACAAAAGTTACAACTACCACATTTCCATGTCCCTGCGTTAGAAAAAGGAAAATTCATGGTTTACTTTTTAAATTCCTACCTCGCCTGTACACAATCCCCATTTTTTCAGGTAACCTCAAAAGAGTCAAGGGGTCTTCCATTAAAGTTGGCCAATATTTCTTAATGATGCTTTTTAAATAATAAGCATCCATTGAAAAAGTAGTAATAAATTTAAGTGAAGGAAACTCCAAAGAAGTAATGGTATTACTATTACTAAAAGTCATGTCCCCATCTAACTGTCCTAATCTAACCACCATGGGGGATTGTAATTCAACCTGGAAAGGTGGTGGTGTTGTACTAATGCCATTACAAATAGGCTTAAACCAACCTGTGTTCCTTTTATGACTAACCTCAGATATGATCTCGTTCACTAAATTATCTGGGTAACTCCTATTAATGAACATATTCCTCAAAGTATTACATTAATCAATAAAATCTGTATCCAGACTGACCATCCTAGCAGCTCTCACCAACGGACTTTTTATCACGGCTCTTTTAACATGATAGGGGTGTGACAGCTGCTAAAATATAGAAAGGAATTGGTATAGGCGAGCTTATGAAATATTTGGGCAAGGTATCTCATGTTGGTATTGTCCTTCCTTACAAGAACATCCAAATAAGAAATAGTATCAGTATTAAAATCAAATGCGTTATTTTAAAAAGGATGTAGAAGTGGACATTAAGTTAACATGTGTTAAAGCTAGTTCATACTCTCCGTCTAGGATGATAAAAATGTCATCCAAGAAACGGGTATACCATACCACTTTTTCCTTGAACAGATTCATTTTAAAAAGAAAATCATTTTCCCACCATGCCATAACACAGTTAGCAAGAGCCCCCCACACACGGCAACACCAGTTTTTTGAATATAATATTAATTTTCAAAAATCAAGAAGTTATTCATCAGGACAATTTCCAGTAAATACTCAAGATCATCAATTTCCTCACTTGGTACCCTTTTAAATAACACAAATTCCTATGCCAAACTAATCCCCAAAGCTTGTGGGATAACCAAATACAAATCCTTCAACATCAATGGTTAATAAATGGAAATTCTCATTAAAAACAACATTGCTTAAGGAGGCCAAAAAATCCCAGGAATAGTGACAAATCTGCTTTTCTATTGTGAAATACTTTTTCAACTTTAAATCAACAAATTTTGCACAGCCATATGTCATGCAATTCCGTCCGTCGACCGGCACTTGCGAACTGCTTCTGCTTCGGGCACCGCGTGGCAAGAAAGACTGAAGAAAATGGCATGGGCTGCTTCTTTTATACCCCTGACAACCAGACGTCAGGGAAAGGAGGACAGCAACCGACACAGGACCCAAGACTTTGGAATTCAGGCCGGATGAGGGCAACCTGCCAGCAGGATTACCCAGATGTAATGACTGCAACAGTGAAACACGAAGAACATCAGTCATATCCAAATTAAATAAATCAATATCAATTCTTTCTTCAATAAAAAGTTCATTAATAAGAAATTTTATTTTTCTAATTGCCCCATTAAATTAATTTAAGGATACTTTAGTATAGGTATCAGACGCCAAGATTTTCATGTTGTAATCATTTTGTTCCATAAAAATTAATCCACCCCCTTTATCAGGTTTTAACACCTGTATACTTTGTAACCTTAATAATTCTAGTGCATTGTATTCAGCATTAGTAACATTGGGTTTAACAGATTTAGTAAAACGCCCACTCAATGTATGCCTAATATCAAGTTCACAAAGTTTTTCAAAAATAAGTAAGCTGTTGTATAAGGGTGGGTTAAAGGTACTAGAAAGGTACAGCTGTGCACCTACCATAAATGTAGATGTTCGAGTGTATTCACTGTTGCAGTCATTACACTTGGGTTATCCTGCTGGCAGGCTACCTGCAGTCGGCCAGAGTTCCAAAGTCTAGGTCCGGCGTCGGTTGCTGTCGCCTCTTCCCTGACGTCAGTGCGCCAGGGGTATAAAAGATGCAACCGACGCCATTTTCTTCAGTTTTTCTTGCCCCAGATGTCAGGTGCCCCCAGATAGAAAGGCTGAAAAAATAAAAATAAGCCAAAAAGCATGCATGTACTAATATAAAGTCTAAGTCCGGCGTCGGCTGCTGTCGCTTCTTCCCTGACGTCAGTGCGCCAGGGGTATAAAAGACGCAACCAACGCCATTTTCTTCAGTTTTTCTTGCCCCAGATGTCAGGTGCCCCCAGATAGGAAGGCTGAAAAAATAAAAATATGCCAAAAAGCATGCATGTACTAATATAAACATTTCCTTCATCTACAAGCAAATACACCACATAGGTTGGATAGAGTTGAGAAGTACAGAAAAAGTCCCAGCAATGAGAAGGGGGATGGTGGGTGGGTAACCTGGACTGCAACAGTGAATACACTCGAACATCTACATTTATGGTAGACACACAACTGTACTATGTTCATCGTGTTTCACTGTTGCAGTCATTACACTTGGGTTGAATCCCAAAGCTGAGGTTGGGTGGCTGGGCCTAAATAGGATTAGGAGAGGCTACCAGGCCCTGCAGAACTGTAGTGGCAAAGCCTGCTCTGGATTTAGAATAGAGAGGTAAGTGGCAGTGCTTGGTGAAAGTGTGCACTGAACTCCAGGTTGCAGCTTCTAAAATGTCTTTGGTTGGTACTCTTCTGAGAAAGGCTGCTGAAGTGGCTGCTGCTCTGGTAGAATGTGGCCTAATGCCCTTAGGCACTGATTTGCCATGTTGTGCATAACAGAAGCGAATGCAGTGTCCTATCCATTTTGAAATTCTCTGCTTTGAGATAGGCTTTCCTTGTGATCCTGCAGCATAGGCTACAAATAGTTGCTCAGTGTCAAAAAAAAAAAAAACTTCAAAGACCAATACACGTAAGGTTCAGTTAAGGCACATTTAATAACTTGCAACAAGGAGACAAAAACATGCAAATACAAGATTTTGCCTAACTACTAACAGGAAGTATGCTATTCTTATACTGTTTTACAAGACATGGCCTTATATAGCTGATGTAATCAAACACAACTTTCAGTATTGTTCTACAGCAGATGTTACTCAGATTTTCTGCTGACATGACTAGATTTGAGAAAAACTTTTTGAGAAAAACAACCTGGCCTTGATGGGGACTAACCCGTTACTAGCTTCTATTGTATAGTTCTAATGCATGTGTTACATTTCAAGGTACTTTTCTAGCTCAGACACAAGCAAATGCTGATTGCAGTTCATATTTTCAAGCAGTCTTTGTTCTAATTATCTATAGCTTCTGCAGCTGTGTATTTTCTCACAGCACAAGCGGAACTCCTTGTCTAAGTTTCATAACATTTATACAAGTGGTATTGTTCTATTCATTATTTTCCTGACACAAGCAGAAATCATCTGCTTCTCAGTAAATTTCCAAGGCATAAGCAAATATTTTAGCTGTGCATATTTCATGACAATACAAGGTCAGAAAGCTTCTGCAATTTGTACAAATTTATGCAGTGTAAAATAGAATAAATGTGTTGACCCTTTTCAAGCTCTAAATGCACTAAGCATATTACTAATACATACTAATACATATTTTTCTGATATTTCCCCTCTTTTAATACTTTTATTCTACTTTCGGAATAAGCACAAACAGTTTTTTTCTTCTCCTAACCTCTTCCTACTCAAGATTTGCAGTTAAGAGAGTCATTCAGTTTAAACTTATGAAAGCATTTTCAGTTTTTCAATAGTTCTTCAAACTCAGCACTTTGATATAAGGTCTCAGAAACTGACATGTCTATAAAGTCTTTAATCAGTGTTTTCATGCAGGGGATGCCACAACAAACACATACTCCCAAGTAGGAGCATTCCTACACAAATGGCAATCAGGTTGTTCATTAGGATGGTACCCCACCACCCAAACCATTTCTGGAAAAAGTCCGTCAGTGGGTTTGGACCTGGTTTGGTCATGGCCGACACTTGCTGAATTACCTCAAGATGATGGTCTATCTCGTGTTTATGGTCAGGAATATACGAACAGCACTCTTCCTGGATTAAAGCGTAAGTACCACCTCTCGCCGCTAGGGTGCAGTTGAGAGCCATGCGGTTTTGAAGCACTACAGTTCTCATGGCATTCAGTTCATCAGTCACCAATTCGAGAGCGGAAAAAGTTGCATTGCTCATTACATCGAGAAGTTTAGACAGTTTTCTCAGCTCCCAGACAGATTTCACTGCTCCATATGCTGGTAATATGCCTGCCCACGATATAACACGATCACTCAAGTCCATATGTGTCAGTCCATTGCCTATAGAATGATGTTTTTTCCAACGCGCATCAATTTGTCCCACTGGATTTACAGGTTTCTTGACGACCTCTCGGACATTTCAAATTTTTCCTCGAGGCAAAACTGCAGTGTGTCATATGGCCGAAACCAGGTAACCCAAAAAACAACTGCCGGACCAATTCTCAGGTAACCATTTGTATGCCTTTCTGCCACACACAAAATAACAGTCCTCTACTTAGGTAGTAACCTTACTGTGAATATACACTTGCCCTGCATGAAACATTTTTTTTTATCAATTATAGACAGTTGCTTATAAAGAACAGAATTATGTTTTACTTCAAGTGTTTTTTGTGCATCAATCCAAGAAATGAATCGTAGTTTGTATTACACTAAAGGTAACAATGAAGATTTTTTATTGTAACATTTATAAGGAACCATCACATTGCAATTGCTCCAACCCACCTGAACAATATCATTTTTATAAAAACACACAGTTCCCTTTTGTAGAACAGACAAATGCAATGCTATTTTATCTTGTGATGTAATGGTTGAGGTATCATAAATCAAGTTTTCCCAGGTCTCATTGACCCCTAGGGGGACCGTAGTCATTAATAACCCCCCGAATGCTGTCTGCAAATTCTGTGCAAATCCAGCAATTCAAAACATTAAAAGTCTCAGCATACACATATTTAATTGCCTGGTAAGTGTTAAAGTTTGGATGCCAGTCTATGAGTAACGCTTCACGTTATTCAGTTCAGTCTGTGTGGCTGGGAAAAGGAAAGGCCACAGCAAAAAGATTATTGTCACTAGTACAGTTAACAGGACGATTATGCAATACTTCTGAGGAAAGGGTTGTTCTGCATTCCTGTTTCTTCTGGACTCTCATTTTTACTCTTGGCATGTGACAAGATTTTTGTCCAGTTCAAAGTTTTTGACTAGTTTGCAGTGCGTCAGGTGGATCCAGGAGGCACACTCTGCTATCTTGACTGCAGTGGGTGTCGACAGAAGCACTTGATATGGACCTTCCCACTTTGGTGACGCCCAATTCTTTTTCTTTATTGTCTTCACCCAGATCCAGGTACCTAGGACCACTGCCACTTCTGACGGTCTGGTTTGTTCTTTATCTGAAACAGAATTTGACTGCAACAGATGTTTAAAATTTAACAGATTTCTCATGCACTGTGCAAGTGTACAGTCAGCTTCCTGGTCTGCGGGCATGAGAGGTTTCCACTGAGGTATATAAGCCCTTCCAAACAGTTTTTCAAAAGGAGTCAATCCTTTTGCATTCGGAACAGTTCTCATGCTGAACAGTGCCAGGGGCAGAAAGTACACCCAATTTCTCTGTGTTTCTACTATTAACTTTCTTAGCTTACTCTTTAAAATCCCATTATGCCTCTCTACTAGCCCTGCAGATTGTGGTGGTATGCACAATGATTTTTTAAAGAAATACCAAAATGTTTACCGTTGTCACTGTAGATCCTTTCCGGAATGCCGAATCTAGGAATGATTTCTTTAATGAGAATTTTCGCCACGGTTGCCGCATCTGGATTTTTAGTCGGAAAGGCTTCCACCCATCTGGAAAACATATCTACAATGACAAGACAATACTTCTTATTTTCACATTTGTTCAATTCTATAAAATCCATACAGATAGTATGAAACGGATACGGTGGTGTAGGGAAACTCCCTTGCTTGGGCTTTAACGCCCCTTGTGCATGATGTTTATTACAAACGTGGCACATCTAACAAACTTTTTTAGAGTATATGTCGTGAACACTTGGTTCAGCAGCTGTACCATCCCCCCTGTTGAGACATGGCACGGCCCATGGCTCAACAAAGCTGCATATCTAAACAAATTGGATGGCAATATCGGTTTCCCTTCTTTAGAGATGTACAGCCCCTTTTCATGAATTGCTCCGCGTTTTACCATCTTTGTTTTTCAGCTTGCGTAGTAAGTGTCTGCATTGTCTAACATTTCTACATCTAAAATCTCAGAGGGTTGGAATTCCTCATTCAAAAGAAATACTTCTGAAGCTGCCCGCTATGCAGCTGTATCAGCTCTCGCATTACCTTTTGAAATCCTATCCTGTTGCTTGGTATGAGCTGTGCATTTACAAATAGCTACTTTCTGAGGTAACTGAATAGATTCTAAAATAAACTGTGCATGATTGATTGGTTTGCCAGTAGATGTTATCATTCCTCGATTTTTCCACTGTTGCGCAAAGACATGTACAGTAGAGAAAGCGTACTGGCTGTCAGTAAAAATGTTTACACATTTACCCTTTGCTAAGGTACATGCCCGTGTTAAGGCAATCAATTCTGCTGCCTGTGCAGATAAATTGTGTGGTAAAGATTTAGCTTCTATAATGTCAGTATCAGAAACTACTGCATATCCTACTAGGTTTTGTCCTGCAGGACACCTTATGCATGAGCCATCCACGTAATATGTCACCTCGGCATCATCCAAGGTCTACATCCGTGAGATCTCTTCTAGGCAGTGTCTTTTGCTCAATCACCTGCAGGCAGCTGTGTGGTGTGCCATCTGCAGGGGTTGGGAGCAAGGTAGAAGGGTTCAAAGCCGTACATCGTTCAATTGTCATATAAGGATGGCTCAACAATATAGTCATACAGGAAAGATACCTAGCAGGGGAAAGATATGCTACCTTCTCTTGCAGTAAAATAATCGCTACTGCATGAGGCACTCTCAATGTGAGACGGCGGAACAAAACTACTGAGGCCGAAGCCTGTACTGCCATTGCAGCTGCAACTACTGCTTGTACACAATGAGGTAAAGACCGTGCCACTGGGTCCAGTTGTGATGAATAATAAGCAATAGGGCGTTGCTTGTCCCCATGCTGCTGTGTTAACACTGATGTCATATAACCTTGCTTACAATCTACAGTTTGGAAAAAACGTTTATGATACTTTGGTAATCCCAAAACTAACGAGGACGCTATTAACTGTTTCAGTTTGCAGAAAGCAGATTCTGCTTCTGGTGTCCATTGTAACAAATCCTGTGCTGCCATAGGCTTTTCATAAATCAGGTTAGTCAGCGGCGCAGATTCCAAGGCATAGTTTGGAATCCAGCTCCGAAAGAAATTAGTCGTACCCAGGAAGGACATCATTTCCTTCTTGGTAGTGGGTTTTCGTGCTTGTAAAATCACTATTTTTCTGTCCTCATCTAATGTCCTACCCTCCTTGGATATTACATATCCTAGGTATTTAACTTGTTTTTTCCAAAGCTGCAGTTTATTTTTGTTTACTTTATGTCCTTCAGTGGCTAAAAAATGTAACAGCGCTATGGTATCTTCTTTGCAATCTTGCTGGGTGGGGGCCGCCAGCAGGATATCATCAACATAAAGTAAAATCTGACTACCTCTCGGTGGGGTAAATCCCGCCAAGTTGCTTGCCATTTCTTGTGAGAATATTGTCGGACTTTCACAATATTCCTGTGGTAGTCGCGTATATGTATACCTTTTCCCCTGAAATGTGAATGCAAACCAATACTGGCTGTCAGGGTGTATCGGTATTGAGAAAAACACACTGCTGATATCTACCACAGAAAAATATTTCTGTTGAGGTTTTAAATCATTCAACAGGGTGTGTGGGTCTGGCACCGTAGGTGCCCTTGGTATTACTGCGTCATTTACAGCTTGTAAATCTTGGAACATACGCCATTCTCCATTTGCTTTCTTAACAGGAAACAAGGGCATGTTACATGGTGAATCAGAAGATTCCACCAGTACCCCTTCCTTAAGTAAAGCTGCTATAATAGGTTTGATTCCTACCTCTGCATCTTTTCTTAAGGGATACTGTCTTTTCTGTGGTCTAAATGCTGACTTTGGCGTAATAGTAACTGGTCCCACTGTACAAATAAGTCTTACATCTGACTTTCCTGTTGACCAGAGAGTTTCTGGTATATTCTGTAAGGCATTCTCTTCCTCCTTCAATAGGAGTGCTAATCAGCTGTCCTTGCTAGACTGCAAGTGTACAGCTTGGTGGGTCTGAGTTATCCAATTCAACTTCTGCCTTTGTATTCCTTGTTCTGACAGTTCTAACTCTGTCTACTTTTCCCACCTCGTAACCTTTTCTCCTAGGTCTACCCATTTTACATTCTTGTCCTTAGTTAAGCTAACATGTGGTAATCGATTAGATTTATAGAGTGCAAAGAACTCCTGAGGCAATGAACAGCTGGCTACACTGTTCCCTTCTATGTCCCAGTACAGATTACGTAATATCAGTCTGTGCATGATTTCTAAACAATTCTTGCTCATATTCCTTATCAGGTCCTGGTGTGTTACAATAATACAGAGTACAGTGCAACAAATGCTGTTTATCAATGTCAAGGGAGGGGAACTTGCTGATGGCTATGTTCATCAACTCTTCGGTTACTGCCCCTGGACCAGTCGCAATCAAGTCCTGGCTGTACCAATAAAACATTTCACCCTCCGATTGCAATGCAAAGGTATCAGTTTGTCGCTGTGCTTCCATACCCTGCATAGTCGGAACTACTGCTATGCTAAATAGCTGCATAAGGTCTCTGCCCAAGAGATTTACTGGGCATTTTGCAGAAACAACAATTTTGCTTTTCTGGGTCAATCCTGAAACAGGATCAGTTATTGCAATATTATGAGAGAGGAGCTCCCGATACAGCTGTCCATTAGCTGCTTTCACTAGTATGTAAACAGGTGACTGAATTCTCTGGCAGTTTGGAGGGATGTATCAGGGTCTGTGATGCCCCTGAGTCACACAAGAATCTGACTTCCCTCCCTTCTACCAGGAGTGTAACTTCTGGTTTCATGTCTGCTAAATAGAGCTCTAAGCTCAATAAAGCTAAATCCAATATTTCATTTTCTTCACTAACCGTAATTTCCTGCACTTCCTCTATTTCTTCTGTCACATTCTCTACTCCCTCTATCACATTCTCATTTGTCATTTCTCTGCTATCCCCTTCTAGTGATTCCTGACCATCATATAGTCAGTCCTCATCCTCCTTGTCTTCCGTGGTTGCCTTCTTGCTTTTCTTGCAATCCCTTGCCAAGTGTCCCTTTTTACCGCATTTGAAATATTCACCCCTTTTCTTTCGCCCTTCAAAGTCCTCTGATCAGACTGTTTCCCTGGGCATTTCTTTTGCCCTTTTTCCTGGACTGTACTACATAAACTTCTGCTCCATCTTCTACAGAAAATACTTGGGCTTTCTTTTTGCTATTAAAATGCCTTTCAGCATGCCTACCATATTCAAGTAATGACTGTAATCTGCTTGTACGATGATCTACCATGTGCTTTGCAATAAAACTGCTTATGGGTGCAATATTGCCTTTCAAAAATGCATTCTTTAACTGCTGCTCATATGGGGAATCTTGTGTCTGATCTTCAGGAACCTGCATTCCACAATGGTTATTAAAACATTCCAACAGTCTGGCATGATATCTTGTCAACAGTTTTGCCTTCTTGTTGGATGCATTGATTAATGCAAGTCCAGTCTGCCCTAGGCTTCCATTTCTCAGAGATACGGTCTGTAAGACCTTTCACTCTGTTGTCTAGTTCTGCGCTATGTGGGAGGGGCCTGAGCGCAGTGTCACGGGGATTCCAGTCACCATGTGCCAATCTGGTCCCACAATTTGTCTGACTACTTTTTCCTACCTCTTCTCCGTTTAAATTATAACTCAGCTTCATTCCTTGCAAATCTTCTAAGAACTTTCTAAAATTAACTTTTGGATGGGGAATTCCCTCAGTGGCTTTCCAGATGTCTTCCGGAGTCCAGGGTCTATACACTAAGATAGTTGGGTCCTGAGCTTCTTGCCCTGCCTGAGGATTAGGCACTTCTATAAGCGGGCATATTTCTTCTTCACTCATAGATCGTGAATTCCTACCCATTTGATATAGCTCAATGTCCCCTTTTGAATTACCTGCCCGTGTTCGAGACCTGGTCTCAAAGGGATCTCTAATAAACGGTTTCGCTTTTGTAGTATCTCTATTTACAATGACAGCAGGATATCGCGGGGGTGGACTAACTTGTTCACTTGCTTCATATTCTGGTAAGGGAGGCGGAGGGGCTGATGCTATTACTAAGTTATTGTCCTCATCTAAAAACATTGCTTTTGAATTATTGCTTTTTTGTTCCCTACGGTTTTACTTCCTCAATCCACCTGTGTGCCTGAGGAATTCCTAACTGACGATGCTTTTTTACTCGACCTTTAGAATCGGTTTTAAGCTGTCTGACAAGTTTGATAAGCGAGGATTTTTCTAATTTACCATCAAATTCATACTTATTAACGCATTTTGAATAGTATTTAATATTATCAGCACACTGTGACTGCATGTATTTCGCGTCTTCGGTTAACGGCGGATTTTGGGATCTTTTTGTGCAATTATTACCTATTTTGTTCTAACTTTTTAATCATTACGTAACTCCTTATTTTTAACGTGGTACCACGGATTTTGTTATAGTCTCTTCAGAATGACAGCCTACCTGCTCTGTTTCCCTGATCTATGACAAGACAGCAATCTTTTTTGTCCCTGACTTATAAAAATATAGTCCTGACAAAAACAATGCAAATCTAGTCCCTGATCTAAAACAGGAAAAAAGGGTAGATTCACCTTACCTGAGCCAGCCTTCGTGATTGATCACCTGGTTCGTGTAAACCCATCCTTCAGTCACAGATCAGAAAGTGGCTGGCCTCTTTTGTAAGACAATTCAGTCAGAGGGCTTTTCAAATAAGAACCACCGATGTGGTTTCTTCCCCGTACGGTTTCAAGCCACCTGGCCTGTCTGATCCGAGGCGAAGTGAGGGCTTCCTGTCCGAAGGACCAATCTGTCAAAGGAAAAAACTTCAAAGACCAATACACGTAAGGTTCAGTTAAGGCACATTTAATAACTTGCAGCAAGGAGACAAAAACATGCAAATACAAGATTTTGCCTAACTACTAAAAGGAAGTATGCTATTCTTATACTGTTTTACACGACATGGCCTTCTATAGCTGACGTAATCAAACACAACTTTCAGTATTGTTCTACAGCAGATGTTACTCAGATTTTCTGCTGACATGACTAGATTTGTGAGAAACCTTTTGAGAAAAACAACCTGGCCTTGGTGGGGACTAACCTGTTACAAGCTTCTATTGTATAGTTCTAATGCATGTGTTTCATTTCAAGGTACTTTTCTAGCTCAGACACAAGCAAATGCTGATTGCAGTTCATATCTTCAAGCAGTCTTTGTTCTAATTATCTATAGCTTCTGCAGCTGTGTATTTTCTCACAGCACAAGTGGAACTCCTTGTCTAAGTTTCATAACATTTATACAAGTGATATTGTTCTATTCATTATTTTCCTGGCACAAGCAGAAATCATCTGCTTCTCAGTAAATTTCCAAGGCATAAGCAAAGATTTTAGCTGCGCATATTTCATGACAATACAAGGTCAGGAAGCTTCTGCAATTTGTACAGATTTATGCAGTGTAAATAGAATAAATGTGTTAACCCTTTTCAAGCTCTAAATGCACTAAGCATATTACTAATACATATACTAATACATATTTTTCTGACACTCAGTTTTTCTGAAAGCTTTTGTTTTGTCCAGTAGAATCATAGCTGTCTGTGTTATGTCCAAAGCGTGCAACAGTCCCCCCCCCCTTTATTCTGGGGATTTGGATAGAAAGTTGGTAAATTAATGGTTTGGTTAAGAGCCACATTGGATACCACGTTTGGCATGAATGTTGGGTTTGTCTTAAGAGAGACCCTGTCCTGGTGAAAAATTATGAAAGGTTCCACTGCCATTAATGCCTGTAACTCTGAGACTCTTCTTGCTGAAGTTGTTGTTAGGAGCACAGCAGTTTTCCATGGTAAGTATTTTATATCAGCTGTGCTGGCTGGTTCAAAAGGAAGCAGTGTGAACTTTTCTAAACCAAAATTGAGATCCCAAGTAGGTATTGGTGCTCTCCTTGGGGGTCTTATGTTTTTTGCCCCTCTGAGGTACTGCCTTAGTAGTGGATGTGAAAAAATAGGAGGTTCCGTATTGTAATGAGCTGAAATGGCAGAGGCATGGATCTTAATAGATGAGAAGTATAGGCCTTTGTCCAGCATCTCAGTTAGGTATTGTAAAATCTGAGGTATATTTGGAACAAGTGGTTCGAGCCCTTGTGCCTGGTTCCAAGCACAGAATCTCTTCCATTTTTCTACATAAGGATTTCCTAGTGCTGGGCCTCCTGGCTTCTAAAATGGCATCCATAACAGCTTTAGAGAGAGGTGCGGTCCGAGTGGCTACATTATCTGCCATGCTGCCAGATTTAAGGTTCTGAGTTGACTGTGCAGAATCGGATTGTTTTGTCGAGTCAGAAGATGAGGAATTTGAGGTAAAGGCCAGGCTGGGCCTTGAGACAAGCTCTTTAGGACTGGGTACCAGTACTGGCATGGCCATTCTGGGGCAATCAGGATCATATTTGGCCTCTGTCTGACTTTTAGGAGCACCTTGGGAAGAAGAGGCAGTGGAGGGAAGGCATAAACTGTCAGGGCTTTCCAGCTGAATGACAGAGCATCCACTTTCCATGCTTGAGAGTGATAAGTTCTTGTGCAGAATTTCTGTAGTTGGCAGTTGTGAGGGGAGGCAAAAAGATCTATGTCTGGGCGTCCCCATTTCCTTGTTATCATGCTGAACACTTGTGGATTTAGTTTCCATTCGTGAGGACCCATGAGATTCCTGCTTAGTTCGTCTGCCAGTGTATTTTTCGTTCCTGGCAGGAATTGCACCTGCAGATGTACTTGATAAGTCAGTGCTGTGTTCCACAAAGTCATGGCTTGCCTGCAGAGGGGGTAGGAATGTCTGCCCCCCTTGCTTGTTTATGTACCACATAACTGTGGTATTGTCCGTCTTTATTAATAGTTGTCCTAGATGTAGTAGGTCCTTGAAAGCGGTCAGGGCATTCTGTACGGTAGCATCTCTTTTTGATTGATATGAAGATGCATTTGTTCCTTGGGCCACGTGCCATGAATACATTTTTCTGCCATATGTGCTCCCCAGGCATAATCCAATGCTCCGTTGTTATTGTCTGTCTGGCTGTGGGTAAGGTGAAAGGCTGTCCCTTGTTGTGGTGACAGGCCTGGGACCACCATCGAAACTCCTGTTGTAGGCAAGGAAGTAAAGTTATTATTGTTTCTAGGCTGTGGCAATGTTGAGTCCAAACACTTTTTAGATACCATTGTAGTTTCCTCATATGCAGTCTTGCATATGGAATTAGTAGAATGCAGGACGCCATGAAGCCCAGGGCCTGCAGAATTTTTCTTGCAGGGAGCTGGGTCTTTCTAGTTGATGGCCTTCTGGCCTCCAAAATGACACCCTGCACCTCCTTGGAGAGTAGGGCCTGCTGTGATGCTAACGAATCTTCCATGTGGCTAGATTGAGTGTTTTTAGCTGGCTGTGAAGAGTTTTGAAGTGTGCTGAGTCAGAAGAAGAGGTATGAGAGACAGGGTCCATGGTGGGGAATGCGTCAGGCTCCTCAGGAGTGGGTACCAGTGTTGCCTTGGCCAGTCCGGAGCAATGAGGATCATCTTTGGTCTGTCTGCTCTGGTCTTCAATAGAACTTTGGGCAGCAGAGGAAGAGGTGGGAAGGCATAAACTGTCATTGATGTCCAACTGAAAGAGAGAGCGTCCACTATCCAGGCCTTTGGATGGAAGATCCTTGAGCAGAATTTTGTCAATTGATGATTTTTGTGGGAGGCAAAGAGATCTATGTCTGGCCTTCCCCATTCTTGGATTATTTCTGTAAAAACTTTTGGATGCAATTTCCATTCGTGTGGATCTGTCATATTCCTGCTTAGGTTGTCTGCCAGCGTGTTTTCCTTGCTTGGCAAGTACTGTGCTTGTAGTTCCATTTGTAAGTCCATGGCCATGTTCCAAAGTGATATGGCCAGTCTGCATAGGGGGTAAGAATGTGTTCCTCCCTGCTTGTTTATGTACCACATAACTGTGGTGTTGTCCGTTCTTATCAATAGTTGACCTGGTTGTAGAAGGTCCTTGAAAGCTATAATAGCATTTATCACTGCTAGCATTTCTTTTTGATTGATGTGAAGGTGCTTTTCCTTTTGGGACCATTTGCCCTGAATGCACCGATCTGTCATGTGCGCCCCCCAGGCATAGTCCGAGGCGTCTGTTGTGATGACATGATTTGCTTGAGGCTTGCTGAATGGAAGACCTGTGTTTGTTTGACATGCTTGAGTCCACCACAGAAATTCCTTTTGCAGACATGGAATTAGTGGTATTATTGTTTCCAAACTGTGGCTGTGTTGAGACCATATGTTTTTCAGGTACCATTGTAGTTTCCTCATATGCAGCTTTGCACATGGGATTAGTAAGATGCAAGATGCCATGAATCCCAGAGCCTGCAGGATTTTCCTTGCAGTCAGCCTGGTGCAATTTGCTAGTGTTCTGAAGTATTGAATTAGTTGGCCCTGCTTCTCTGGCGTGAGGTAGGCCATCTGGGTGTTTGTGTCCAAATTGGCACCCAGGAAAATTATCTTCCAAGAGGGTATTAGCCTTGATTTCTTTTTGTTGACTGTGTATCCCAGAGAGTTCAATAACATTATTACATAAGCCAGATGTTTCAGAAGAATGTGCTTGCTGTCCGCTTGGATCAGGCAGTCGTCCAAATAGGGGTATATTTGTATCCCTTGAAGTCTGCAGTAGGCAATTACTGATGCCAGGCATTTCGTGAATACTCTGGGCGCAGTAGATAAGCCAAAGGGCAATGCAGAGAATTGATAATGGGTTGAACCTGCAAGAAATCTGAGGTACCTTCTGCAATTTTGTCTGATTGGGACATGCAGGTATGCCTCCTTGAGGTCTAATGTTACCAGCCAAGACTCCTTGCCCAACATGGGAAGAAGTTTCTGTAGAGTGAGCATCCTGAATTTTGGTACGAGTAGAAATGTGTTTAGGATGGATAGATCCAAAATAGGTCTCCAATCATTTCCCTTCCTTGGCACCAGAAATAGCCCGGAATAAAAACCTTGACCTTGTTCGTGCATAGGTACCTCTTGAATAGCTTTCATGTTTATGAGATCTGTCATTTGCCTTTGTGCCTCTGCCCTTTGATTGTGTGGCAGGTTTGGCATGCCTCTCATTTTTGGAAGGGTGTGAAAATGGAATTTGTAGCCTCTGTTTATAATGTCCAGGATCCATTTGCCCTTTGTGACAATATGCCAATTTTTTGAAAATAATGCCAGCTTTCCTCCTAAGGGGGCTGCCATTTGAGACCTGGTTGGCATGCAAAGGGGAAAGTCATTGGGTTTGCTTTCTGAAAGATTGCAAGTTGTCCTCACCACCTCTTTGTGTAGGAGCTTGCCATTGTCTGCCTCTAAACGATCCTTGGGATTGTCCTCTGCCCCTCGGGCGCCTGTATCTGCCTCTTTGAGTTCTGTCTGTGGCAGGAAAGGACCAGTTTTTGGAAGGCCAATTTCTACTAAAACGTGGGGGTTGAACCTGTAGAAATTCTTTCACAGTTTGCATTGATTTAGCCTTTTCCTCCATTTTCCTTAATACCTCCTCAGCATTAGCACCAAATAGTACATCCTTTTGAAGAGGGGCGTCTAGTAATTTAGCTTTGACATGATCAGGCAAGGCTTGTTCCTTGAGCCAGGTATGCCTACATATGAATGATCCTGTAACAGCAGCAATACATGAGGCCTCTAGAGCATCAAAACCACATTGTAAGGTATGCTTACCCACTTGTTCTGCACTATGCATCAAATCCTGCAACTCCTTCAAGTCTGGTTGTTCAGGTTGTGACATTTTACATTTTAATTGTGATAACAAAAACTGTTGGTACTTCAGCATATGAAACTGACAGTTTAAGGCCCTCATGGATAAGGTAGCCGAGGTATATACCTTTTTTCCCCACATTTCTAAGGATCTGGAATCTCTCTCGGAAGGCAATGGATCTTTAGCAATGGAGGCCTTAACTCCCTTGGGGCCCTGTGAGATGGTTTCTGGGTCCGCAGCATGGCTTTTGTATAGAAATTGGTGTGAGTCAGGGACCCTGTAGTACCTGTCAGGCTTAACTGGAGCTGGAGGTAGAGAGTCCGGGTTAAGGCAGGCCTCAGAGTAAACATCATCTAGGATGTCCAAGACAGGAGGTATAGCCAGAGGCCTGTGCTGAGGAAGCAAGAGAAATTCCCTGAGCCTTTTCTTGGAACCTGAATAATCCTGGCCTTCCCAGTGGAAGTGTTCCCTTAAGGTATGCAAAGTTTCCCCAAATGAGTAATCCTCAGGGGGGGATACAGAAGGGATGGAGTCCTCCGCATCAGAGTCTTCAAAAGGGGAGTAAGAATGTTCCTGATCATCAGAGTGCTCTGAAATAATGGAGCCCTGATCAGAGGAGGGGAATCTTCCTCCACTCTAGGCCTTTTGTCCGGAGGGGGCTGAGAACCTCTGATAAGAGTAATTAAATCCTCAGCCATTTTAAGCATCTGTTTCTTAGGCATGGGGCCTGGAGATGGGCCCTGTGTAGCTGGTCTCAGAGTGCATGGTTGCTTTAGACTTTGTGAAAGCCTTGATGGAGAAAGAAGAGGAAGGTCTGAAGACACCTTGAGTGGAGGTGGACCTGTCCACATTCTGAGTTTCAACGCCAAGAGTGGCTTCGGTATCTGTAGTCGGGGTGTGGGCTGAGGAGCCTGCGACCTCGGGTACAGGAGACACAGTCAAAGAAATGTCGGTGTTCAGGGGCTGCGTAGGCGCCTCGCTGAGAACCGGACCACGTTTAGTCGGCTTTGGTGTGGTGTCGTTAGAGGCCGCGGACCTCGTGTGTCGGTCCTTGTCTTTGCGTTTTTTAGACAAAACCGGAGTCGGAGTATCCGACGACGTAGTATAGTTAAATGCTTTCCCAAAATAATGCTGGGCGAACTCCGCCCGACGCTCAATAGTGCGTTTGTTAAATGTAGCACAAAAGCAACAGACCGAGACGTCGTGGTCTGGGCCTAAACAAGGTATACAGAGGGAATGGAAATCCTTATGTGGTATTTGCTTCCCACAAGAAATACAATTATTAACTTTGTCTGACATCGGTCTGAGGCAAGAAAAGTTTCCCCAACGGGGTATTTAGCTTTTAAGAAGACTTCGGTTTCCAAATTTTCATAATCTCAGGAGCTGGCCGACCGGCACTTGCGAACTGCTTCTGCTTCGGGCACTGCGCGGCAAGAAAGACTGGAGAAAATGGCGTCGGCTGGTTCCTTTATACCCCTTTCGCACTGATGTCAGGGAAGAAGCGACGACAACCGACGCCGGACCTAGACTTTGGAATTCGGCTGACCGAGGACCCGCCTGACGGCAGGAGAACCCATCTGTTATGACTGCAGCTGTATGCACGATGAACATCAAAGGGCAGTACAGAGAATTGGTAATGCATTGAGCCAGCTATGAATCCGAGGTATCTTCTGCAAGATTGTCTGATTGGGACATGCAGGTATGCCTCCTTGAGGTCCAAAGTAACTAACCAAGCCTTCTTGCCCAGCATGGGCAGAAGTTGCTGTAGTGTTAACATTTTGAATTTTGGAACATCCAGGAAAGTATTTAGGATTGACAAGTCCAGTATTGGTCTCCAGGCTTTGGCCTTTCTGGGTACTAGGAAAAGTCTAGAGTAAAATCCTTGTCCTTGTTCTTGCTGTGGTACTCTCTGAATAGCTCCCATGACCATGAGAGCAGCAATTTGTTTTTGTGCCTCTGCCCATTGGTTTTGTGGCAAGTCCGGCATACCTTTTGATTTTGGAAGGGTGTGAAAGTGGAATCTGTAACCCTGAGAAACAATATTCAGTACCCATTTGTCCTGGGTGATCATGTGCCAATATTGTGAGAAAAGTGCTAGCTTTCCCCCTAGGTGTGCTGCCAAAAGGTAAGTGCTCGGCATTAGTAGAGGGAAGTCATTGGGACCCTTTCCTATAGGGTTGTGATTTGTCTTCTCCTCCTTTGGGGGCTGAAGCACCCCATTGCTTAGGTCTGTAGGAGCCTTGGTGCTGAGATCTGCCTCTTGGGCGTCTGTATCTGCCTCTTTGTGGCCTGTCTGCCACTGGAAAGGACCGATTTTTTCAGGTCCAGTTTCTGCTAAACCTAGGTGGTTGAACCTGTAAGAAATCCTTTACTGTCTGCATTGATTTAGCTTTATCCTCCATTTTCTTTAACACCTCTTCTGCCTTAACACCAAACAAAGTATCATGTTGTAGTGGAGCATCCAATAATTTTACTTTAACATGTTCAGGTAAACTTTGTTCTTTCAACCAAGCATGCCTTTGAATAACAGAGCCTGTAACTGCGTCTCTACAAGAAGCCTCTAATGAATCAAAACCACATTGCATAGTATGCTTTCCCACTTGTTCAGCTGCATGCAAAAAATCCTGCATTTCCTTACTGACAGGACTTTCTGAGTTTATAAGCATTTTCCGTTTTAACAAAGACATGAGGTACTGTTAATATTTAAGCATGTGAAACTGGCAATTTAAAACCCTTACAGCTAAAGTAGCAGAAGTGTAAACTTTTTCCCCCCCATCTATCCAGAGCTCTGGAATCCCTATCAGAGGGGACAGGGTTTTTTAGCAGTGGAAGCCTTAACCCCTTTGGGATCCTGAGAAATTGTTTCTGGGTCCGCAGCAGGGTTTTTATAAATAAATTTATGAGAGTCAGGGACCCGGTAGTACCTGTCTGGCTTGACTGGTGAAGGGGTTAAAGAATCAGGAGATAGACTGGATTCAGAGAAAACATCATCAACAATATCAAGCACAGGGGCAATAGCCAGGGGCCTGTGCTGAGGCAGTAAAAGAAAGTCTCTGAGCCTTTTCTTGGCTTCTGAGTAATCCTGGCTCTCCCAATGGAAATGCTCCCTCATGGTGTGCAGAGTTTCCCCAAAAGAATAATCCTCAGGTGGAGAGGCTGAAGGTATAGATTCTTCTGCATCAAAGTCATCATAGGGAGGGAGAGAATATCCCTGATCTGAAGAGGAATCAGAGGAAATAGAAACCTGGTCAGAGGAATCATAGTCAGCGTCTTGCCTAAGCCTATTATCAGGAGGGGGATGGGAACCCCTGATCAAAGTAATTAGGTCTTTGGCCATTTTAAGCATCTGTTTCTTTGGCATGGTTGACTGTTCAGGAGAATGCTGTACTTGTTTACTTGTCTTTAATGGTGTTTTTGACTTTGCCTTGGCTGCTGCAGTGGACTTTATAGTAAGCTGTGAAGGTCTGAAAAACCCTCAGAAGCCGATGCCTGCTCAGTGGCTCCGGACCCACCTGAGGGAATAGTTTCCGCAGGCCCAATACCTTGACTTTCCACAGGCCTAGGTGTCTCCACGTGGGTATCGGATACGGCCTGTGGCTCTGAGGTAGCGGGTGTCAGGGGCTGCGAAAGCATCTCACTGAGAACCGGCGACTGGCCTAGAAGAAGCTTCGTCGCCGGTTTTGGACCACGGATGCCTGTCCTTTTCTTTATCTTTGCGTTTTTTTATGAATTCCGGTCGTCGGTTGTTCCGACGGCATTATGTAGTTAAACCTTTGGCCAAAGTAATGTAAAGCAAAATCAAACAGACGTTTAATAGTGCGTTTGCTGAATCTAGCACAAAAAAGAAAACTAGTAACTTTGTGGTCAGGGCCTAGGCAAGGAATACAGTAAGAGTGAAAGTCCTTATGAGGTATTTGCTTCCCATAAGAAATACAATTATTAACTTTTACTGACATCGGTCTGGAGCAAGAAAAGTTTCCCCAATGGGGTACTTAGCTTTATTGAAGACTTCGGTTCTGAAACTCTATTTTGAAAATCTCAGGAGTCGGCCGACCGGCACTTGCGAACTGCTTTTGCTTTGGGCACTGCACGGCAAGAAAGACTGAAGAAAATGGCGTCGGTTGCATCTGACGTCAGGGAAGAGGCGACAGCAACCGATGCTGGACCTAGACTTTGGAACTCTGGCCGACTGCGGGTAGCCTGCCAGCAGGATAACCTAAGTGTAATGACTGCAACAGTGAAACACGATGAACATCAGAGCCACAAGGGCGGGAGACTTAAACCTTGACACGGCTATTAATAGGACGTGCTGGAGGGATAGATTCATCATCCAAAGACTCCCTATGCTGTGGAACAAAATCCCGGTACATGTGAGGCAGAGCACCTCGCTGGCCTTGTTCAAGAGAAATCTTGACCAATGGATGGGAGATCGCAGATATACCCCAGGGATTACCTCAGTGTCACTGCTCGACAGAGGCACAGCAAAATAATGGGTATAGTTCCCCTACTAAAGGGGTGGCGTAAGCCACAAAAGATGGGCTAGGCTTGTAAATGCCCTCGGGCAGATAGCCTAGTATGAACCTATGAACCTATGAACCTATGAACATCACTCAATTCACTCCCAAAAGAACTGTTGTTACCTAAAAGAACATTTAAATTCATTTTACGCACCATTAGTTGCAGGTCCATCAAAGTCCTAGCTAAGTCCGCTCTTAGTTGGTACAAATGACAAGCCCTTGGCTAGGAGTTCAGTTAGTTCAGGTGGGGGAATCAAATGATGTATAATTATAAATTCGAAACTCTTTTGCTACATTCGTGATAACCCTTAGTTTATTACCAGGTAATACCTTCAAATCATCCGTATGTACATGAAAACCATCAATTAATGGCATTGCCTATTCTTTTTCGTTTGGTAGTTGAATTATTGTTGCTGGCATCCTTTCCGCGATGTTTTGCTGTTCTGCTGAGGGGTGCCATGAAAATCCTGCTGATTACTGTTAGCTTGGTTTAAACGTTCACTGAGTCGAACCTCATTTACAACCTCCGTTTCATCACCTTTGGCATTAGAGGTAGGCGTGCACTTCTTGCTACGTCTAAAGTAGCTGTTGATGTATTATTGCCTGGTGGGATGGGGATAAGCTTTACCATTAGCAAAATCCCTCCTATCACAGTCTAATTTCCTGATTGTATTCTCTTTTAATTTATTTAAAGTGCTCTCAATGCTGCCGTAAATGCGATTTAAATCGTATTCATAGCGGAGGAAGTATATGTCTTCTTTTATGGAATTCTCCAAGGGAATAAGTTCTGTTTTTAAACTATTCATATCTTCGTTGTAATATTTAACTAAGATACACAGGTCAATGAGCTGCAACAATTCATGATGTAAAGGAGAGTTACTTATTAAACCAGTTGGATACTTCCACTGGCGTAACCCTTTAGGTACCAAGCATAACCTAACACATTCATTGAGGTAAGATGCCTCCAATTGTAACTTTTTAAATTTAAAAAGTTTGTAGTCAAATGTTTTAGATTATCCACAATGGTGTTACAAACAGTACTAGTGCTGGGTGATAAAGATTCTCGTCCGGAATCTATACCAAACTGAACCGGCTTGTTTAAACAGTCAATCAATGAGGGCATGGTGGAAACATTTGTAGAATCATTAGAACTGCCCTCCGAAGCAGAATTATTATTAACATTTCTCCCTGCTGACACAACACTAGAATAACTCCGGCCATCGCTACTAGTGTTAGCTGAAAGTTGTGTGGAACCACACACAGGACCAGTAATACCATTACTGGTACACTGAATCCTACCTTGGTTACAAGTCAAAGCATTGAAGCTGTTGAGTTTTCCAGCCAAGGTATCCACTCTAGAAGATAGTTACTGTATAAGCAAAGTCAAATTCCCTACGGCATTTGCCTCAGTAGGAGAATTCATTATATACTATGAATACAGTGATCCAGAGCTGGCAGACAAACCACTTGCCATAGAAAAGCCAGTAAAAAATACAACAAAACAAACTTGTAAAACTGAAAAACAAACAGAAGAGGCAAAGGTTTACTCCACCAAAAACTGTATTAGGAAAAACAATAAAACGCAAGCGCTTTCGTAAACATGCAGATGTGAACTTCTTCCGACAAAATCAAGTCACAAGTAATCACATATATATGGTATACAATTAATGGCATCACAATTCTGATTTAAAACATCAAAGGTCCCACACACAAAATACAACAACCTAAAAAGCTTAAAATACATATATATACATATACATTTATAAATTAATTTGCCACTTTGTAAAATATCTATAACAATATTAGAATGTTCCTATAAACAATATTGTATTTTATCTCTGAAAAGATTTAATTTTTAATAAACATTTAATGCAGCAGACATCATTAAGCCCAGGATATGAAAAAGCATTCATTCTAAGCTGCCAATTAAGTTCCCTTTCCTCTAAATATACTTGCCATGGTCGCCCCTGTGGTCCTATTTTCACTTGGGTCAATTATGAAGTATAGAAAACTGTGACCATTACTCTCAAACACATGTCTAGCCAAAGCATTATTCATATTCTGTTTGCTAATACTATATTGGTGTTCATAAATTATTTGCCTAAAATGCCTTTCGGTCTTGCCAAAATAGAATGCTTGGCACAATTGGCATTTTGCCACATAGATCACCCCTATGCTGTCAAAAATTAAATTTACCCTTGATTTTCCATTGGCTATTATTAATGAAAAAGGAATTAGACACAGAGATAAACTTCCAAAAGTTAGAACTATCACATTTCCATGTCCCTGCATTAGAAAAAGGAAAATTAATTCTGTTGTTTACTTCTAGAATACTTTTTAAATTCCTACCTCGCCTATACACAATCCCTATTTTTTCAGGTAACCTCCTATCACGGTCTAATTTCCTGATTTTATTCTCTTTTAATTTATTTAAAGTGCTCTCAATGCTGCCGTAAATGCGATTTAAATTGCATTTATAACGGGGAAAGTCAATGCCGCCTTTTATGGAATTCTCCAAGGGAATAAGTTCAGTTTTTAAACAATCCATATTCTTCGTTGCAAAAGACACGCAAATAGTTGCAGCTCTGCTGGTCTAAGAGCTGCAACAATTCATGATGTAAAGGAGAGTCACGTAATAAACCAGTTGGATACTTCCATTGGCGTAACCCTTTAGGTACCAAGCATAACCTAATATATGCATTTAGGTAAGACACCTCCAATTGTAACTTTTTAAATTTAAAGTTTGTAGTCAAATGTTTTTAGATTATCCACAATGGTGTGACAAACAGTACTAGTGCTGGATGATAAAAGATTCTCGTCCTGAATCTATACCAAACTGAACCGGCTTGTTTAAACAGTCTATTTTGAATGGCGTCAGTACACCAACAACACATTTCCAGGTTGAATTACAATCCCCCATGGTGGTTGGATTAGGGCAGTTACATGGGGACATGACTTTTAGTAATAATAAAACCATTACTTCTTTGGAGTTTCCTTCACTTAAATTTATTACTACTTTTTCAGTGGATGCTTATTATTTAAAAAGCATCATTAAGAAAAATTGGCCAACTTTAATGGAAGACCCCTTGAGGTTACCTGAAAAATGGGGATTGTGTATAGGTGAGGTGGAATTTAAAAAGTATTTTAAAAGTAAACAGCATGAATTTTCCTTTTACTAATGCAGGGACATGGAAATGTGGTAGTTGTAACTTTTGCAAGTTTATCTCTTGCGTCTAATTCCTTTTTCATTAATAATAACCAATGGAAAATCAAGGGTAAATTTAATTGTGACAGCATAGGGGGTGCTCTATGTGGCAAAATGCCAATTGTGCCAAGCATTCTATATTGGCAAGACTGAAAGGCACTTTATGCAAAGAATTTATGAACACCAATATAGTATTAGCAAACAGAATATGAATAATGCTTTGGCTAGACATGTTTGAGAATAATGGTCACCATTTTCTATACTTCATAAATGACCAAGTGAAAAAAGGACCAAGGGGGGACCATGGCAAGTATATTTAGAGGAAAGGGAACTTTATTGGCAGCTTAGAATGAATTATTTTTCATATCCTGGGCTTAATGATGTCTGCTGCATTAAATGTTTATTAAAAATTAAATTTTTTCAGAGGTAAAATACAATATTGTTTGTAGGAACATTCTAATATTGTTATAGCTGTTTTACAAAGTGGCAAATTAATTTATAAATTTATATGTGTGTGTATATATATATATATTTTATATATATATATATATATATATATATATATATATATATATATATATATATATACATACATACATATATACACACGTGTGTATGTGTATATATATATATATATATATATATATATATATATATATATATATATATATATATATATATATATATTTTTTTTTTTTTTTAAGCTTTTTAGGTTGTTGTATTTTGTTTGTGGGACCATTAATGTTTTAAATCAGAATTATGTCATTAACTGTACACCATATATAAGTAATTAATTGTGACTTGATTTTTGTCTGAAGAAGTTCACATATTGCATGTGTACGAAAGCGCATACATTTTTTATTGTTTGTCCTAATACAGTTTTTGGTGGAGTAAACCCTTGCCTCTTGTGTTTGTATATTTGAATATTTCTCTGCCTGCAAAATGCAATGGCTGGAGCTAGACACTTTGTGAATACCATGGGTGCAGTAGATAAGCCAAAAGCAAGTGCAGAGAACTGATAGTGCATGGAGCCTGCCCTGAAGCATAGGTAGTTCCTGCAAGATTCCCTTATTGGAATGTGCAGGTAAAGATTCCTTTAAGTCCACGGTTGCCAACCAGGCATCTTTGCCTAGCATAGGAAGCAGCTGTTGAAGTGTTAGCATCTTGAATTTTGGGATTACCAAAAAAGTGCTTAGAATAGAGAGGTCCAGGATAGGACGCCAGGAGCGGTCTTTTCTGGGTACCAGTAAAAGTCTTGAATAAAAACCTTGTCCCTTTTCTTCTGCTGGGACAGGCTGAATAGCCCCTATACTTAGAAGGGAGAGAACCTGCTGTTGAGCCTCTGCCCACTGATTTGGGGGTAGGTCGGGCCAACCGTTTGGGGTTGGTAGGGTGTGGAAGTGGAATCTGTATCCTTGGGAAACTATATTCAAAACCCATTTGTCCTGCGTAATGAGTTCCCAGTTTTTTGCATGTAGGGCAAGCTTTCCTCCTAAGGGAGCAGGCGGCTGAGCAGGGCTTGGAAGGGTTAAGGTTAAGTCATTATGCCATTTTCCCGTAGGGGTGTGTCTTACTATTCTCTGCTTTGGACGTGGGAGCCCCCCCCCCCACTGCTTAGGCCAGTGCGTAGCCTGAGACTGTAACCTAGGTGGTCTGCTGTTCCTGGGTTTGGACTGAGAAGGACTGGAGGAGGCTGGAAAGGACCAATTCTTTGAAGGCCAATGCCTACTAAATCTGGGAGGCTGTACCTGCAGGAAATCTTTAACAGTTTGCGTAGATTTAGCTTTTTCCTCCATCTTTTTGAGGACTCCTCCTGCTTTGTTGTCAAACAGGCGGTCTTGGTTTAAGGGAGCATCCAGCAATTTAGCTTTAACATGATCTGGCAAGTTTTGCTCCTTAAGCCAAGCATGCCTTCTAAGTACAGACCCATTGACAGCAGCCCTGCAAGATGCTTCTAAAAAATCAAAACCACATTGCAAAGTATGTTTACCAACTTGTTCACCAGAATGTATTAAATCCTGTAAATCTTTGTGTTCAGCACAGTCAGGAATCAACATCATTTTCTGTTTAAGCAGTCCCATAATATGCTGCTGATACATTAACATATGAAACTGGCAATTTAAAGCCCTAATGGCCAAAGTAGCAGAAGTGTATACCTTCTTACCCAATCTGTCCAAGGCTCTAGAATCTCTATCAGAAGGGGTAGGATTTTTGGCAGCTGTGGCCTTAATGCCCTTTGGACCTTGGGAAATGGTCTCTGGATCCGCAGTAGGATTCTTGAAAAGAAACTTGTGAGAGTCAGGTACTCTAATACCCGTCAGGTTTCCTGGGAGCTGGAGGTAAGGTGTCTGGGGACAGGCTAGATTCCAAGAAAGCATCATCTACAATGTCCAGAACAGGGGTGATAGCTAAAGGCCTGTGTTGAGGAAGGAGTAAGAATTATCCAAGCCTCTTTTTGGAATCAGAGTAATCCTGGCTTTCCCAGCGGAAATGCTCCCCAAGTGTGTGCAAGGTTTCACCAAAAGAAAAATCTTCTGGAGGGGAAGCAGAGGGATTAGAAACCTCTGCATCAGAATCCTCATGGGTAAATAAGGGCAAATCCTGGTAATCAAAAGAAACAAATATCAGAATCCTGATCAGAAGAATCAGAGGTAAAATCAGTTCTAGGTCTCAGAGGGGGAAGGCTGGCTACCTCTAATTAAAGTAATAAAGTCTTCAGCCATTCTAAGCATTTGTTTTTTTAGGCATATGGGCCTGACCATGTGGTTTGGATGTCTGTTTTCTAGGCGTGGATTGAGTTTTAGGCCTTGATGAAGAAGATGGCATCGGTTTAAAATGCAAGTCCGTAGGCCTGAATACACCCACAGAAGCCGGTGCCTGCACAGCGGCTATGGACTAATCCAAGGTAGAGACATCCGCAGGTTCCATAGTTGAAGAAGCATCTTGCGGCATACCGGACTCCGAATAGGTCTCAGTAGAGGCCTGCGAATCTGTAGTAGTGGGTATCAGGGGCTGTGAAAGCACCTAAGTACCGGCGTATCAGGGGCTGTGAAAGCACCTAAGTACCAGCGGACTGGCGACTAGCTTAACGGAAACGTCAGCGGCAGTGGACCTATGCGGTCGGTCTTCATCCTTACGTTTTTCGGAATATCGGTAGTCAGATGACTTATCAAAGCCATTTATGGATAGTTATACCGAGTACCAAAATAATTTGCTGCAAAAATAGACCAACGAATAGTTGGGGGGTTGAATAAGGCACAAAACCGACAGTGAGGGACGTCGTGGCCTGGGCCTAAGCAAGGAATGCAGTACAAATGAAAATCTTTATGAGGTATTTACTTTCCACAGGTAATACAATTGTTAACTTTTACTGACATCAGTTAAGTGCAAGAAAAAGGATCCCCAACAGGGTACTTGGCTTTTTTGAAGACTTTGGTTCTGAAACTCGAAAACGGAAATTTCAGGAGTCGGCCGACTGGCACTTGCGAACTGTTTCTGCTTCGGGCACTGCACGGCAAGAAAGACTGATGTAATGGCGTCGGCTGCATGTTTTATACCCCTGACAACCTGACTTCATGGAAGAAGAGACAGCATTCGACGCAGGAATCCAAGACTTTGATATTCAGGCCAGCTGAGGGCTACCTGCAGGCAGATAACCCCAAATGTAATGACTGCAACAGTTAAACACGAAGAACATCCTTCCATTCTAAGAGTAAGAAGCTTCAGGTACTGGTTCTCAAGATACAAATTTAACGCATGCAACCAGCTACACACTGTTTTCGGCACGAACAAATGGAAAATTGGGCAGGCCTCATTAGTCGTGAGCTCTACCTAAACAGAACAAACACTAATCGTGGGCATCCTTATGAGGGATCTGGCATCCACACTGGCACATTCCCTTTCTGGATGACATTAACAAGCAATATAACAATAATGAAGGACTGAAAAAGGTTCCCCAATGGGGTACTTATCTTGAAAACGATCGCAACATCAGCGGTAGCAGGAATACCTGGCGTACGAATGGCGGCTGAAAAGTTCTGAGGGCTGGTGTGTGCCAACATCACTTTTATGGCCCACGTTCCTCTGCCTTGCCTGACGTTTGATGCACCATTGAGGGGTTAAAAGCTTCTGAATACTGGCCGTACGTACAACAGACTGAAGTGATAAACCCATATGCAGAATACTGCAACATGGGAATAGAAGGACATCTATATGTGGAGCTATACACACAAACACAATCCCTACCCACTCAGCTACAATTTCTCAATCTCTATATTCTGGTGGCTCTATTTCATCACCAATTCAACCCAACTCCATCTCTGGAAACCATCTCCTCCATATCAACCTAAGAGGCATTTAAAAAACTTACATAACCCCATGCCTGGATCTCCCAATACATCACGATATACTAACACTTACCGAAACCTGGTTCAGTAAAGAAAAAGTACAGGTGTGTACACTTACCATAAATGTAGATGTTGAGTGTATTCACTGTTGCAGTAAACACATTTGGGTTATACCTGCCAGGGTAGCCCTCGGCCGGTCCGATTACCAGAGGCTTAGTATTTCTGAGTCGGTTGCTGTAGCTTCAGGACTGACATCAGGTCGTCAGTAGTATAAAGTAAGGCAGCCGACACCATTACATCAGTTTTTCTTGACCTAACCTGTCAGGAGCCCCCAAGTGGGAGCCAGGTTCTGGTGGAAGAACGTAAATACCAATATGTCACTTGTAAGGAAAGGGAACAGGAGATGGCTGGAGGGAGGGAATCCAGGACTGCAACAGTGAATACACTCGAACATCTACATTTATGGTAAGTGTACACTGTACTATGTTCTTCGTGTTTCAATGTTGAGTCATCACATTTGGGTTGATTCCCAAAGCTGAGGAAATGGGTGGAGGCAGTCAAGAAAACTAGGAGCTGGCTAGGATGCCCTGCAAGACTGTAGAGGCAAACCCTGCCCTGGATTTGGAGAAGATAGGCAGGTGGTAATGTTTGGTAAAGGTGTGAACAGATGTCCAGGTGGCAGCCTCCAGGATGTCCCTGGTGGGGACTCCTCTGAGGAAAGCTGCAGAGGTGGAAGCTGTCCTGGTGGAGTGAGTCCCGACCCGCTTAGGGGAGGCTTTCCATGTTGCTTTTAACAGAAATTGATACAGTGTGCTATCCACTTGGAAATTGTTTGCTGCAGGGGCAGAGGGCAAAGCCATCTCCAAAAATAACCAGCAATTGATCAGACTTTCTGAAGGATTTAGTCCTGTCTAGATAGAGTCTGAGCTGTTTGTGCGCATCTAGAGAGTGCAGGATCCTTTCCCCTTGTTCTGTGGGTTAGGGAAAAAGGTGGGCAAATGAATGTATTGGTTGAGAGCCACACTGGCCACCACCTTGGGCATGGTTAGTCCTGAGGGATACCCTGTCAGCATGGAAGACTATGAAGGGTTCCACAGCCATGAGTGCTTGCATCTCAGAGACCCTTCTTGGCTGTAGTGATGTCCAGAAGGAAAGCTGTCTTCCAGGAGAGAAATTTTAGATCTGTTGAAGAGGCTGGTTCGAAAGGGGGGGGGCAGAATGAGCTTTTCCAACACAAAGTTAAGGTCCCAAGCTGGAGTTGGTGCTCTTCTGGGTGGCCTCAAGTTGCTAGCCCCTCTTAAGAACTGTTTGATCAGAGGGTGTGAGAAAAGGGGCTGCTCAGTGGGGAAATGAGCAGAGATAGCAGAGGCATGAATTTTAATACAGGAAAGAGAGACACAACTGTGTAGTAGGTCAGCTAAGTAATCCAGGATGAGAGGGAGGGAAGGCTGTGCCGTATTGGTTCCCTTAGCCTGAATCCAGGTGCTGAACCTTTTCCATTTGCCAGCATAAGACTTTCTAATGCTAGGGCATCTGGCCTCACGTATGACATCTAGAACCTATTGACTGAAGTTGGCAGATTGATCGGGGGTTAGGGAATAAGCCAAGCTGCCAAATTGAGGGTCTGCACTTGGGGATGCATGAATTCTCCTTCCCTCTGGGTCAGGAGGGTTGGAATCTGAGTGAGATGCCATGGTGGCAGTGGGGACAGGCTGCACAGCAATTTGTACCAGTGCTGGCGAGGCCAGTCAGGAGCAATAACTGTCCTTGGCTTTTCCTCCTTTATTTTGAGCAGTACCCTAGGGATGAGAGGTCCTTGGCTTTTCTTCCTTTATTTTGAGCAGTACCCTGGGGATGAGAAGTAGTGGAGGAAAGGCATAGACCGATAGACTGGCCCAAGGGAAGGACAGGGCATCCACTTTCCAAGCCATGCAGTGATGCTCCCTAGTGCAGAACTTGCTTAGCTGATGGTTGATGTGGGCAGCAAACAAGTTGACCTTCGGGGTGCCCCATTTCTGAGTTATCAGGGTGAAGGTGCTTTTGTCGAGCTGCCCCTCGTGTGGGTCCAGAAGATTTCCGCTTAAGTGGTCTGCCAGAGAGTTTTAAGAACCTGGTAGGAACTGTGCTAACAGGTGGAGTTGCATGGCAGTGGATGTGAGACAAAGAGTCATGGACAGTCTGTATAGAGGGTAGGAGTGAGTCACTCCCTGCTTGTTGATGTACCACATCACGATGGTGTTGTCTGTTTTGATCAGGAGAGCCCCTGGGGACAGAAGTGGCTTGAAAGCTGTCAAGGTGTACTGTCAAGGTGTACTGGACAGCTATAATTTCTTTCTGGTTGATTTGCAGATGATTTGCTGTGGGATCCATTGGCCCAGTATGCACCTGCCATCCAGGTGTGCCCCCCCAGCATAGTCTGATGCATCTGTAGTGAGGGTCTGGGCCGGGGGGGTGAGAAAGGTAGTCCCTTGTTGTGGGAGCATGCTGCTGCCCACCAAAGAAAATCTGTTCTGAGGCAAGGTATCAGGGGTACAAGAGTCACTAGGTCTTGGAAGTGTTGACACCAAAGGCTTTTTAGGTATCACTGAAGTTTCCTCATATGCAATCTGGCATATGGAATGAGTAGAATGCAAGATTGCCATGAAGCCCAGAGCTTGCAGGATTTTCCTTGCAGATAAAGTACAGTTGTGTACACTTACCATAAATGTAGATGTTCGTGTGTATTCACTATTGCAGTCATCACATTTCGGTTATCTGCCTGCAGGTAGCCCTCAGCTGACCTGAATACCAGAGTCTTCAAATTTCTGCGTTGGATGCTGTCTCTTCTTCCATGACGTCAGGTCGTCAGGGGTATAAAATATTCAGCCGATGCCATTACATCAGTTTTTCTTGCCCCAGATATCAGGTGCCCCCACAATGGGAAGCAACTATATGTTATGGTACACCTCCATCAAAAAGCAAATACACCAGAAAAACGTAAATATACCAAACAAGAAGGAAAGGTAGATCCAATAGAAGTCAGGGGGCTGGAGGGAGGGTAACCAGGACTGCAACAGTGAATACACTCAAACATCTACATTTATGGTAAGTGTACACAACTGTACTATGTTCTTCGTGTTTCACTGTTGCAGTCATCACGTTTGGGTAGATTCCCAAAGCTAAGGAAGGGAGGAGGAAGTTAAAGAGCATTAGGGCCAGCTATTAAGCCCGGCAAGACTGCAGTGGCAAAACCAGCTCTGGATTTAGAAAACAAAGGCATGTGGTAATGCTTGGTAAAGTATATACAGAGCTCCAGGTAGCAGCTTCTAGGATGACCCGGGTAGGGACTCCTCTGAGAAAGGCTGCAGAAGTACATGCAGCCCTGGTGGAATGTGATCTTATCCCCTGTGGTGTAGGTTTTCCATGGAGCTTGTAGCAGAAATGAATGCAATGGGCTATCCATTTGGAAATGGTTTGCTTTGAAATGGCCTTTCCCTCTGCCCCTGCAGCAAAGCCAACTAGCAGCTGTTCAGATTTTGAGAGGCTTAGTCCTGTCCAAATAAAATCTAAGTTGTCTGTGCACATCCAGAGAGTGCAGTATTCGTTCCCTTTTCTTTTGTGGATTACTTATTTATTTATTTCGCATTTGTTAACCGGTTTGGTCCAGCTGGGTAAGAATTTACCCTTTTTCAGTGCAGACCCCAAGGGAAAAGCCCCAGACATACAGATGTATACGAATAGAGGCAAATTAACAATATTACAGAACAAAACAATCTTATGGATACAATGGATAAGAAAAACAATGTACTCAATGGAATAGAACATAGCTACATATACAAAAGGTAGGCAAATGAATGGACTGACTTAAGGCCACACTAGACACCACCTTAGGCATAAAGGAAGGGTTGGTCCTGAGTGAAACCCTGTCTGCATGGAAGATAATGAAGGGTCCCACTTCCATAAGGGCCTGTAATTCAGACACTCTTCTTGCTGAAGTGATGGCTAGAAGGAAGGCTGTTCTCCAAGAAAGGAATTTCAATTCAGCAGTTGCAGCAGGCTCAAAGGGGGGGGGGGGTGAGCTTTTCCAATACAAAGTTAAGGTCCCAAGCCGGAGTGGGGGCTCTCCTGGGGGGGGGGTCAAATTTTTGGCCCCTCTAAGGAACTGTTTTAGCAGGGGTTGAGAGTAGAGGGGTGGCTCAGTATTATAATGTGCTGAAATGGCAGAGGCTGAATTTTAATTGACAAGAAGGATAGGCCCTTGTGCAGCATTTCTGTTAAGTACTGAAGAATATGAGGTAAGCTGGGCACCGTTGTGCCCATCCCCCCCCCCAGTCTGGCTCCAGGAACAGTATCTTTTCCACTTTTCAGCATAGGAGTTTCTAGTACTAGGCCTCCTTGCCTCCAGAAGGACATCTAGCACATGCTGAGGGATGCTACTGGAGAGCTCAAGGAATTAGTCAGGCTGCAAGGTTCAGGGTTTGAAGCGGAGGGTGCAGAATCCGGCCTGCCTGTTGGGACAGCAGGAAAGGGGTCTGAGGCAGGTGCCATGGGTCCAGCAGTGTCATACTGTGCAATAGGGGGTACCAGTGCTGGCGTGGCCAGTCTGGTGCAGTCAGTATTTTCCTTGGCTTGTCCTGTTTGACCTTCAGCAGAACCTTCGAGAGGAGAGGCAGAGGGGGAAAGGCATAAACCGGGAGGCCTTCCCAGGTTAAAGGACAGGGCATCCACTTTCCAAGCTTGACTGTGGGGAGTCCTTGTGCAGAATTTGAACAATTGGTAGCTCTGAGGGGAGGCAAACAGGTCAACCTCTGGAGTCCCCCATTTGTTCAACAGGCTGAATATTTTTAGTTCTAGATTCCATTCATGTGGGTCATTGAGATTTCTGCTTAAGTCGTCTGCCAGTGAATTTAGCTTACCTGGCAGGAATTGAGCTTGTAGGTGCACTTGTTAGCTCAAGGCTGTGTTCCACAGAGCCATGGCTAGTCTGCAGATAGCGTACGAGTGGTTCCCCCCATTTGTTTATGTACCACATAAAATACAGTTGTGTACACCTACCATAAATGTAGATGTTCGAGTGTCTTCACTGTTGCAGTCATAACTGTAGGGTGATCCTGCCGGCAGGCAGCCCGAGGTCGGCCAGAATTCCAAAGTCTGGGTCCGGCGTCGGCTGTACCAGCAAGTACCCTGACGTCAGAACGCAGAGGTATAAAGCTGACAGCAGACGCCATCTTCTCCAGCCTTTCTTGCCCCAGATGTCAGAAGCCCCCAAAAAACAAACCAAAAGGTGTCTAAAAAGGAACACAAATACACCACAAAAGAAGTGGAAGAAAAGACAAGCAAAAATAAGAGGGGACTGGTGGGAGGGAAACACCGACTGCAACAGTGAAGACACTCGAACATCTACATTTATGGTAGGTGTACACAACTGTACTATGTTCTTCGTGTTTCACTGTTGCAGTCATAACTGTAGGGTAGAATCCCAAAGCTGTGAATGAGGGAGGAGGTTATGCAGAAGAAGGGGCAGCTAGAAGACCCTGCAAAACAGCAAAGGCAAAGCCTGCCCTAGACTTAGAATACAAAGGGAGATTATAGTGCTTAGAAAAAGTATGCACTGAACTCCAAGTGGCAGCTTCCAAAATGTCCTTGGTAGGAACTCCTCTAAGAAAAGCTGCTGAAGTGGCAGCTGCTCTAGTAGAATGACTTCTAACAGTACCTGGAATCTGTTTCCCATAGTGAGAGTAACAAAACCTTATTCCATGAGCAATCCATTTGGAAATAGTTTGTTTAGAAATAGCCTTACCTAGAGAACTGGAGGCATAAGAGATAAGCAATTGATCAGATTTTCTGAAATCTTTAGTCTTGTCCAGGTAAAATCGTAGTTGCCTGTGTACGTCCAATGAATGCAAGATCCTTTCCCCTTTATTTTGAGGATTTGGAAAGAAGGTAGGAAGGTGAATAGCCTGATTTAGAGCCACTTTAGAAATCACCTTGGGCATAAATGTAGGATTTGTCCTCAAGGAAACTCTGTCTTGGTGGAAGATAATGTATGGTTCCACAGCCATGAGAGCTTGCAACTCTGAAACCCTTCTGGCAGAAGTCAATGCCAATAAGATAGCTGTCTTCCAGGATAAGAACTTGATATCCGAAGCCGCAGCAGGCTCCCGCAGCAGGCTCAAAAGGAGGTAAAGTAAGTTTCTCCAAAACATAATTAAGATCCCAAGCAGGAACAGGAGGAGTTCTGGGAGGTCTTAAATTCTTAGCTCCTCTCAAACATTGTCTCACCAGCTGGTGAGAAAAAATGGGAGGATCAGTATTAAAATGAGCCGAGATAGCAGAAGCATGAATTTTGATGGAGGAAAAGGAAAGTCCTTTAAGCAGAAGGTCTGAGAGGTAAAGTAAAATGGAGAAAATATTAGGCAAAAGAGGATCAAAACCTCGATCCTGCATCCAAATACAAAATCTTTTCCATTTTGAAGCATAAGATTTTCTAGTGCTAGGCCGCCTAGCTTCTAAAAGAACATCCAAAACTTGTTTGGGAAGAGAAGGAATCAAAGGCCCTTGAAGAGCCAAGCTGCTAGGCAAAGAGTCTTGATTTGAGAGTGTTGCATCTGACCCTGATGCTGGGACAGAAGAGAAGGGATCAGTGGAAGAATCCAAGGAGGTTCCAAGAATAGGTGTTTTAAAGTTGGATACCAAAACTGCAGAGGCCAATTTGGAGCTATCAAAATGATAGTCTTGGGTTTGTCCTGTTTTATTTTCAGTAACACCCGAGGCAGAAGAGGAAGAGGAGGGAAGGCATATCCCGAAAGATTCCTCCAGCTGAATGACAGGGCATCCACTTTCCAAGCTGTTATGTGGAAGGACCTGGTGCAAAAGAGAGGCAACTGATGATTGAGATGGGATGCAAACAGATCTATCTGAGGACAACCCCAAACTGCAGTTATTCTGCTGAATAAGTTGGGGTCCCAACATCCATTCGTGAGGATCCAAAAGATTTCTGCTTAGGCTGTCTGCTAAGAGGTTCTGATTTCCTGGAATGAACTGAGCTTGAAGTTGCAGATTCAGATTTAGAGCTGTGTCCCATAAATTCATGGCTAGTCTGCAAAGGGGGTAAGAGTGAGAGCCCCCTTGCTTGTTTATGTACCACATGACTGTGGTATTGTCTGTCTGAATCAGAAGAGGTCCTGGTTTCAAAAGAGTCTGGAATGCTAGAAGAGCATTTTGGACTGCCAACATTTCCTTCAAGTTGATGTGCCAGAGTAGTTGCTTCTTTGTCCAAGAGCCCTGCTGGCCAATGTCTAGAAAATGAGCTCCCCAAGCATAATCCGAAGTGTCCGTGGTTATGATCTGAGAAGGTTGAGGCAGACGGAAGGAATTCCCTTCGTTCAAAGCACAAGCCCTGGACCACCAAAGGAGCTCCTTTTGGAGGCAGGGAATCAGTGGAATCATTGTGTCTAGACTGTGGTAATGCTGAGACCATACACTCTTTAGGTACCATTGAAGTTTTCTCATATGAAGCCTTGCATTTGGAATCAACAGGATGCAAGAAGCCATGTAGCCCAAAGCCTGCAGGAATTTCCTTGCAGTGAGCGGAGGTAAAGTTGCCAAGGTTTTGAAAATAGAGGCCAGCTGTAATTGTTTTTCTGGAGTGAGGAAGGCCCTTTGCAAGCTTGTGTTTAGAAGAGCTCCCAAAAAAAACATTTGCTGAGAAGGGATCAAATGTGACTTTTTTGTGTTCACTGAAAATCCGAGTAGTAGGAGAAGACGTTGAACAAAATCCAGATGTTGAAGTAAAAGGTCTTTGCTGTCCGCCTGAATAAGGCAGTCGTCCAGATAGGGGTAAATTTGAATCCCCTGGAGTCTGCAATAAGCTACTGGAGCCAGACACTTGGTAAAGACTCTGGGCGCAGTAGATAAACCAAAGGGCAGTACAGAGAATTGAAAGTGCCTCGAACCTGCCTTGAATCTGAGGTATTTTCTGCGTTCCTGCCTGATGGGAATGTGTAAGTAGGCTTCCTTTAAGTCCAATGTCACCATCCAAGCATCCTGGGAGAGCATTGGAAGAAGTTGTTGTAGAGTAAGCATCTTGAATTTTGGAATTTCCAGAAAGGTGTTTAATACTGAAAGGTCCAGAATAGGTCTCCATGAGTTTTGTTTTCTTGGGACCAGAAATAGTCTTGAGTAAAAACCTTTTCCCATCTGTGAAAGTGGAACAGGTTCTATGGCTCTCATGGCCAATAGAGCGTCCACTTGATTTAAGGCCTCTGACCATTGACGTTTTGGCAGATCCGGCCAACCAATAGACCTTGGCAGAGTGTGAAAGTGGAATTTGTAACCTCTTAAAATCACGTCCAAAACCCATTTGTCTTGGGTAATATGAGTCCAATTTTGGTAGAAAAGATAAAGTTTTCCTCCGAGTGGGGCTTCCAGGCAAAGAGGACCTGTAGCCCAACAGAGAGAGTCATTGGGTCTGCTTCCTTTGTGATTGAGATCTGTCTTCTCTCCTTCTAGGGGATGAAGCAGTCCATTGTCTGGACCTGTAAGAGGCCTGAGCTTGAGCCCGACCTCTGGAGCATCTATATCCTCCCCTTTGAGGCCTGTCAGACGTGGGAAAGGACCAATTTTTGGAGGGCCAATTTCTAGTAAATCTAGGAGGCTGAACTTGTAAGAAATCTTTAACAGTCTGCATAGATTTCACCTTATCCTCCATCTTTGTAATAACCTCCTCAGCTTTAGATCCAAACAGAACATCATGCTGAACAGGGGCATCTAACAATTTAGCCTTAACTTGCTCAGGCAAATTCTGCTCTCGAAGCCAAGCATGTCTCCTGATAACAGTACCAGAGGCTGTGGCCCTACAAGAAGCCTCCAAGGCATCAAAACCACAATGTAAACTATGTTTGCTAACTTGTTCAGTTGCATGCAATACATCCTGTAATTCCTTGTCCTCTGCACATGCAGGAAAGGTAGAAAGTTTTTGTTTTAAAACAGACAAAAGAAACTGCTGATACTTGAACATATGAAACTGGCAATTTAAAGCTCTAATAGAAAGAATAGCAGAAGTATACACCTTTTTGCCCCATCTGTCCAAGGCACGAGAATCCTTTTCAGAGGGAATAGGATTTTTAGCTGAAGCGGCCTTAGCAGCCTTGTAACCCTGAGAAATAGTTTCAGGATCTGCAGAAGGGTTCTTGAACAAAAATTGATAGGAATCAGGGACTCTATATAAAATCTATTCGGCTTAGAAGGAGCAGGCGGATAAGAGTCAGGGTTCAGGTTAGCTTCAGAGAAAGCATCATCCACAATATCAAGAACAGGAGGAATAGCCAAAGGTCTGTGTTGTGGGAGAAGGAGAAATTCCCCAAGTCTCTTCTTGGAAGCGGAATAATCCTGACCTTCCCAATGAAAATGCTCTCTCATCTCATGCAAGGTTTCCCCAAAAGAAAAATCTTCAGGGGGAGAAGCAGAGGGAATAGAGTCCTCTGCATCAGAATCCTCATAAGGAGGAAAAGAGTAATCCTGTTCAGAGGAAGAGACTGAAGACACAGAAGCCTGATCAGAGGAATCATAAGGAATATCCTGTCTAGGCCTTTTTTCAAGAGGGGGGTGAGAACCCCTAATCATAGTAAGCAAATCTTCAGCCATCCTTAATAATTGCTTTTGGGTCTTGGGAGCTGAATCCGAAGAAGCTTGAGAAGAAATCCTTGGCTTAACAGGAGTCTTTGACTTTGCCTTTGTCTTTGTAGTAATAGTGATATGAGAAGGCCTGAAAACCCCTTCAGAAGCCGGTACCTGCACAGCGGTTCCGGACCCATCTGAAGGAGCGATGTCCGAAGGTCCTGCAGCAGATAAAATACTGGGCCTAGTTGGCTCCCCATGGGAGTCCGTGTCGGCCATCGGTTCCTAAGTGGCTGACGACAGGGGCTGCAAAAGCGCCTCACTGACTACCGCCGAACCTGAAGCTGGCTCCGGCTGCATAGAATCCTGTTTGGACCTCGGAGGCCTATCCTTGTCCTTGCGCTTTTTGTGAATTCCGGTTGTTGGTAAAGTATCTGACGACATCCTGTAATTGAACAGTCTACCGAAATAATTCAAGGCCCAATCGTACCTACGCTTAATAGTACGAGAATTAAACCTGGCACAAAACTGACAGCAAGAAACGTCGTGGTCAGGGCCTAAGCAAGGAAGACAGTAAGAGTGGAAATCTTTATGAGGTATTTGTTTTCCACACGATATACAATTATTAACTTTTTCTGACATCGGAGGAGCAAGAAAAAAGTTTCCCCAATGGGGTACTTAGCATGAGAAGAGAAGAAGTCGTCTTCGGACCGACGACAAGCAAAGCACGTTGTCCGGGAATCAGCCAACCAACAACTTGCGTGCTGCTTTCCACCGCACAGCAAGAAAGACTGGAGAAGATGGTGTCGGCTGTCAGCTTTATACCTCTGTGTTCTGACGTCAGGGTACTTGCTGGTACAGCCGACGCCGGACCCAGACTTTGGAATTCAGGCCGACCTCGGGCTGCCTGCAGGATCACCCTACAGTTATGACTGCAACAGTGAAACACGAAGAACATCTGTGGTGTTGTCTGTCTTTACCAATAGTTGTCCTGGAAGAATGCGGTCTTTGAAGGCTGTCATGGAATTCTGTACAGCTAACATTTCTTTTTGACTGATATGCAGGTGCATCTGTCTCAGGTTCCATTTGCCCTTAATGCACTGCCCTGTCAAGTGAGCCCCCCCATGCATAGTCTGATGCGTCTGTTGTTAGGGTTTGGGCGGCAGGGGGAAAAGTGAAAAGGAGGCCCTTGTTGTGGTTGCAGGCCTCTGCCAACCATGTCTTTATACAAGGAATTACAGGAATCATTGATTCCAGGTCCTGAGAATGTTGACACCATAGGCTTTTTAGATACCACTGTAGTTTCCTCATATGCAGTCTTGCATATGGAATTAGTAGAATGCAAGAGGCCATTAAACCCAGGGCTTGCAGAATTTTCCTTGCACACAGCTGGGGTTTTGTGGCCAATAGTTTGAAGTAGGTAATCAAGTAAACTTGTTTCTCTGGAGTTAGGAAAGCCATCTGGGAAGTTGTGTTCAAGCTTGCTCCCAGGAATACAATCTGCTGGCAGGGTACTAGGTGAGATTTCTTTTTGTTTATGTTGTACCCCAGTGAGGCTACAAGTTTCTTTATGAATGCCAGATGTTGTAAAAGCAAGTCCTGCCTTTCTGCCTGAATCAGACAATCATCCAAGTATGGGTATAGTTGGATATTTCTCTGCCTGCAAAATACAATGGCTGGAGCTAGACACTTTGTGAATACCCTGGGCGCAGTAGATCAGCCAAAAGGAAGTGCAGAGAAAGTACGGTCGTGTACACTTACCATAAATGTAGATGTTCAAGTGTATTCACTGTTGCAGTCATCACATTTGGGTTATCTGCTTGCAGTAGCCCTCAGTTGGCCTGATTATCAAAGTCTTGGGGGTCCTGCGTCGGTTGTTGTCTCATCTTCCATGATGTCAGGTAGTCAAGGGTATAAAGCATGCACCCCACGCAACTGCACTATGTTCTTTGTGTTTCACTGTTGCAGTCATCACATTTGGGTAGATCCCCAAAGCTAAGTTTGGGAGGAGGCATTTAGATACCATTAGGAGCAGCTATAAGGCCCTGCAAGACTGCAGTGGCAAAGCCAGCTCTGGATTTAGAGAAAATTGGTAAATGGTAATGCTTGGTGAAAGTATGTACAGAACTCCAGGTAGCAGCGTCTAGGATGTCCCTGGTAAGTACACCTCTGAGAAAGGCTGTAGAGGTAGATGCAGCCCTGGTTGAATGGGGTCTAATCCCTTGTGGGATAGGTTTTCCGAGGTGCTTACAGCAGAAATGAATGCAATGGCCTATCCATTTAGAAATGGTTTGCTTTGAAATAGCCTTCCCCTCTGCCCCTGCAGCAAATGCCACCAGCAGTTGTTCAGATTTCCTTTGAGGTTTAGTCCTGTCCAGGTAAAATTTAAGTTGTATGTGCACATCTAAGGAGTGCAGTATCCTTTCCCCTTTGTTCTGTGGATTAGAAAAGAAGGTTGGCAAATGGATGGACTGATTAAGAGCCACACTGGATACCACCTTGGGCATGGAGTGATTGGTCCTGAGAGACACCCTCTTCGCATGAAATATGATGAAAGGCTCCACTGCCATAAGGGCCTGTAGTTCAGATACCCTTCTTGCTGACGTAATTGCTAAAAAGAAGGCCGTTTCCAAGAAATACATTTTAAGTCTGCACTTGCAGCTGGCTCGAATACAAAGTTGAGGTCCGAGGCTGGAGTTGGAGCTCTCCTGGGTGTTCATAGATTTTTGGCCCCTCTGAGGAACTGCTTAAGCAGTGGATGAGAGAAGAGGGATGGGTACTGTGTTATAATGAGCTGAGATGGCTGAGGCATGAATTTTGATGAAGGAGAAAGACAGGCCCTTATGAAGCATCTCAGTCAAGTACTGTAAAATATGAGGTAAATTGGGCACTGTTGTGCTCATCCCTTGAGATTGGTTCCAGGCACAGAATCTTTTCCATTTTTTCAGCGTAAGACTTTCTGGTACTAGGCCTCTTTGCCTCTAGAATGATATCCATCACTGGTTTACTGAGGGAAGGTAAAGGAGATTTTATGTAATTAGCCAGGCTGCTAGATTCAGTGTTTGAAGATGAGGGTGCAGAATTTGGTTCTCCTGCTGAGACAATAGAGTAGTAGTCTGAGGTAGGTGCCATGGGGCCCACAGTGACACACTGCGCAAGAGGGAGTACCAGTGTTGGCATGGCCAGTCTGGTGCAATCAAAATCGTCCCTGGCTTGTCTTGTTTGATCTTCAGTAGTACTTTGGAGAGCAGAGGCAGAGGAGGAAAGGCATAAACTGATAGGTTTTTCCAGCTGAAGGACAAAGCATCCACTTTCCAAGCTTGTTTGTGGGGAGTCCTTGTGCAGAATTTGTCCAACTGACAGGTTTGGGGGGGGAGGCAAACAGGTCTATATCTGGGCTTCGCCATTTGTCAACATGTTGAAAATCCTTGGTTCCAGATTCCACTCATGTGGGTCCATGAGGTTTCTGCTTAGTTCGTCTGCCAGTGTATTTGGTTTTCCTGGCAGGAATTGAGCTTGTAAATGTACTTGATAGGTCAGGGTTGTGTTCCACAATGCCATGGCTAGTCTGCAGAGGGGGTAAGAATGTGTACCCCCCTGCTTGTTTATGTACCACATAGCAGTGGTGTTGTCAGTCTTTATCAGTAATTGTCCTGGAAGAATATGGTCCTTGAAGGCTGTCAGAGCATTCTGTACAGCTAACATTTCTTTTTGACTGATATGCAGGTGCATTCCCCGCATGCATAGTCTGATGCATATGTTGTTATGGTTTGGGCGGCAGGGGGTAGTGTGAATGGTAATCCCTGGTTTTGGTGGCAGGCCTCTGCCCACCAAAGGAACTCTAGGCATAGGCAAGGTATGATAGGAATCATTGCTTCTAGATCCTGTGAATGTTGACACCATAGGCTTTTGAGATACCACTGCAGTTTCTTCATATGTAGCCTTGCATATGGAATTAGAAGAATGCAGGAGGCCATGAACCCCAAGGCTTGCAGTATTTGCCTTGCAGATAACTGGGTTTTTGTGGCTACTTGTTTGAAGTAGGTTGTCAAATGAATCTGTTTCTCTGGTGTGAGGAAAGCCATCTGGAAAGTTGTATTTAAGCTTGCTCCCAGGAATATAATTTGTTGACAGGGTACCAGGTGTGATGGTGTACCCCAGACAAGTCAGTACCCTTTGAACAAAGGCCAGATGATTCAAAAGTATGTCCTGGCTTTCTGCCTGAATTAGACAACCATCCAGATATGGGTATATTTGAATATTTCTTTGCCTGCAGAATGCAATGACTGGAGCTAGGCACTTTGAGAATACCCTGGACACAGTAGATAAGCCAAAGGGCAGTGCAGAGAACTGATAGTGCATGTAGCCTACTTTGAAGCGCAAGTATTTTCTGCAAGACTCCCTGATAGGGATGTGCAGGTATGCGTCTTAAGTCTAGTGTTGCCAACCATGCATCTTTGACTAGCATAGGAAGCAGCTTGTGAAGAGTCAGCATCTTGAATTTTGGAATCACCAGAAAGGCATTTAGAGTAGAAAGGTCCACGATAGGACGCCGTTTATTGTCTTTTCTGGGTACCAGGAAAAGTCTCTAATAGAACCCTTGTCTCTTTTCCTCTTCTGGTACCAACTGAATAGCCCCCATGCTTAAGAGGGAGTAGAGTCCTCTGCATCAGAATTCTCATAGGTAGATAAGGGTAAATCCTGGTCATCAGAGGCAACCAGAAATTTCAGAATCCTGGTCAGAAGTATCATAAGCAAATTCAGTCCTAGGTCTCTTAGTGGGGGAAGGTTGGCTTCCCCTGATTAAAGTAATAAGGTCTTCAGCCATTTTTGTTTTTTTAGGCATAGAAGCCTGACCATGCGGTCTGGGCATCAGTTTTCTAGGTATGGTGTGAGATTTAGGCCTTGAAGAAGATGGTGTCGATTTAATATGCAAGTCAGTAGGCCTGAATACACCCTCAGAAGCCGGTGCCTGCACAGTGGCTCCGGACCAATCCAAGGCAGAGACATCCGCAGGTTCCACGGTTGAAGCATCTCGTGGCATACTGGACTCCAAATGGGTCTCAGTAGAGGCCTGCAAATCTGAAGTAGCAGATATCAGGGGCTGCGAAAGTGCCTCATTGAGTACCGGCAAACTGGCGACTGGCTTAGGAGAAGCGTCGTTGGCAACTCTGGACCTAGGCGGCCTGTCTCTGTCTTTACCTTTGCGTTTTTTCAGAATGTCGGTAGTCGGATGGCTTACCAAAGACATCTGGATAATTGAAACGAGCACCAAAATATTTAGAGGCGAAAATATACAGATGACTAATAGCTCATTGCTTAGATAAGGCACAAAACCGACAGCGAGGTACATCGTGGTCAGGGCCTAGGCAAGGAATACAGTACGAATGGAAATCTTTATGAGGTATTTGCTTTCCACAAGAAATACAATTATTGACTTTTACAGACATCAGTTAAGAGCAAGAAAACGTTTTCCCAATGGGGTACTTAGCTTTAGTTGAAGACTTCGGTTCTGAAACTCGAAAACGAAAATTTCATGAGTCAGCCGACCGGAACTTGCAAACTGCTTCTGCTTCAGGCACCGCACAGCAAGAAAGACTGATGTCGTCGGCTGCATGCTTTATACCCCTGACTACCTGACGTCACAGAAGATGAGACAGCACCCGACGCAGGACCCAAGACTTTGATAATCAGGTCGACTGAGGGCTACTGCAAGCAGATAACCCAAATGTGATGACTGCAACAGTGAAACACGAAGAACATCTGAATGAACCCCTCAATTTCACTAACTTTCCTATCCCACACAATAAAAATATAATCCAGAAATTGGAGATACAAACTCCAAGGTGTTTTCTCAAAATGTGGGAATAGGATGCGTCTCTCCCATTGTAACAATACAATGTTTGCAAAGATAGGGGTGCAAGAAGCCCCCATTGTTACCCCTTTCCTTTGTCTATAGTACTGGCCTTCCAAATAAACAAAGTTATACTTTAAGACCAATTCCATACACAGAGAACAAGGGCATTGACAGTATTATTGTCTAAATCAGTATATACACACACACACAAAATCATGAAACCATTCTAATCCCACATCATGTGGGATTGTATTATACAATTCAACCATGTCTGCAGTCACAAAAATACTTTGTTCATTAAATTCGACATTTTTCATTTTCATCAAAAAATCCCAGGAATCTTTATAGATGTGATCAAATGACCCCGAGCAGTTCTTTAAGATGGTATCCACATATTTACTCAGGGGGTGGGTTTTTGACTTCCTTGTACTGACTATAGGCCTCACTGGTGGATCGGTGGTACTTTTGTGCATCTTGGGAATACCAAAGGTGCATGGTACCACTGGGTACTTGACCTGGAAATAATCAAATACTAGGTGAAATTTCCTCCTCATCCAACATGTCTTGTAGGTAAAAGTCAATGCTTTTATATGCCAAATTAATAATATTCATTGATGTCTCCTCATACATACCAATACTGTTAACATGGCAAGGCATTTTTGACATAGATTCCACCTTGCTCATGACAACCACCCCACCCCTCTTATCGGGTTTCATAACGCTGAGCTGCTTATTCCTAGAAAATTGCCTCAATAAACACAACTCCGAAGCATTCAAATGCCCATTGTCATTACAACAGGAGCCCTTCCCCACAAGGCCCGTAAATTCAAATTCCACCAATTTTTCAAAAACAATCAAGGAAAGGGGCAAAGGTGGATTAAAAATGCTACTTCTCTTAACATCCCCTGTGCCCTCCCCCCTGCTTGAAACAAGATCTTGAAATTAACCTTTCTAAAGAAAAGTTTTAAATCAACTAAAAGGTCATTAATCCTAAAATTAGCTGAGGAGACAAAAAGGTCCCCCTACTCAGTAGTTCAGCATGTTCAACATTGCAATAATCACTGTAGTTATATAACACAAAATCACCTGTTCTGTTACTGACCGTCCTTAGAGCACTCTTCAGTTCTCTCCAAGTCCAAGCCCCCTTCCACCGTCACAAGTTCATCTTCCGAACTCCAGCACAATGAATTGTTGGCCAAATTATCAAACAATTCTGAAAATGATGTCCCAGTAGATGGCGGAGTGCCGTGAATCTCCAATTCACCCATACCGGCTCTCTCCAGGTCCGTGCAAACATACATAGCATCCTCAACCCCCTCCGATACTAATTCCGGTTGTATGGCCGCTTCCTATACGTGGGATTCCCTTGCTGGTAACCCAAAGCTTGTCGATACACTCCCTGGTTGTAGGTTCCTTTGATTCTGGATCAGTTCAGACATCCGTGACTCGCCAAAATGGTTTCCCCCTAAAGGGGCCTCGGTTTCTTCAAGTGCCTGGTTATCAAATCTCCTGGTATCCTCCCCCTGGAATACGTCATCGTTGGCTCCATTCCAGTTAGCCACTGGTGGTTTTGGGTACGCCTTCCCTTCCTCATAAGAAATGCGGTCAAGCTCGAATATCTTTGCTTTGTTGTTTTTTATTGTAATTCACTATCCACTTTATTGAACACAGCCACATAGTCGTTTTTAAAATGGTGGAACAATAAATCATTATGGATAGCTTGATCAAGCTTTTCCAATTCAAGTATCAGGCCCTCAATTTCCTGCTGATTATGTTTAACCAGACACTCAAGCAGTTCACAACCACATCTGTTGAATAGCTGAAGAAGTTCCTCATAAAATGGAGTACCAAATTTTACCCCATTAGGGAACTTCCCTTTTGGAATTCTTCTGACTTTTATACATTAAAGTCAGCATTTTCAAGTTGCAACTTCTTGCATTTGAAAATGCTCTTCTCAAAGAAAACAGGGCATTTTAAAAGTTAAAGGCTCAGCATTATCCCCTAGTCCGTCAAATGACACAGTCCGGTTTAACCACTGCTTAAAGTCACCCACTGCCACTATAACATTACCAGAACTGTTGTTATGGGAACCACCAGTAGTACTGACCCTTTGGCCGGCAGTCAATAAGCAGGCAAGAGTTTGCAAAAACTCGTTCTCCAAAGGGGTCGTACAGAAACACTGCTGCTGGATGCTATTGACCTTTGCAGTAAGCTCGAACAAGTTGAGTTAATAAACCAATGTAAAATGGTTATGGAAGGAGACCGTGTGAAGGTGAATCATTCTATCATTTTTTTCGAAGGTTCACAGTAACAAACTTGGTGGGGGTCATTTATGTAGTCAGGTGCTCAAAGTGTGAATGTTTTTATGTGGGAAAAACCAAGAGAAAATTCAAGGAGCATATGTATAAAGATGGGCTGGATATTAGGAAGGGGTAATTAAAAAAACGCATTGGCCAAACACATTAAGATCATAGTTTTGGCTTCTTTGTTTTGGAACGTGTGCAAAGGGACTATAGGGGAGGACCCTGGGAAGATCTATTGGAAACTAAGGAGCTCAGATGGCAAACTAAGGCTTGATGCTACCACTTTACCTGGCCTTAATGAAGTGTATCTATAGCCAGTGTTTTAAAACTGAAATCATATCTGGTATAATCACTAGGCTATCGTCATTGTTTTTATAATTCTATATATTAAATTTATTTTCATATAAAACATATACATAATCATGTTTTTAGGTAAAATATTCAGTGTGTTATTAGTGTAGTTGAGGTTAATTTTTACATAATTTAAACAGTTAATGTATGTGTCAATTTCATTGGATAGGGTATTAAGGGTGGGGTATTTAAGAGTGCTGGATGTTATTTTTCTGTGATTCTGATGAAGTACCTGTACGAAAGTGCTTAATCTCTGACATTGTGGACATTAAATATTTTTGGGATATTATCTCCAGTGTGGCTGGACCTGAATCCTGTTCCTATGTGGAATTATTTATTCTATGCCATCCACAGACTAGGAAAACTAACACTCGAACCAATGATAAAAATTACAGAAAAACAGAAAAGGAATATCATTTATGCAGTGACTAATAATGGCTTGTTATTCTGACGAAGTTCAAGTTTTTGTAGGAATGGCGTTAATTGATAATGTTTTTTCTGTTTTTTACCCTACTGGTGGTGCTGCGGTAGCGCTGTCGCCTCACAGTAAGACGCTGTCCGGTTCGATACTCAGCTAGAGCGTCTTCTGCGTGGAGACATGCGTGAATGGGTGTACCTTCGTTGAAGATTGTGCGTCAGAGCTGGTAACTTGGCATGTAAAAATCAACTACCAATCATTAGCGGACCGGAGTTCTGCTGTGGCGACCCCTAACCGAGAAAAGCCGAAAGACGCAAACAAAAGTCTACAAATGGTGTGACCTATGGTCAAGTTTTACTTAGGTTTTAAAATGCAGTGGATGCTGTCCATACTTCCTTCTGCTCATCTGCATTCACTTGTCCCTGGATAAAGGTAAATCAAGAAAGTCCAAACTGGCCAATTTTGTGGTTGCTGATATGCAACTCCCACATCACTGCAATACACAGGGAATCACCGCTAGTCACTGCTGGTATTTCTGTATGTGCACCAATATGGGTATAAAATCTGCTTGCTTTTATGTTTTCTCTGCAAGCGTGCAACCATGGAAATATGATATACAACAGTTAAGTTCACCCCAATAACGCTTTTTAATATTTGTTCATCTCTCTACAGCTTCAACTAGTGTGTTTCACTCAACTGGTGCTGCAGACATTTTTAACTTTACGCCCTCTTAGTAGACAAGTTTGCACCCATTTCTATTTCAGACACATCGTTACTCACTTTCACATATTAGCTAACCATTTCACCTCTACGACAGCAAAAGAAGGTTATCTGCCCTCCCACTGTATTTAAATACTTGATTAAATCTGTATTTAAATACTGCATTAGATATCTTCTATCACTCGCTCATCCATACTACTTACTGCTCCTTGAACCTTAAACCATCAGGATATCCATTCTTTGGTATACATGCCTAACAAAGAAATACTTTCAAATTAACACAACTTCTTTTGGACTTCAATCCTTTCCTTCCTACTGCATGCCTTCCCTTTCCTCCTTCAGACATTATATCATCGTTTTTCTGCTCTGCCATTTCACCCTACAGGCAACACTGGTGAAATATTACTACCACATAATTGATTACTTGCTCACTATATGCTTTCTCAAGCATACCACACCTCCATAACATTTTTTGTGCTGTTTCATTTCTTCCTCCCCTATCCTTTGTCACCTCTCAACCTCCTGGCACAAGAAATCTGGACAAAGCCAAAAATACTGGTGGGTACAAAGGCTCTGAAATGGGGCCGAATTTTAAATACTGCTCTTAAAAAATTAAACAGTTACGAGAATAAAAGGCTTTGTGTTATCAAACATTTTCTGAAAGATAGGAAGTCTGAAACTCGTTATTTAATAAATTCAATTTGCCAGAAAACCACAAATTTTATGGGGAGCAGACCAAAACTATGAGATAAAATTCTGGATGTTATGTGAAAATCTGGAGAGTTGAGAGGTATGTATTTAGAAATAAGCCTGGACTTTGTTCTGTCCCTAGACAAAGAAAAAATCAAGGGCTAGTCATCAACAACAAAAAAGTCATATTTACATTTCAATTAAGTCCTTGGTTATAAAAAAATGAAAATGCATCCTAGAATTTCACTGAGCAATGCCTGACAACTAAATAGAGCATGCACCGTTACCTCCAGACATGGTAGGCCAAAAGAGGCATATTAAGACCCAATGTCAGCCATTCTGCTGCACAGAGGAACATGACACAGAAGAAAGCATGGATAAGATACTCTGGAAGCACCAGCTAGTAACAAAACAGAAGGGGGGAAAAAAGGATTAGCACTGCATACACTTTAATTCTTTTATGCAATAATTTTTACAATTCTACTGTCTGTTTTTGCCTTTTGGCACAGGATGCAAATCAAAAGGGTCTTTGGACCAGCTCATCCTTCTGGTTAAACAAAAACGCAATGCTAATTCAAAGTAATTTATATATTGATGTAACAAGTAATAAAGACTTACAAAGATGAATAGCGTTTTGAAGACACATTTGCCATGATTAAGCTAAACTGTGCACAGTACCAAATGCAGCTGTGCTAAGACCCTGGATCACTGTTGCAGTATTGCTGACTTACGGGGTGTATCCTGCAAGAATACCATACATCTGGCCTGTCTACAAAACCTTAGGCCCCTTTATCTTATGCCACACATTTGGCCTATGCATGAGACCAAGTCCTGTTACTTAAGACACATACAGGGACATGAAAGTCTTCAGAGCTTTCTTACCACAGGAAAAGGACTGAGGCCAATGCTCTCAGAGGATCAACTCGGACTTAAATTAGGGGGGAAAAAAAAGAGAAGGGAAAAGTTTCAAGGGTCCACCTCAGCAGGGATAAAGGAAACATAACACTGGGGTTTAGGAGGGTGAATGCATATATTGCAAAAGTGATCCATTCAAACATTTGGTGTTATGGTAAGCTCATACACAGCTGTATTATGTTCATTTAATAACTGTTGCAGTATTGCTGACTTCTGGGATGACTCCCAAAGCTTTAGGAAGAAAGGGTGGAGGTTGAAGGAACATAGCTGAAATCCAATAAACTTTTAAAAATAGCTCTGGTAAAACCTGGTGTGTCGCTGAAAAAGCATCAATTTTACAATTTGTGAAAGCAAGAACAGAAAATTGGTAAACTGCTTCTAGTACATATTTACAGTCCAAGTCCTTGAAAAAGCTCCAAGAAGCCACACAGCTCTGGTAGAATGTGCTTTAACCAGACATTGTCAGAGCTTTATTGTGGAAAGTGTAGCAGAAAGAAATTGATGGAAAAGCCATACAGAGATGGTATGTTTAAAGACTGGAAGACCCAACTTTTTCCTCAAAAAGAAAAAAAAATGTTGGTCAGTTTCCCTGATTTTTTTTTTCAAGACAGAATCTGAGCTCCCTATAGACATCCAACAAATGAAAAATCATTTCACTTTATTTTCAGGATTGAGGAAAATGGACAGTACGACTCAATGACAGTTCAGTAAACACTTATGACATAAGACAAGAAAGAAAAAAAGAAGAGTACAGCACCAATCTAGCAAGAGCATTTATAGGCTCAGCCTGGGTTACATAAAAAAGTAACAAAAATTACAGGGCATGTTCAACAATATACGAGGGCATACAATGCCATTACAGATTACTTAAAAAGAAGTTATGTCTTACCATAACGTTCCATCTGTATTGTTGATCCTCATTCAGTCATTATACCAGGGTTATCGGTTCCGACCTCAGAACCGAACCGGCCATCTTCCAAGCTCATGACGGCCACAAACTCTCGAGCTAAACTCCTACCCACAATTCCCCTCTCCCTGTTACCTCAGACTGAGTTTGCAAGTCAAAGAAAGTACAGGTTACCTCTGGTCAAAAGACCCAACGGAACCAGATGATGAGATCCACTATAAGCCTCAGGAGGGGGAAGGAGGGAGGGTCGTAATGACTGAACGAGGATCAGCAATACAGATGGAACGTTATGGTAAGACTTAACTGTCCTGTTCACATCTAGCCAGTGTGTCTTTTACCTTGAGTCCAAATAACGAAGAGGCTTCAATGGGAGCGTTGGGAGTGTTCAGAAAGGAAGCCTTTAAGGGCTCTGTGAAATCACACAAGTGCATCCAGGCATGCAGTTTCATGACTATGCCTGCATCCGCTGCTCTAGCTGCTCCTTCTGATGCATGAGAAATCAAATGCATGGAGTTAGAGATTGATTCAGGGGTGGCTAACTGTGAGGCCACTTTGTCCCGGACCTCATCAACCACAGCTACGGCCAAAGTTTCAGACAGCTCAGAAATGAAGTCTCTTTGAAGCCTGGTAAAATGTGCCATATAATTCAGGGACCTGACTGCAAAATTCACTGATGCAAAAGTACGCTTCCCTAATCTGTCCAGTGCCCGGGACTCTTTGTTGGGCGGGTGGACAGTCTGGCTTTCTTCCGCCAGATCCTTTTTTGTTGCGGCCGACACCACCAAGGCATCTACAGGAAGACCTTTGGACCAGTGAGGATCACTATCTGGCGGGGACAAGATTTTATCTGTTCTGTGGGGAATGGCTCCAATGGTGAGAGGAGCCTTCCATGCACGCTGAACGACGAGCCGGACAAGGGCGTCGGCAGGTGGAGTAACCCAGGAGGTAGGGGGCCGGGCACGAAAGGCCTGCAGGAACACAAACTCTTCAGAGGTCGGGTTAGAGGGCCGCCATTCACCTCTCTGCTTAAGTATTTTGAGGATATCTCCAAAGGATACCTCTCAGAGGGTGACAGAGGGGATCCTTCCCCATCATCCAAGCCTAAACAATAACAATCGGCAAAACAAGAAAAAACAGAAACCCAACAGGTTACTTAGCTTTATCAATGCAACATCTGTGAAGGAGCGATCGTATGATGCATAGGTAGTCTGCGGCTGAGGATTGTGCATACGGACGTCACATTTAAGGCCCCTGGTTTATGGCCTTGCACCTGATGTCCCACACATGCCGCAACAGCCAAGCTGAAGCTTTTGTATAGGAGCCGACGTACGAGTCGTCTGAGGGCAGAAAATCCCACAACTAGAATACTGCAATACAGGAATAGAAGGACATGCTCTATTTAGGCAGTTCTGTACAGATGGACAATCTAAAATAAGACCTTTCAGTTCAATGTCCACGAGTGTCTGCCTTGGAGCTGCTCAGTCTGCCGCAGAATTTTTTTTTAACAGACTGTAAACCACCTGGAAAAAGAGTGCAATGAACTGCAAAGTCCCAGGATATCACAGCAAGCTGCAAAAGGGTAAGAACTTTATTCCCAGTGTTTGATATACCACATGACTGAGGTGTTGTCCATTAGAATTTTAAAGGGTCCTGGAATCCAAAGGCTATCGAGTCTCTGTAAGGTGAAGATCAATTTTTTATCTCTTTCATGTGTGTGTGTTTGGACCAAAGTCCCTGAACTATGACACCTTCTGAACAGATCCAAATAGACCAGCAAGGCAGCACAGAGTTCAATATATTTATTTAATATTGAAGAGTATAACAAACTAGTTTCGGCTAACAGCCTTCTTCAGTGTAAAACAATGTCATCAAGTTCATTTGCATCAACCTTTAAATACATATCAGGAGCCAATCAAATAGATGAGCTCATGAATACTAATAAGTTTTGAAAATTGCTTGCAAGACAGGTTTAAGGGCACTTGAAATAAATCATATAGTTGTACAATAATAGTGAGTGTATGCACTCAACTATGGTCCATCCATCACAGGAAAATTAACCATCAGTTAAAATAAAGCCAAACACATTCTAAATGTTCAAACATGTCAATAATACAATATTAGTACATATTATTTAATTTAATAATCCCATGTGGGTGTACCACTGTGACAAGCCATACAACGATTTTTAGTTAGAGGAGCAAAGAGTCAAAAAATCCATGCTATCTATTGGACTTGCCATATCATAATAGAACATGTATTGAACACATTAGATAGAATATACATGTGTATAAAACTATGTATATTTATGTATACATAAAGAAGTTAATAGTAGGCAAAATCAGTCATGAACATATCATACTCAGTAAATCAAAAATGGTGTTACATCATCCTTGACCTAAGTGCTTTCACCCGTTTAACAGAAACGTAACAAATAATCCATATCCATCCTAGACACAATAATAGACCACCCAATGAATACTAAATGCCAAAAATATATACCTGATGTGTTCCAACAATATGTTTATAATTAAATCCCAATAATATTCCCATATTGTTTAGAGCACCAATACTAATATCAACAGCCTAAACATAAAGGCATACACCTTTCTTTCAAAGGTAATAATGGCTGTTATGTCTCTGATACCTAAATAAAAGTGGCACCACTTGCAAGCCAAAAGAAAAAAGATGTAACAAGAAAACTATACTATTTGGTTAAGTTTCAACTTACATGATGCTAACAAGCATAATTGCTCAGTCACCTTTACTAGTAAGTTGTGTACCTTTCCGGGTGCCTCACAATAAGGGAAAAAATATATAAAGGAAAAAGATTTTTGGCTGAACATGGACATCCCATATCAGACATAATGTCAGATAGGAGTCAGTATGGCTTATTATGTGAACCTTGTTCAATATAAACTAAGATATCTAAACAATCATACTTGGAGGCACATGAATGAAAAACAAGTAAAATTCCCCACTTAGTGTCCTATTATTGAATGGACTAATGCTGATTCAATATATTCATTACAAATGATCATTTAATCCCGGGTGAAATAAGGCCCCCAATGTGATAATCCAATGTTTCTCTTCCGATCCAACAGCCCATGCCACCCTTGTTTATTAGTCCTGTCCCCAGAAATACGGTCAATGACCAAAAGGTGAATCTCGCTTGAGGATGTTTAAGTGTGTGTTGGTATAGTGCACTCGACTCCTTGTGGTTTTTGATGTCACTGCGGTGTTCGCTCATTCTTGATCTTAAGGCTCTAGAAGTTTGTCCAACATAGAATCCCCACAGTAACAAGATGCCAGATACACCACCCAGTCGCTGCTACAGTTTCCAAAGATCTTAATATCAAAAACTTTACTGGTATTGCGACTGGTAAATGCCTTGGATTTTAACATATATTGACAAGACCCACAGTGGCCACAGGGGAATGACCCAATAAGTTCATCACCATAAAGTGTCAGTTGTTTGTGAATAGTTCCCCCACTGGCCATATGTTTAAAATGTGAAAAATAGGAACCTAGGGTCTTACCACGTTTATATGAGAAAAGGCAACGGGTCCCAAAACACTACGCAGTTTGTCATTGGCCAACAAAATGTTCCAATGTTTATTAATGATGTTTCTAATCATATTGATATTTCTGCTGTATGTAGTGACAAACCTGACACATTTATGGGAAGCTTGGTTTTGTTTTATTTTTATCCTGATATTGCAATAGATCGTCCCTCACAAGACGATTGGCTCTATTCTGAGCAGAAACAACATCAAATTCATCATATCCCCTATTAATAAACCTCTGACTGAGATCCCTACTAGCCAATTGGTATTCCTCCATGTTGGAACTGAGACGTTTGATACGTATAAATTGGGATATTGGAATACTCCTGATTGTGTGACGGGATGTAAACTTGACGATGTAATAAGGTGTTATACTGCGGATACTTATGGAAAACCTCAGACAGAGTATTGTCTGTTCCTATATACTGTGACATCCAAAAGTTTATAGAATTTTTATCGGATGTCACAGAAAATTCAATTCCCAGACATTATCATTTAGATATTCAACAAATTCTTGCAAGTATCCAGCATCAGCCCGCCACACCAACCAGCAGTCGTCCAGATAACGTCTCCACATATCCATTTCCACCTGAAAAATGTTATGTGATAAGTCATAGATCAAGAATTCCTCAACATAGGCCATGAAAGGTCAGCATATATGGGGGCAAAAGATGCCCCCATAGCTGTTCCTTGAAGCTGCCAATAACATTGGCCCTGGAAGTACAGGACATTCTTATTCAACACATGCTCGGACATACAAATCAAAAGGGTGTTAAATCCCGATGAATAAAGATTTACCCTTTCCAACCAATATTGTAAAGATTGGAGACCGCCCAATGGGGTATACTTGTATATAGTGATTTTACATCCAAGGTACATAAGTACCACTCAGGTTCCAAATTGGATTTCCTAATTAACTGTAGAAACTGTGTGGTATCCTGCAATCTAGATCTAATGTGTCCCAACAAGGGTTTAAGATATTTAGTAAGAAAGGCTGAAAGGGGTTCAGTCAGAGAGCCTATTCCAGATACTATGGGTCTACCCGTGGATTTTCCAAGGACTTGTGAATTTTGGGTAAAAGATATAGTATCTGTTTAGATGGTTCAGACACTTTGAGTGAGTCCAAGCACTTCTTGTTAATAATGCCTTCCTCAAAGGCCAACTGCAAAAGGCATCTATCTCATCCTTAAATACTGGTGTGGGATCTATAGACATGTGCATATAGCACTTGACATCTGACAATTGAGTTAGCCCTTCATGAATATAGTCCGGTGTTCCAAACCACAACTGCACCTCCCTTATCATGGACAATAACTATTTCCTATTTTCACACAAGGTATTCAATCTCTTCAGAGGGTTAGAGGGCACCATTCACCTCTCTGCTTAATGTGTCCCATATTTTGAAATGGATATCCTCAAAAGGATACCTGTTTGCTCAGAGGGTGACAGAAATTTAGGATCCTTCAAAATCATGCAAGCCTAAACAATAACTTGACTGAAGAAAGAAGAAAAACAGTTCAAACCTTTATTCAACAGGTGCAACCTGCTTAGCCGTTTAGTCTTAGATAAATTCAACATCTGTGATTCCAGGAATTTCCTATTTCAGGATGCATAGGCCTAGTCTGCGGCTGAGGATCTTTCTGTGCATCTGGATGTCACATTTAAGGTTTTGTTAGTTCCCCTGGTTTATGGCCTTGCACCTGATGTCCCACACATGCCGTAAGGAAGATTCAGCCAAGCTGAAGCTTTTGTATAGGAGCCGGCGTCTGAGTCGTCTGAGGGCAGAAAATCCCACAACTAGAATACTGCAATACAGGAATAGAAGGACATGCTCTATTTAGGCAGTTCTGTACAGATGGACAATCTAAAATAAGACCTTTCAGTTCAATGTCCACAGTGTCTGCCTTGGAGCATTGCTCAGTCGAGATATATGTTACTGCTATATCTTGCCCAGAATTTTTTTTAACAGACTGTAAACCACCTGGAAAAAGAGTGCAATGAACTGCAAAGTCCCAGGATATCACAGCAAGCTGCAAAAGGGTAAGAACTTTATTCCCAGTGTTTGATATACCACATGACATTGAATGGTGTTGTATATTCAATGTTAAAATCAGGGTCCTGGAATCCAAAGGCTATCGAGTCTACTGTAAGGTGAAAATCAATTTTATCTCTTTCATGTGTGTGTGTTTGGACCAAACACAAATGTTATAGTTCACAATTATCAAAAACTAGACTAAAGTGATATATCACAACCATTCCTGTCCTGCTGATAGACAAATCCTGACCTTCTGAACAGATGCCTCATGCAAAATTTGAGACATATGTTGACATGTGCTGCTGGGGGGGAGGGGGGGCGGCAACGGAACAAGAAATGGAGCCCTATAATATGACTGATCCACCAAAAGTTCTTTCTTGAACGAAGAGAGAGGAATTGGAAATAACAGGGGGACTGCAATGATGGGTCTATACTGATTACTACTTTATCTTCCACATGTGAACTCTGACAAGTGGAACCATTTGAATTGTTAAGAACATAAACCCAGGGTTTGTAAACCTCTGGCTGAGGTCATATGAAGGTTTGTCAGATGTAAGAAACAGGATGGCAAAAATTGGATAGTTCCTAGAAGAAGGAACACCATCACACTGGGGGTATTCAGTAGATACCCATAAGACACTACACTGGTTAGTGGGTTCCGGTATGAATTTCTTGGTGCTCAAAGTGAAACCCAGTTGGAAGTGGCTGATTCTAAAGTGCAAGTTCTGAAGAATTTTTTGAACAAAACCGACATGAATCAAAGAATCATCCAAGTTTGGTTAGACATGGACACCTTGCAGCATGTTAGAACAGATGCCAAGCATTTTGCATATAAAACCTTTGTGCCACAGACAAACCAAGGGGCCAAGCAGTAAACTAAAAGTGATATCCCAACACACAAAATCGTCAGTATTTGCATTTTACATGAATAGGAACACACAGATAGGCATGTCGGGTTGAAGGTCATAAAGAAAGAAAAAGTACAGTTTTGTACCTACCATAAATGTAGATGTCCGATAGGTATGCATCTGCAGTCATCACATATGGGTTGTCCTGCCTCAGACAGCCCTTCGGTCGGCCGGATTCCAAAGTCTGGGTCCGGCGTCGGCTGATGTCGCCCTTTCCCCGACGTCAGAGCGCCTGGGTTATAAAAACGTCAGCCGATGCCATATTCCTCAGTTTTTCTTGCCCCAGATGCCAGGTGCCCTCTAAGGAAGGCTACATTTGGAGGGATGCAATAAATTCCAAACATGCACAGAAATATATATATGCATCTATATCTATATATATATATATATATATATATATATATATATATATATATATATATATAAAACAAATACACCATAATAGATAACCCCAGCAAGCTATGAGAGGGATAAGTACCCAATAAATACCACAGAGGGGAAGGAGGGAGGGTAAATCTGCCTGCAGATGCATACCTATCGGACATCTACATTTATGGTAGGTACAAAACTGTACTATGTCCTTCAAGGATGCATCTGCAGTCATCACATATGGGTAGAATACCATAGCCAATCTGGGGGTGGAGGATCTATGTAAAGGACGGTGTAGCTAAAATACCCTGGAGGACTGCTGCAGCAAAGCCTGCTCTGGATCTGGAATATAAAGGTAAATTGTAATGCTTGGAAAATGTATGCACGGAGCTCCATGTAGCAGCTTCTAAAATGTCCTTGGTAGCCACCCCTCTTAAGAAAGTTGTGGAGGTGGCTGTGGCTCTGGTCGAATGAGGTCTAATGTTAGCTGGCACAGTTTTTCCATGAAAGGAGTAACAAAAACAAATGCAGTTTCCTATCCATTTAGAAATTGTCTGTTTTGAAATTGCTTTTCCTTGTGCACTAGCAGCATATGCTACAAACAGCTGGTCAGTTTTTCTGTTACTTTTAGTTCTGTCCAAGTAGTAGCGCAACTGTCTGTGTATGTCCAGGGTGTGCAGAAGATTTTCCCCTTTGTTTTGTGGATTTGGAAAGAAGGTAGGCAGGTGAATAGCTTGGTTTAATGAGACCCTGGATACCACCTTTGGCATAAATGAAGGATTGGTTCTCAAAGAGACTCTGTCTTGATGAAAGATAAGAAATGGCTGCACTACCATGAGGGCCTATAACTCAGATACTCTTCTTGCTGAGGTTATGGCCAGAAGGAAAGCAGTCTTCCAAGACAGGAACTGTAGTTCTGCAGATGCTGCTGGTTCAAAGGGAGGCAGTGTTAGTTTTTCCAACACGAAGTTAAGGTCCCAAGTAGGCACTGGTGGATTCCTTGGGGGATTAATGTTTTTAATTCCTCTTAGAAACTGTCTTAGGAGAGGATGAGAGAAGACAGGTGGATCAGTATTGTACTCTGCTGAAATTGCTGAAGCATGAATTTTAATGGAAGAATAAGACAGGCCATTGTGGAGCATTTCTGCCAAATATTCCAGGATATGTGCCATGTTCATAACTGTTGCATATAGGCCCTTTGAGGTGCTCCAGGTATGAAATCTTTTCCATTTTGCCGAGTATGCCTTTCTTGTGGAAGGCCTGCGAGCTTCCATGATGATATCCTTCACTCTCTCGGATAGCTTATCCTGGTGATGAGTCAAGGTATTTTCCAGGCAGCTAGCTGTAATGTTTTCAGGTTGGAATGCAGAGTTTTGTAATTGTGCTGTGTCAGGAGAAGCGGCCATTGTGGAAGAAGCCATGGTTTCGTCCGTGACATGCTCTTTAGCATTGGGTACCAGTGCTGTCTTGGCCAGTCCGGAGGTATCAGAATCACTCTTGGCTGCTCTGCCCTGATCTTCAGTAAGACCTTGGTCATTAATGGAAGAGGTGGGAATGCATACACTGTTAAGAGTTCTCCAGCTGAAAGAGAGGGCGTCCACTCTCCATGCTTGTGGGTGGTATGTCCTTGAGCAAAATTTCTCCAGCTGAAGATTGTGTGGGGAGGCAAAGAGGTCTATGGCCGGTCTCCCCCATGATTGTGTTATCTGATGAAAGATGTCTGGGTGCAGCATCCATTCGTGTGCATCCATGATGTTCCTGCTTAAGCTGTCTGCCAGTATATTGTCCTTTCCTGGCACAAACTGGGACTGCAGCTGTATATTGAGTGTCAAGGAAAGTTCCCATAGATTCATTGCCAGTCTGCAAAGAGGGTAGGAATGGGTGCCTCCTTGCTTGTTTATGTACCACATAACTGTAGTGTTGTCTGTCCTTATTAGCAGGTGGCCTTGATGTAGAAATAACTTGAAGGCCTCGATTGCATGTATCACTGCCACCCTTTCCTTTTGGTTTATGTGCATGCATAGCTCTTTTTGTGACCATAGTCCTTGAATGCACCTTCCCTCTATGTGCGCTCCCCATCTGTGGTCTGAAGCGTCCGTTGTAATGGTTTGGCTGGCTATTGGCTTGCTGAAGGGCAGACCCCTGTTTGACTGGCTTGCTTGAGCCCACCACAGAAATTCCCTTTGAAGGCATGGGATGAGTGGTATCAAAGCTTCCAAGCTGTGACTGTGCTGAGTCCATAGACTCCTTAGGTACCATTGTAGTTTCCTCATATGTAGCCTTGCTTGAGGAATCAGAAGAATGCAAGAAGCCATGTAACCCAGGGCCTGCAGGATTTTCCTTGCAGTCAGCTAAGTTTGTCTAGACAGGTTTTTGAAGTAATCCGGTAGTTGACTTTGTTTTTCTTCTGTGAGGAAAGCCATTTGGGTGGTTGTGTCTAGATTCGCACCCAGAAAAGTTATTCTTTGGGATGGTACAAGTCTTGACTTGTGAATGTTGACTGTATATCCCAAGGCCTGAAGTAGGTAGATGGCATAATTCAAGTGTTTTACCAAAATTTGTTGGCTGTCCGCTTGTATAAGGCAGTCGTCCAGATACGGGTAATATTTGCATCCCCTGAAGTCTGCAGTGTGCAATTACTGATGCCAGGCCTTTCGTGAATACTCTGGGCACAGTAGATAAGCCAAAGGGCAATGCTGAGAATTGATAATGCTCTGAACCTGCAAAACATCTGAGGTGTATTCTGCAGCTTTGTCTGATAGGGACATGCAGGTATGCCTCCTTGAGGTCCAGAGTTACCAGCCAAGACCCCTTGCCCAGCATGGGAAGGAGTTGCTGAAGAGTCAGCATTTTGAATTTTGGCACAATGAGATAAGTATTTAGTGCGGACAAGTCGAGAATAGGCCTCCATTGCTTTTCTTTTCTTGGAACAAGGAAGAGTCTGGAATAAAATCCTTGGCCTTGTTCTGAGAGAGGAATCTTTTCTATTGCTTTCATTTGCATTAAGTTGAGATTTGTTTTAAAGCCTCTGCCCTTTGATTTGGTGGCAGGTCTGGCATGCCTTTTCTTTTCGGTAACGTGTGGAAATGGAACCTGTATCCTTTGTCTATTATTTGTAGTGTCCATTTGTCCCTTGTAATAATGTGCCAATTTTCTGAAAATAAGGAAAGCTTTCCGCCCAAAGGTGCTTCTAATTGAGCCCTGGTTGGCGGTGTCAAAGTAAAGTCATTGAGTCTGTCCTTGTGCAGCAGTTGTAGGCCCTGCACTACTTCTCTGGTTGGGAGGCTGCCACTGACGTCCTCTGTAGGAGCCTCTAGCTTGCCCTCTACATCTGGCACGCCTGTTCTTGCCTCTCTGAAATCTCTCTGTGTCTGGAAAGGACCAGTTCTTGGAAGGCCAATTCCTGCTGAATCTTGGTGGTTGGACTTGCATAAAATCTTTGACTGTTTGCACAGATTTTGCCTTTTCTGCAAATTTCTTTAAGACCTCCTGAGCAGTGGAGCCAAATAACTTTTGCTTTTCCAGTGGAGCATCCAGAAGCTTTGCTTTAACATGGTCTGGCAGAGATTGTTCCTTCAGCCAAGTATGCCTACGTATGACTGCATCTGTCATAGCTGACCTACATGAAGCTTCCAATGCATCATAACCACACTGCAAGAAATGGTTGCTAACCTGCTGAGAGTAATGTACCAGATCCTGAAGTGATTTACGATCTAGGGGTTCAGGTGAAGATCGTTTTTTATGCAATTCATCTAACAAATACTCTTGGTATTGTATCATATGAAATTGACAGTTTAAAGCCCTCATAGAAAGGGTAGCAGAAGTATACACTTTTTTACCCCATCGCTCTAAAGCCCTGGACTCCCTTTCAGAGGGGAGTGGATTTTTAGTAGTGACAGCTGCAACCCCTTTAGGGCCCTGGGAAATAGTTTCTGGATCAGCAGAGTGGGCCTTGTAAAGGAAAATATGTGATTCCGGGACCCTGTAATACCTATCGGGTTTGGCAGGAGCCCGAGGGAGAGTGTCAGGGGTTATGCTAGACTCAGAGTACACATCATCAATGACATTCAAAACAGGGGGAATAGCCAAAGGTCTATGCTGAGACAAATGCAAGAAGGTCCTTAATCTCTTCCTGGAATCAGAAAATTCCTGGCCCTGCCATTGGAAATGCTCCCTCATAGTGTGCAGAGTTTCCCCAAAAGACAGCTCTTCAGGAGGGGAGGCCGAAGGGATAGATTCCTCTGCATCAGAATCCTCGTAGGCCGAAAAAGCCTCCTCCTGGTAGTCCGAGAGAGCAGAGCCATCAGAGGCCTCATCTGAGGAGAGGGGAACAGAGGGCTCAACCCTGGGCCTTTTTTCTGTAGGAGGTTGGGAGCCCCTGTCTGGATGAGGCTGAGAGCCCCTGATTAATGAAATAAGGTCCTCTGCTAGACTAAGGATCCGAGAACCTGTAGTGGGTCCCTGAGGGAAAACCCTGGGAGGCAAAGTTTTTGAGTGTTTAGCAGCTTTAGCCCTTGAGAATGCCTTAATAGATGAGAATGCCTTAATAGACATGGATGCAGGAGGCCTGGCTGCACCACGTGCTGGTGTAGTTTTGTCTAAGGGAATGGTGTCGGAAGGTTCCTGGACACCAGATTCCAATGGAGATTCAATAACAGATACAGTAGTGGCCTCCGGGGCCGAGGTTGTCGGTTGTACGGTTTCGGTGGACGGAAGTACCAAGGACTCTGTTTCAGCCGAGACCGAGACACTCGCGGTAGGCCTGGCCGTGGTTTCAGCCGAAACCGCAGACCGCGTGTGTCGGTCCTTGTCCTTCCGTTTCTTTATTAAATGTGAAGTCTGAGTCTCAGACGGCATATCGTAAGCAAAACTAGCCCCAAAAAATTCCTCTGCAAACTCCGCCCGACGTCTTAGAGTGCGTCGGTTGAAGGAAGCACAGGCGGAACAGGCAGAGACGTCGTGGTCTGGGCCTAGGCAAGGTAGGCAATATGAGTGGAAATCCTTATGCGGTATTTGTTTCCCACAAGTTAAGCAATTATTAATTTTATCTGACATCGGCTGAGGCAAGAAAGAGTCCCCAACGGGGTACTTAGCTTTTGAAGTCTTCGGTTTAGCTGAATTACAGGAGCTGGCCGACCGGCACTTGCGAACTGCTTCTGCTTCGGGCACCACGCGGCAAGAAAGACTGAGGAATATGGCGTCGGCTGACGTTTTTAAAACCCAGGCGCTCTGACGGGGAAAGGGCGACATCAGCAGACGCCGGACCCAGACTTTGGAATCCGGCCGACCGAAGGGCTGCCTGAGGCAGGACAACCCATATGTGATGACTGCAGATGCATCCTTGAAGGACATCAGGAAAAAGGTTTTTGGAGATTTTTCATAGTCCATCCATTAGATAACCACGGGAAAGATTCCTACTACCAGCCTTTAACAGTGGTGCTAGCTCGCCAGTAACTGGATGGGAAACAGAAAATACACTCCTGGGATTCCACCAGTGTCCCTGCACAGGGGCATCAGGTGCTGGTTTGTCTAAATATGGGATAAACTCTTGACTAGGCTTATAAGGGTCTCAGGGCCAATAGCCTAGTAACTTCATATGATCTTATGGAGAGTTAAGAGTCTGGATTTTGGAACTTTCAGAAAGGTACTTACACAGATAAAGCCTCCACATTCCCTCTTTTTCCTGGGACAAGGAAAACAACTGTATGAACTCTTTCTTGTTTGAGGAAGAGATTCTATAATCCCCTGATGAAACATAACACAAAGTGGAAAGACGAGATTTGCTGATTTGAGGGGACCTGAGAAATACTTGAGGATACTGGTGGTGATTTGTAGTACATTCTGTGCCTGGTCTTGTCCCCCACATGAGAGAAACGGAATTCTCCCTGCCAAGTTAGGAAGGGGTTGGCCAAGATGGTGGTGGTGGAGAAGAGGCAGTAAGCAAAGGAGATAGAGTTTAGTATTTCTGCCTGTTAAGGATCCCTTGAATTCAGACTTTATCTGTTGCGACATTTCTTCAGTGAACATTTCTTTCCCTTTTGGTGAGAAGGTTTTAAGACATTTGAAAATGTGGTCCATACTTCGATGGGTAGTTTCTCTAAAACTTAGGAACTAGGGACTAGAAACAGTTGTTTCAAACCTTGCATAAACTTTCCACTTTCCTCTAGATCCTGGAAGATCTCAGCAGAAGGGGGGCAAACAGGCTATCTTTGTCAAGAAGCTTGGCTTTTATATCATCTGGTAGGAAATGCAGTCTTAGTTTGAACCAACTGCTCTGCAGGAAACATCAACAGCATATTAACCACATTTAACAGAATGCCTTGCCACTTGGGAGGCTGAATGAAGCACGTCCTGTAAACAGGATTTAATGTACGAGTTAGTAGTGTTGGAAATCAGTTTAGCCATGTTAGCAAATACAAAAAAAAAATATCTAGTCATGCAAGTCTGGTAATTAATGGCATGGAAAGTCAAGGTTGCAGATGTGTTGTCTTTTTACCATATCTGTCCATTGCCCTATTATCTTTGTCATTTGGTAAGGCACTGGCAGAAGGATGCAATTTGGAAATATGATTCTACAGACAAAAAAAAATGCAGGTGCTGAAGTTGGGTTTTTATATTCATATCTGCGTGTCCAGTAATATATAAAAGCCATCTGACTTCTTAGAAGCAGGTGGCAGGGAGTCAGAAAAGCAGACAAAAAGGCATCTTCCAAAGCCTTTAGAACAGGTGGTACTTCTATATGCATGAGGTCATGACATCTCTTCTGGGAATCAGATAATTGTTTACCCTTCCAGTTAAAGTGCTCCATCATTCTATAAAAAGAAGTTATATACTCACAAGAACGTTCCATGTGTGTTGTTCATCTCACCTTCATTCTTTACTGGTTGGGTTCGGAACCGATCCTAGGTTGAGGATACTGGTGGTGATTTGTAGTACATTCTGTGCCTGGTCTTGTCCCCCACATGAGAGTCGGAACTCAGCAGTTTACTAAAGCTCAAGGTCTTCCACTGGCTCTTGGCTGTATCCCTATCCCATAATGCACTAGGAAGCTTCTCAGATCTTGTTTGCCAATAATAAAAGTAGTCAAATGTCCTACATATGATTCCTGATATACAATGAAGATTCTCAGAGAACATTATCTACCAAATAAGACCGCTCGGTCCTCCAGAAGCCGAATGGCTGGGGGAAGGAGGGTGGGGTGTAAGAATGAAGGAGAGATGAATAACACATGGAACACTTCTTTTTATAAAATGAGTGGTGAGTACATAACTTCTTTATGTGATGTTGTTCTATCTCGCCTTCATTCTTTACTGGCTGGGACAGCGTCCCTAGCACCATATTTCTTGGGTGGCTCACAGGAGAAACTTCTTCAGAACAGTGGATCCAAAGAAGGCCCTGTTCCTAGAGGCCAAATCTACTTTGTAATGAGCGATAAAGTTATGAAGCCTTGCCCATGTTGGAGCAGCAAAAATGGTGTCAATTGGTATTCTAGCACTAAAGGTAGAAGAAGCGGCCATGGCTATTCTTGAATGTGCTTTGATTATCCCAGGAAGATTCTTATTAGATTTGTTATGTGTAGGTAATACAGTCGGATAACCATCTTGAAAAAGAGTGACTTTAGATACAGGAGCACCTTTTTTATTCTCGGAAAATGAAACAATTGGTCAGATTTCCTGAAGTCTTTTGTCCTGTGGAAATATATACGTAATTGTCTATGTACATCTAATTGGTGTACCATATATTCTGCCTTGCTGCCATACTTGGGGGAAAAAAACACTGGTAATTTATCGATTGATTTAAATTAGACTCTGAACAGACTTTTGGCAAGGATGGGTTTGTTCGAAGGGATACTCTGTCTTTGTGGAAAAGCATGTAGGGTGACTTTACTGATCATGCTTGCAGCTCTGAGACTCTTCTAGCAAAAGTGATGGCAGTTAAAATAATTGTTTTCCATGTCAAGAACTTTGGATCATAAGATGACACAGGTTCAAACAGAGGAAGTATTACACAGGACAGAACAAAGTTTAGGTCCCATGGTGGAAGAGGCGTCTTAATAAAAATAGTACCTCTCAGGAAGGCTTTACAAAGGCTGTGAGACATAGGAATTGTGGCTAAATCATTCATATGAAAATTGGATATCGCTAATCTTTGTTAGAAATTTGAGAGTCGAAGCAATAGGAGCAGAAAAGAGATCAATCTGTTTACTTAATGCCCAGGAAGAAAATCTTTTCCACTTTCTCAAGTAAAACGTTTCCTCACTGAGGCCTTATGAGAGGTGATCAAGATATGTTTTACAGAAGGAGAAAGATCAAGAAGCCTGGCTATTTTTGGAATCAGAGCAGCCAAGCTGTCAACTTCAGAGCTTGAAGAAAGGGGTGGAGCATTCCCAATGCACAAGTCAGAAGGGTCTGGAAATGGGTCCAGAATCCATGGCTCCTGCAAAAGGAAGGGGAACCAAACTTGACGAGGCCAATATGGGGCGATGAGAATCAGGTTGCTTCCCAATGATGTGGCTTTCTGAAAAACTTTGGGTATCAAAGGAAATGGGGGGAGGTGTAAAGGAGACCCGATGGCCAATCGTGTACAAGTGCCTTGGTGACTCCCCCAGATGGGGGAATTAGGGCAAAAAAGCTGCTGCATTTGGCATTCATGGATGTGGCAAAAAGGTCGCAGCAAGGCTGGTCCATTTGTGGAAAATCATCTCCACTACTACTCGTTTTAGGGACCACTCAAGAGGCATCAGAATCGCCCTTCTGAGTTTGTCTGCTATCACGTTGGATTTCCCCAGGATGTACATTGCTATCAGAAAGCATTGGGAGGAGGTCACCCACTGCCATACTCTCAGGGTCTCTCGACAAAAGGGGTAGGATCTGGTTCCTCCTTGTTTATGTACCAAACAACTGACATGTCTGATTGTACTGCAACAGTTCCCAGTGGAAGAGTCCTGCAGTGCCTGCAATGCCAAAAGCACCACTCTCATCTCCAGGACACTGATGTGCAAATGGACCTTATGATCTTGCCAAGTGCCTTGGACTGCAACAGTTCCCAGTGGAAGAGTCCTGTAGTGCCTGCAATGCCAAAAGCACCGCTCTCATCTCCAGGACACTGATGCGCAAATGGACCTCATGATCTTGCCAAGTGCCTTGGACTGTCCTGTCCAGATAATGTCCCCCCCACCCTGTCTGGGAAGCATCCGTGGTTACTGTGGCCAAAGGCTGCAGAGGGGCAAATGGTAGACCTAATATCACATGAGTAGAGTGAAGCCACCAGCCAAGGTCTTTTTTGCAGGATTCTGTTATTAGGATTTGGTGAGACATGGGTAGTTCCTGCAATGACCACTGTGTGAACAGAAGCCTCTGCAGTATTCTCATGTACATCCATGCTAATGGGACTAACTTTAGTTTATCACTGCTGCCATGGTTCCCAAGACTTGCAGAACTGTTTGCTCTTGTACCCTTGTTTTCGAGAGAAGGTTCAAGATTTATTTCCTCAAAGTCAGAACTCTTTCGAAGTTTTGCCATCATATGTGTTGTGTCTGCTTCTATAAAAACGATACGTTGAGATGGCAACAAGGCAGATTTTTCGTAGTTTATCGTGATGCCTAGGTGAGAGCAGAGCAGCAATGTGGTGTCTCTTGCTTTTTGTAGTAGATGCTTGGTGGTGGTGGTGGTTAGGAGCCAGTCTAGATACGGAAACACTCAGAATCCCAGATGTCTCAAGTGAGCTGTGACCACTGCCATACACGAACACTCTGAGGAGTGTAGTGAGACCAAAGGGCAGGGCTCAAAACGGATAATGACTGGCTCCCCATCGAAAGCGCCGATGACTTCTGGATGGCCTGTCCATTTTTATGTGGTAGTACTCATCCTGGAGGTCTATAGACCACATCCAATTGTCTTTTCCCAAAAAAGTAAGAATCAACTGCAGTCTCATCATCCGGAAGGAAGAATCAACTGCAGTGTCATCATCCAGAACTTTGTTTTTCTTAATGATCTGTTCAACCTGCCAAGATCCAGAAAGGGTCTCCAGTCTCTTGTTTTCTTTGAAACTAAAAAGAACCTCGAGTAAGATCCAGATCCTATTTGGTCTACGGGTAGTGTTTGGATGACTCTCTTATCTAGCAAGTTTTGAATCTCTAGAGTTGCTTGCTCTCTCTGACTGGGTGGAACATCCGGGATGTTTTTCTTGTTTGAGACGGGAAAGGAAAAGGGTATGGAGTGGCCTCTGGACACAATACTTTGTATCCATTTATCTTTTATTTTCTGCCAGGCTTCTGGGTACAAAGGACACGCTACCCCCCCCCCCCCACTGCCTCCAGAGGTGGGCAGATGGGCCTCCTTTTCAAGAGCGCTGAAAGGGCCTACCGCAAAAAGAATCTCTGTCTCCCTGATTTTGCGGACTCCCTCTGCTACGAAGAGGGTGTCTCCCATTATTGCTTCTCCTTTTGCCCCTGGGGGGGGGGTGTCACTGGGTGCACCCTGAAAAACTTTCTGGGATTTTCGGAGCCACATCTTTACTCCCTTTTGACTTTTTAGGTAAGGTCTAGAATGTAGAGAAAAACTTACTCCAATGGCAGAGTTTTTTCTCCTTCCTGCTCAAACCTGGTGAGTGTATCTAACTTTCCGTCCAAAAAGTGACGAACCATCGAAAGGGGCATTGATAAAGGTAGACGTAAAGGGCTCAAAAAAGTTGCACAAAAGCATCCAGGAATGTCTCCTCAGGGAAATTCCTGAACCCGCTGCTCTACTTGCTCCATCTCATGCGTAAGAAATGAGCCTAATGGAGGAGTCAACCACAAAGTTTAAGGTGGAGAGTTGGGAGGAAACCTTGTCTGAGACCCCCCACATCTACTGTACCTTGTAGAGCATCTCCTAGCTCTTTCAGGAGATCTCCCTGTAATCTTGTAAAAGGAGTCAAATAGTTCCGCGATCCAAGAGCAAATGTCGCTGAAGAAAACATGCGCTTACCATATCTATCCATCGTACAGGACTCCTTGTTCGGTGGATGGACAGATGAAGACGTCTCGACTGTTCTTTTTTGGTGGCTGCCACCACCACCATAGCATCTACTCGGAAACTATGTTAGATACTCTGTCTAAAGGTGCTGAAATAAACTTATCTGGCCTCTGAGGAACTGGTTCCCCTGTATCTGGAGACTCCCACGGCCTTCGACAAACTACATTCATGAGTTTGTCAAAAGGTGGAGACACTCAAGAGGTGTAGGGGCGAGAACTGAAAGCCTCCAGGTACATGGACTCCTCCTCACAAGCCACTTCTCGGTTTCAAGATTTCCAGGATGCCCGCGAAGGATACATCCTCAGAGGGTGACTGTGGGGGCCCTTCCGATTCGAGGTCCATATCTGAAGTGACTGACTCCTCTGTGGAGTCTAAATGCTTCCTCTTGCATAATCTCTTCCGCGGGACCTCTTTGAAGGGTATTCCGGAGAGGTTTCGGAAGAGGGGGCTTCACCCAATGGGGCATCCTGAGGCTTTGGGTCTCCACGCTTATGTGGATGTGTTGGTATTGACACAGACACTGGAGCTTTTGGGAGAAGAATGTCTGTACCTGGGAGTGTAGCTGTCAGTTGTAACAACCCTCTCATCACCTCGAAGGCTCCCCGCCTCAAAAAAGCTCCCAATCTCAAAGGACTATAAGGCATTCAGAGATCCAAGTGGGTTGGCTCCGAGGCTGATGTAGTAGCAGAGATCACCTGCACTGAAGCCCCGAGTGTTCAGACCTGACAACTGTCCGAACCGAATATCAGGAGCCGGAGAAGGAAGATTTTTCTGTTCCGACCGACTTCGGATCTGAAGACTGCTCTCTTGCCAATTTTTTTTTGACAGTTCCGACTGGGTGGAAGTAGAAGTTATCTTCCCAGATTTCTCCGCTTTAGAAGACGACAATTTGGAAGAACTCTTACACTCTTTCAAGTGCTACTGTAAATGGAGTCTTAAGTAACCCTAAATATTAATTTTTTTTCTTTACCACAGAACTGTGCTACTGAATGCATGGCATATGGCACATGAGTCTTGCAAGTGTACAGCACCAAGACAGTAGAGACTGTGCGACAACCTGTCAGAGATATTTTTTGACTGCATTTTGTGCACTTTTTGAATCCCGAAGGTTTGGATTCTTTAGCTTAAATAGAAATGACTAAGGAAACTACAGTCTAACAGCAGCAGCAGCAAATATTTCAACAATACTAACTACAAACAAAGAACAGTTGTGTACACTTACCACAAATGTAGATGTTCGAGTGTATTCACTGTTGCAGTCATTACATTTGGGTTATTTGCTTGCAGGTAGCCTTCAGTCAGCCTGATTAACAAAGTCTTGGGTCCTGCGTTGGTTGCTGTCCCATCTTCCATGACGTCAGGGGTATAAAACATGCAGCAGACGCCATTACATCAGTTTTGCTTGCCCCAGATGTCAGGTGCCCCCCTAATGGAAAGCAATTAAATATAAAAGAGCAATGGTATACCTCCAACAAGAAAGCAAATGCATCAAAAAGGCTTTTAAGCATAGTAAAGGAAAGTACAGGTATAGCCAAAAGAAGTTAGGTGGCTGGAAGGAGGGTAACCAGGACTGCAACAGGGAATACACTCAAACATCTACATTTATGGTAAGTGTACACAACTGTACTAAGTTCTTAGTGTTTCACTGTTGCAGTAATTACATTTGAGTAGATTCCCAAAGCTATGGTTGGGAGGAGGAATTTAGATAGCATTAGGACCAGCTAGAAGGCCCTGCAAGACTGCAGTGGCAAAGCCAGCTCTGGATTTAGAGAAAATTGGCAAATAATAATGCTTGGTAAAGTACGTACAGAACTCCAGGTAGCAGCTTCTAGGATGCCCCTGGTAGGGAAGCCTCTGAGAAAGGCTGTAGAAGTAGATGCAGCCCTGGTGGAGTGAGGTCTGATCCCCTGGGTGATAGGTTTTCCATGGTGCTTATAGCATAAATAAATGCAATGGCCTATCCATTTAGAAATGGTTTGCTTTGAAATAGCCTTCCCCTCTGCCCCTGCAGCAAATGCCACCAGCAGTTCAGATTTCCTTTGAGGTTTAGTCCTGTCCAAGTAGAATATAAGTTTTCTGTGCACATCTAAGGAATGCAGTATCCATTCCCCTTTGTTCTATGGATTGGGAAAAAAGGATGGCAGATGAATGGACTGAGAGCCACACTGGATACCACCTTGGGCATGAAGGATGGATTGGCCCTGAGGGACACCTTGTCCGCATGAAAGATAATGAAAGGCTCCACTGCCATAAGGGCCTGTAATTCAGATACTCTTCTAGCTGAAGTGATTGCTGAAAGGAAAGCGGTTTTCCAAGAAAGAAATTTTAAGTCTGCAGTAGCAGCTGGCTCGAAAGGAGGTAGAGCGAGTTTCTCCAAAACAAAGTTAAGGTCCTAGGCTGGGGTTGGAGCTCTCCTGGGTGGTCTCAAATTTTTGGCCCCTCTGAGGAACTGCTTGAGCAGTGGATGAGAGAAGAGGGGAGGTTCTGTGTTATAATGAACTGAAATGGCTAAGACGTAGATTTTAAATGGAGGAAAAAGACAGGCCCTTGTGAAGCATCTCAGTTAAGTATTGTAAAATCTGAGGTAAACTGGACACTGCTGTGCTCATCCTTTGAGATTGGTTCCAGGCACAGAATCTTTTCCATTTTTCAGCATACGATTTTCTAGTACTAGGCCTCCTTGCCTCTAAAATGATATCCATCACAGGTTTACTGAGGGATGGTAAAGGAGAGATTATGTAATTAGCCAGGCTGCAAGGTTCAGTGTTAGAAGCGGAGGGTGCAGAATCTGGTTCTCCTGCTGAGACAACAGGGAAGGAGTCTGAGGCAGGTGCCATGGGGATGACCGTGACACACTGCACAGGAGGGGGTACACCAGTGCTGGCACAGTCAGTCTGGAGCAATCAAAATCATCCTTTTCAGTAGTACTTTGTACAGCAGAGGCAGAGGGGGGAAGGCATAGACTGATAGTTTTTTCCAGAGGTTTTTCCAGCTGAAGGACAGAGCATCCACTCTCCAGGCTTGTTTGTGGGGAGTCCTCGTGCAAAATTTGTCCAATTGGTAGTTTTGGGGAGAGCCAAACAGGTCTATATCTTGGCTCCCCCATTTGTTTGTCAACATGTTAAAAATCCTTTGTTCCAGTTTCCACTTGTGCGTGTCCCTGAGGTGTCTGCTTAGTCCGTCTGCCAGTGTATTTAAATTTCCTAGCAGGAATTGAGCTTGTAAGTGTATTTGGTAGCTCAAGGCTGTGTTCCACAATGCCATGGCTAGTCTGCAGAGGGGGTAAAGAATGTGTACCCCCCGCTATGTACCACATAACAGTGGTGTTGTCAGTCTTTACCATTTGTTGTCCTGGAAGAATGTGGCCCTTGAAGGCTGTCAGAGCATTCTGTGTGGCTAACATTTATTTTTGATTGATATGCAGGTGCATTTGACTTGGGTTCCATTTGCCCTGAATGCACTTCCCTGCCAAGTGTGCCCTCTCATGCATAATCTGATGCGTCTAGTTAGGGTTTGGGCGGCAGGGGATGGTGTGAAAGGTAGTCCATTGTTTTAGTGAAAGGCCTCTGCCCACTAAAGGAACTCTAGGCGTAGGCAAGATAAGATAGGAATCATTGCTTATAGATCCTGAGAATGTTGACACTATAGGCTTTTTAGATACCACTATAGTTTCCTCATATGCAATCTTGCATATGGAATTAGAAGAATGTAGGAGGCCATGAACCCCAAGGATCACAGTATTTGTCTTACAGATAGCAGGGTTTTTGTGGCCACTTGCTTGTAGGTTATCAAATGAATTATTTTCTCTGGCGTGAGGTAAGCCATACGGGAAGTACTATTCAAGCTTGCTCCCAGGAATATAATTTGTTGAGAGGGTACCAGGTGTGATTTCTTGTTGTTTATGGTGTACCCCAGACAAGTTAGAACCCTTTGTACAAAGGCCAGATGATTCAAAAGTATGTCCTGGCTTTCTGCCTGAATTAGACAATCATCCAGGTATGGGTATATCTGAATATTTCTTTGCCTGCAAAATGCAATAACTGGAGCTAGGCACTTTGTGAATACCCTGGGCGCAGTAGATAAGCCAAAGGGCAGTGCAGAGAACTGATCGTGCATGTAGCCTGCATTGAAACATAGGTATCTTCTGCAAGATTGCCTGATTGGGATGTGCAGGTAAGCTTCTTTTAAATCTAGTGTTGCCAATCATGCATCTTTGCCTAGCATAGGAAGTAATTGGTGAAGAGTCAGTAATCTCCAAAAAGGTGTTTAGAGTACACAGGTCCAGGATAGGACATCATGAATTGTCTTTTCTGGGTACCAGGAAAAGTCTCGAATAGCAACCTTGTCCCTTTTCCTCTTCTGGTACCAGTTGAATAGCCCCCATGCTTAAGAGAGAAAGTATGTGTTTTTGGGCCTCTGCCCACTGATTTGGGGGTAGGTCCGGCCACCCACTTGGTGGTGGCAACGTGTGGAAGTGAACTCTGTATACCAGGGACACTATATTTAAAACCCATTTGTCCTGGGTAATGAGTTCCCAATTCTTTGCATGAAGAGCAATCTTTCCCCCCCAAAAAGGCAGTCAATTGGGTAAGTGCTTGGAAATTTTAAAAGGAAGTCATTGAAACAGTTTACCATGGGGGGGGGGGTCTTATTACTCCCAGATTTGGAAGTGGAGGCCCCCCACTGCTTAGTCCTGTGTGTCCCCTGGGACTGAAACCTGGGGTTTTTGCTGTGTCTGGGTTTGGCTTGAGAAGACCTGGAAGGGGCTGGAATGGACCAATCTTAGAGGGCCAGTGCCTACTAAATCTAGGAGGCTGAACTTGTAAGAAATCTAACAATTTGTATAGATTTAGCTTTATCTTCCATTTTTTTAAGAACTTCCTCAGCCTTGTTGCCAAACAAAGGGAGCATCCAACAATTTAGCTTTAACATGATCAGGCAAAGATTTCTCCTAAAGCCAAGCATGCCTTCTGAGCACAGACCCAGTAACAGCAGCCCTGCAAGAGGCCTCTAATGAATCAAAACCACAGGGCAAAGTACGTTTTCCAACTTGTTCAGCAGAATGCATTAAATCCTGTAATTCTTTATTTTCCACACAGTCAGGAATCAACATAATTTTCTGTTTAAGCAGTCCAATAACATGTTGCTGATACTTTAACATATGAAACTGGCAGTTTAAATCCCTAATGGTCAAGGTTAAAGATGTGTAAACCTTCTTACCCCATCTATCCAGCGCCCTTGAGTCTCTATCAGAAGGGATAGGGTTTTTGGCAGTAGAAGCCTTAATGCCCTTGGGCCCCTGTGAAATAGTCTCTGGATCTGCAACAGGATTTTTAAAAAGGAACTTGTGGGTCTCTGGGACCCTGTTGTATCTGTCAGGTTTTCTGGGAGCAGGAGGCAAGGAATCCGGGGCCAAACTAGATCCCGTCATCAACAATGTCTAGTACGGGAGGAATAGCTAAAGGCCTATGCTGAGGTAGGAGAAGGAAATCCCTCAGCGTCTTTTTTGAATCAGCAAAATCCTGGCTTTCCCAGTGGAAATGCTCCCTTAGAGTATGTAAGGTTTCCCCAAAAGAAAAATCCTCAGGAGGGGAAGCAGACGGAATGGAGTCCTCTGCATCATAACCTTCAGAAGTAGATAAGGGCAAATCCAGACCAACAGAAGAATCACAGAAAACAGAATCCTGGTCAGAAGATTCATAATCAACTTCAGTCCTAGGCCTCTTAAAAGGGTGGGGGGGGGGGGGGTTTGGCGACCCCTGATTAGAGTTATTAGATCTGAGGCCTGAGCATGTGGCCTGGGCGTCATTTTTTTAGGCATGGTTTGAGATTTAGGCCCAAGTAAAGAAGAAGGTGTCTGTTTAATATGCAAGTCCATAGGCCTGAATACACCCTCAGAAGCCGGTGCCTGCACAGTGGCTCCGGACCCATCTAAGGTAGAGACATCCGTTGGTTTCATAGTTGAAGCATTTCACAGCATACCAGACTCCGAATGGGTCTCAGTAGAGGCATGCGAATCATAAGTAGCGGTATCAAGGGCTGCGAAAGCGCCTCACTGAGTACTGGCACCTCGGCGGCCTGTCTCTATCTTTATCTTTGCGTTTTTTCCGAATCCCAGTAGTCGGATGGGTAACGGACGACATTTCTGGATAATTAAACCGAGAACCGAAATATTTAGAGGTGAAAATATACCAATGATGGATAGTGCGCTGATTAAATAAAGCACAAAACCGACAGCGAGGTACGTCGTGGTCAGGGCCTAGGCAAGGAATACAGTACGAATGAAAATCTTTATGAGGTATTTGCTTTCCACAAGTAATGCAATTATTAACTTTTACTGACATCGGTAAGGAGCAAGAAAAAGTTTCCCCAATGGGGTACTTAGCTTTAATTGAAGACTTTGGTTCTGAAACTCAAACAAAAATTTCAGGAGTTGGCCGACTGGCACTTGCGAACTGCTTCTGCTTCGGGCACCGCACGGCAAGAAATACTGATGTAATGGCATCGACTGCATGTTTTATACCCCTGACATCATGGAAGAAGGGAGTCCAACCACAGTAGCCGATGTAAAATCCGAGATCTTTTACTATAACTTGTTAGCGCTTTCGTGTAGTAATATTCGTACACTTCTTCAGACAAGTTGTTATAAGCTCTACTGTGAGTATAAATACTCTCACAGGGTCACACAGTTGTTTAATTAGATTCCATTAGTTAATTAATTAATTACCTTCAGCCCTAATTAAAACCAATCGCAATTTAATTTTTACTATTTTAAAGTCAAATACAATACTAAAATATACATACAACCATAAAGACTGCTATTCAGAGTTGAAAACATCGTGTTATATAGTACATATTAAGATAATTGCATTCAGATTTTTGAAAATAATATCTTATCTAAGTGATAAACCCAGTGTGAATTTTATATTTAATAGTTTTATAACTTTAAAATTCTATAAATTTTATAAACTTTATAAACTGTACAAACTTTATGAACTCAGCGAGTTACGAAACTAACTTCAATGTAATAAATTTGTATATTTATATACATTTTCCCAATACATAGAAAACACATACATACATGTGCATACACATAAGCACACACATACAGCTAAATGTGCATACACGTGTATATACACACACCCATACCCATAAAAACATACACGTACGTATATGTGTGTATATATATTTATAGAATTTTAAAGTTATAAAACTATTAAATATAAAATTCACACTGGGTTTATCACTTAGATAAGATATTATTTTCAAAAATCTGAATGCAAGTATCTTAATATGTACTATATAACACAATGTTTTCAACTCTGAATAACATTTATGGTTGTATGCATATTTTAGTATTGTATTTGACTTTAAAATAGTAAAAATTAAATTGCGATTGGTTTTAATTAGGGCTGAAGGTAATTAATTAATTAACTAATGGAATCTAATTAAACAACTGTGTGACCCTGTGAGAGTATTTATACTCACAGTAGAGCTTATAACAACTTGTCTGAAGAAGTGTACGAATATTACTACACGAAAGCGCTAACAAGTTATAGTAAAAGATCTCGGATTTTACATCGGCTACTGTGGTTTGTTAGACTCACCTTTTTGTTTTGTTGGTTTGTGAAACTTTTCGAAGTTTTTTCTATTTTCATCATGGAAGAAGGGACAGCAACCGATGCAGGACCCAAGACTTTGTTAATCAGGCCGACTGAGGGCTACCTGCAAGCACATAACCCAAATGTAATGACTGGAACAGTGAAACATGAAGAACATCCAAAGTTTTTTTTTTTTTCTATATTGACAAACTTTAATCTATCCTCTAATAGACAGACGGAAAAAACACAAGGAAGAAGACCCTCTAAAACAGGCCAACAGTAGCTAAGCACCTAAAAAGAGCTTACCATTTAGACAATGCAGGTAAAGAGAAAAATAAAATCTAATAAACTAATTCTAAAAGGCTCTCTAATTTAAATGAGCCTAGTAGAAAAGGAAAGGGGATAGGGAGTATACAATAGCCTTAGGAGGAAAAAGAAACTACGGCCAAACAGAAAAAAAAATCATCAGGCAAGCAACCCAAGTTAAAACTATAAAGATTCACATAAAAATAACTATTTAAATATTTTAACAAAAAACGAAATACACTTAGCCAGAGCCAAAATGGAGAACACCAGATCTTGTTAGAGGCAAACGAGATCTGAGGAGCTTCCTAGTGCACTATGGGATAGGGATATAGCCAAGAGCCACTGGAAGACCTTGACTTTTGTAAATGGCTGAGTCGGAACAGAGGATTGGTTCCGAACCCAACCAGTAAAGAATAAAGGCGAGATAGAATATCACCACATCTAATGTTCCCAGAAGTACTTTCCTCATGTCATCTGCTTCAGACTCTGCCTACAGTAGAATGGATTTTGGATGTAAACTACAAACCTTTTGATTCTGATGAAATTTTGTCTTATTTTATGAATAAAGAAATCGAGGGAGAATCAAGTTTGGGGGGAGGGAGGTTGCAAAGCCAAAAGGACTTCAAAAAGCCCTTGAGAAAAACTGAACCACTCCAGCTCAGGTAACTAGTAGAAGGAACAGATGTAGCTGGTGGAGAAATATATTTGGTCATTTTCCTTTTCTGAAAAGTTTCCAAGTGTATGAGGAGGGGCAGACCCCAGATGTACTTCCAAAAGAGTATTCACCCTCTTCTTGAGAAGAGAGCCCCTGGTCTCACTTCATTGGAGAATCTTAGGGGTCCTAACAGTCAAGAACAGGTACAGTAGCTGAGTGGTCCGAGGTCAGACCAACAAAAAAAAAATTAAAGTAACTTAGTCTTGCCTTTCAAGTTTTAATTTTTTTTTTCTAGACAAAGTCAGAGGCCGACAACACATCCGTTTTCAATACAAAGTTTAAGGGAAATCAAAAAAATGTAAATTGTCATTGCTATGAAAGACTGGCAGATGCAGCACTCCTTATAGTTATGTTCCAGTCCTAGGCAAAAAAGAAACTTTGAATGCTTGTCCTTGTATGGGTGATCAAAACTTCTGATGCTAGTTTTGAGATCTTTATGATAGAGAAAAGGTCAAGTGAATATAAAACAGATCAAAATGATGAAGGCAGATACAAAGTAGACATCATACAACATGTCTCTCTAAAATGACAGCTTCTGAAAGGTGAAGGGTGAAGAATTAAGAAACTGCAGCAAGACATCCTAAGACTATGCAACTGCAGAAAAAAAAATTTAGAGAGCAAAAACTCCTTTTCTGATGTTCAACTGTATACATCAGAATTAGTGTGTCATTGACAGGTATTAGCACCAGGTCACTCATCTGACAGTGTACTCAAAGGGGATACTTACTTCCAAGAACAATGTTTGAGAGACAGAGCGCGAGAGAGGGTGCACACACGACGGAGTGCACGGAGCGAGATTGCAGAAGAGAGCATGAGCAAGTGCAAAACAGGAAGCACCCAATAGGTAGTGTGAGAGCACATGAGAGACAGAACGGGAGCATGCAAGCACATAAGAATGTGCACCAGCAAGCTAAAGCATGAGCAAGAAAGAGTGCAAGAGACAGCAAGCAACAGAGCGAGAGCAAGTAAAAGTGAGAGAGTAAATCAATGAAGTCAGCCTAACAATCCTGACCAAAAAAAAAAAAAAAAAAACACACACACACATGAAACCTATACAGTAGAAACACAAAGAAAGTACAGTTGTGTACCTACCATAAATGTAGATGTTCGAGTGTATTCACTGTTGCAGTCATTACACACTTGGGTTATCCTGCTGGTAGGCTACCTGCAGTCGGCCTGAATTCCAAAGTCTAGGTCCAGCATCGGTTGCTGTCGCCTCTTCCCTGATGTCAGTGCACCAGGGGTATAAAAGATGCAGCCGACGCCATTTACTTCAGTTTTTCATGCCCCAGATGTCAAGTGCCCCCAAATTGGTAGGCTGAAAATGATGCCAATAAGTATGCATGCACAAAAATAAACATTTCCTTCATCTCTAAGCAAATACACCACACATAGGTTGTATAGGATACAGAAGTACAGATAAATCCCAACAAAGAAAAGGGGGATGGTGGGTGGGTAACCTGGACTGCAACAGTGAATACACTCGAACATCTACATTTATGGTAGGTACACAACTGTACTATGTTCACCGTGTTTCACTGTTGCAGTCATTACACTTGGGTTGAATCCCAAAGCTGAGGTTGGGTGGCTGGGTCTAAATAGGATTAGGAGAGGCTATAAGGCCCTGCAGAACTGCAGTGGCAAAGCCTGCTCTGGATTTAGAGTAGAGAGGTAAGTGGCAGTGTTTGGTAAAAGTGTGCACTGAACTCCAAGTTGCAGCCTCTAAAATGTCTTTGGTTGGTACTCCTCTGAGGAAGGCTGTTGAAGTGGCTGCTGCTCTGGTTGAATGTGGCCTAATGCCCTTAGGCACTGATGTGCCACGTTGTGAATAGCAGAAATGAATGCAGTGGCCTATCCATTTTGAAACAGTCTGCTTTGAGATAGCCTTTCCTTGTGATCCTGCAGCACATGCTACTAAGAGTTGCTCAGTCTTTCTGAAAGCTTTAGTTCTGTCCAAGTAGAAGCGTAGCTGTCTGTGTATGTCCAAAGAATCCAGGAGTCTCTCACCCTTACTCTGTGGGTTTGGATAAAAGGTAGGCAAATGAATGGTTTGGTTAAGGGCCACACTGGGCATTACCTTACGCATAAATGTTGGGTTCATCCTCAGACAAACCCTGTCTGGATGGAAAATGATAAAAGGTTCCACAGCCATGAGTGCCTGTAACTCTGAGACTTGTCTTGCAGAGGTTATTGCTAGGAGCAGAGCTGTTTTCCAAGATAAGAACTTTATTTCAGCTGTATTGGCTGGCTCAAAAGGCGGCAGTGTGAGTTTTTCCAAGACATAATTGAGGTCCCATGCAGGTATTGGTGCTCTCCTTGGAGGTCTTATGTTTTTGGCCCCCTCTGAGGTACTGTCTTAGCCACGGATGTGAAAAAATTGGTGGTTTCGTATTGCAATGAGCTGAAATGGCAGAGGCATGGATTTTAATTGATGAAAAGGATAGGCCTTTGTCCAGCATCTCAGTCAGGTATTGTAAAATCTGAGGAATATTTGGTACAAACCTGTCAATTCCTTGTGCCTGGTTCCAAACACAGAATCCTTTCCATTTTTCTACATAAGATTTTCTGGTGCTGGGCCTCCAGGCCTCCAAAGTAACATCCATCACTGCTTTAGAGAGAGGTGTGGGCTGAATGGCTACATTATCTGCCATGCTGCCAGATTTAGGGTTCTAAGTTGGCTGTGCAGGATCTGATTGTTTCGTTGGGTCAGTAAATGAGGAATTAGAGGCAATGTTCAGGCTGAGCCTTGAGACAAGCTCTTTAGGTTTGGGTACCAGTGCTGGCGGGGCCAGTCTGGAGCAATCAGAATCATTTTTGGCTTCTCTTGTCTGACCTTTAGGAGAACCTTGGGGAGGAGAGGCAGAGGAGGAAAGGCATATACTGTTAGGGTTTTCCAGCTAAATGATGGAGCATCCACTTTCCATGCTTGCTTGTGATACGTCCTTGTGCAGAATTTCTGTAGTTGGCAGCTGTGAGGGGAGGCAAATAGATCTATGTCTGGGCATCCCCATTCCTTTATCATGCTGAAGACTTGTGGATCCAGTTTCCACTCGTGGGGATCCGTGAGGTTTCCGCTTAGTCTGCCAGAGTATTTTTCTTTCCTGGCAGGAATTGTGCTAGCAGGTGTACTTGATAAGTCAATGCTGTGTCCCACAAAGTCATGGCTTGTCTGCCGAGGGGGTAGGAATGAGTGCCTCCCTGTTTATGTACCACATGACTGTAGTATTGTCAGTCCTTATCAGTAGTTGTCCTGGATGGAGTAGATCCTTGAAAGCTGTCAGGGCATTCTGAACAGCTAGCATCTCTTTTTAATTGATATGAAGATGCCTTTGGCTTGTGGGCCATGTGCCCTGAATACATTTTCCTGCCATGTGGGCCCCCCAGGCATAATCTGAAGCATCTGTTATTAACTTCCTGGCTGTGGGTAGGGTGAATGACTGTCCCTTGTTGTGGTGACAGGCCTGTGCCCACCATCGAAACTCCTGTTGCAGGCAAGGAATGAGAGTAATTAACGTTTCCAGGCTGTGACAATGTTGAGTCCAAACACTTTTTAGATACCATTGTAGTTTCCCTCATATGCAGTCTGGCATATGGAATTAGCAGAATGCAGGATGCCATGAAGCCCAAAGCCTGCAGAATTTTTCTTGCAGATAACTGGGTTTTTGTTGCCAACATTTTGAAGTAAGTCAGTTGCCTTTGTTTGTCTGGCATGATATAAGCCATCTAAGTAATTGTATTTAAGCTTGCACCCAGGAATATTATCTCTTGAGAGGGTACTAGTTTTGATTTCTTTTCGTTTACTGTGTACCCTAGGCAAATTAGTAATCTTTTTACAAACGCCAGATGCTTTAGTAGAATGTCTTTGTTCTCTGCTTGAATAAGGCAATCGTCCAAGTAAGGATATATTTGCAATATAAAATGCAATTACTGGTGCCAGGCATCTTGTGAAGACCCTGGGCGCAGTAGATAAGCCAAAGGGCAGTGCAGAGAATTGGTAGTGCATCGATCCAGCTATGAATCTGAGGTATCTTCTGCAAGATTGCCTGATTGGAATATGCAGGTAATGCCTCTTTTAGGTCCAAAGTTACAAGCCAAGCCTTCTTGCCCAGCATGGGCAGAAGCTGCTGCAGAGTCAACATTTTGAATTTTGGAACGTCCAGAAATGTATTTAGAATAGACAGGTCCAGTATTGGTCTCCAGGCTTTGTCTTTTCTGGGTACCAAGAAAAGTCTTGAGTAAAATCCTTGTCCCTGCTCTTGCTGTGGTACTTGCTGAATGGCCCTCATGTCCATGAGAGATGAAACTTGTTTTTGTGCCTCTGCCCATTGATTGTGTTGCCGGTCTGGCATACCTTTTGCCCTTGGCAGGGTGTGAAAGAGGAACCTGTAGCCCTGGGACACTATATTCAAGACCCATTTGTCCTGGGTGATCATGTGCCAATTTTGAGAAAAAAGTGCTAGTTTTCCCCCTATGGGGGCTGCCAAAAGATAAGTGTTTGGTGCTGGCAGAGGAAAGTCATTGGGACTGTTTCCTGTATGGCTGTGATTTGTCTTCTCCGCTTTACCCCACTGTTTAGGCCTGTATGAGTCCTGGGGCTGGGATTTGCCTATGGGACATCTGTATCCGCCTCTTTGTGGCCTGTCTGACACTGGAAAGGACCAATTCTTTGTAGGCCAGGTCCTGCTAAATCTGGGTGGCTGTACCTGTAAGAAATCCTTTACTGTTTGCATAGATTTCGCTTTGTCCTCCATTTTCTTCAACACCTCCTCTGCTTTAACACCAAATAAGGTATCATGCTGTAATGGAGCATCTAATAATTTTGCTTTAACATGATCAGGCAAATTCTGTTCCTTTAACGAAGCATGCCTCCTAATGACAGAACCCGTAACTGCAGCCCTGCAAGAAGCCTCCGGAGAATCAAAACCACATTGCAATGTATGCTTTCCCACTTGTTCAGTTGCATGCAATAAATCCTGCATTTCCTTTTCTGCACAATCAGAATTTGACAACATTTTCTGTTTTAGCAGTGACATTAAGTATTGCTGATATTTAAGCATATGAAATTGACAATTTAAAGCCCTCAGCCAAAGTAGCAGAAGTGTAAACATTTTTTCCTCATCTGTCTAGTGCCCTTGAATCTCTATCAGAGGGAATAGGGTTTTTTGCAGTAGAAGCCTTGACCCCTTTCGGACCCTGAGAAATAGTTTCTGGGTCAGCAGCAGGGTTTTTATAAAGAAATTTATGTGAATCTGGAACCCTGTAGTATTGGTCTGGTTTAACTGGGGCAGGAGGTAAAGAGTCAGAAGAAAGTCCGGACTCTGAAAATACATCATCTACAATGTCTAACACAGGAGGAATAGCCAAAGGCCTGTGCTGAGATAGTAAAAGAAAATCTCTAAGCCTTTTCTTAGATTCGGAGTAGTCTTGGCTCTCCCAGTGGAAGTGCTCCCTCATGGTATGCAGGATTTCCCCAAAAGAATCATCCTCAGGCGGTGAGGCTGAAGGGATAGATTCTTCAGCATCAGAATCCTCATAAGGAGGAAGAGAGTATTCCTGTTCAGAAGAGGAGTCAGAGGAAATGGAAACCTGATCTGAAGATTCATATTCTGTCTCTTGCCTAGGCCTCTTGTCAGGAGGGGGATGGGAACCCCTGATCAAGGTAATTAGATCAGCCATTTTGAGCATCTGTTTTTTAGGCATGATAGTCTGTCCAGGAGAATGCTGTACTTTTGTCTTTAGAAGTTGAAGTAGGCTTTACATATAACTGTGTAGATCTGAAAACACCCTCAGAAGCAGACACCTGCTCAGCGGCTCCAGTCCCATCTAAGGGAATAGTTTCCGAGTGTCCAATACCTTGAGTATCCAGAGGCCTAGCTGGCTCCACGTGGGAGTTGTCAGCGGCCCGTGGCTCTGAGGTAGCGGGCGCCAGGGGCTGCGAAAGCCCCTCATTGAGAATCGGCGACTGGCTTAGCGGAAGCCCCGTCGTCGGTTTTGGACCTCGGATGCCTGTCCTTTTCTTTTTCCTTGCGCTTTTTATAAACTCTGGTCGTCGGCCGTTCCGACGGCATTATATAATTGAATCTTCACCCAAAGTAATGAAAGGCAAAATTGTACAGACATTTAATAGTGCATTGGTTAAATCTAGCACAAAACCGACAGCTAGCAACATTGGGATCAGGGCCTAAAAGCAAGGAATACAGTAAGAATGAAAATCCTTATGAGGTATTTGCTTCCCACAAGAAATACAATTGTTAACTTGTTCTAAAATCGGACTGGAGCAAGAAAAAAGTTTCCCCAACAGGGTACTTGGCTTTAATGAAGACTTCGGATCTGAAATTCGTTTTTGAAAATCGAACTGCTTTTGCTTCAGGTACCGCGCGGCAAGAAAGACTAAAGAAAATGGCGTTGGCTGCATCTTTTATAACCCTGGTGCACTGACGGGGAAGAGGCGACAGCAACCGACGCCGGACCTAGACTTTGGAATTCAGGCCAACTGCAGGTAGCCTGCCAGCAGGATTAAGTGTAATGATTGCAACAGTGAAACACGATGAACATCCACACTTTATATCTCAATTACATATAAGAGTAGGGGGTGGAGAGTGGATGTGGCTATGCAGCAACGAAGAACTCGTCTACTGTTATGAGTAGGTGTAACTTACGCAACTGTATTATGTACAGCAGTCCCACTGCTGCAGTATCCTTTGGGTTATATGGGTTAATTACTAAAGCCTAACAATATGGAAGGAGGAGCAGACCCAGGACTCCCTGAATAATGGTTACAGCAAATCTCATTCTGGACCTTAAAAAGGAATCTAGTTTATTCATGTAAGAGTATGTCTGCAGGATCATCTGGCTGCTTCCAGAAAGCTGCTAGAGTCCACCCCTTTCCACTACGCCACTGAAGATGACCATACTCTAGTGGAACATGCTTTGATAATGCCTGAAATAGATTTGTCATGGCAGGAAAAACAAAAGGTAACAGCTGTGGACAACCACCTGAAAAAGGTCTGTACACAGGATGTCCCTTAATAAGAAATAAATAGTTGATTAGCTTTTCAAAAGGACTTGGTTCTGTTAACATAGTACCCAAACTGCCTAGACACATCCAGAGTACGTACAAACCTTTCACCCTGATTTTCAGGTTCTGGGTCAAAAATCGGGAGATCAATGGTTTGATTCAAAGTAAACAAACTTACTTTAGGCACAAAAGAGGGATTTGTTCTTAATGTGACCTCATCTCTGTGGAGTATGAAATAAGGTTTACCCACCATGAGAGCTTGCAACTCAAACACTCTTCTAACCAACGTCAGAGCAATGAACAGTAAAGTTTCCCAAGTCAAGAACATTAATCAGCCTGATGAGCAAGTTCAAAAGGTGACACAGTCAACTATTTCAGCACAAAGTTTAGATCCTAAGGGGAAGCAACCTGCTTAACGAGGTGGTCTCAGGTGGAAAAGTCCTTTCAGAAAAGTACAGTTGTGTACACTTACCATAAATGTAGATATTCGAGTGCATTCACTCTTGCAGTCATTACATTTGGGTAATCTGCTGGCAGGTTGCCCTCATCGGCCTGAATTCCAAAGTCTTGAGTCCTGTGTCGGTTGCTGAACCTTCTTCCATGACGTCAGGTCGTCAGGAGTATAAAACAAGCAGCCAATGCCATTTTCCCCAGTTTTTCTTGCCCCAGATGTCAGGTGCCCCCTAAAAGGGTAGCAAAAATTTATATGCATCAATATAAACTTTACCTTCATCTGCAAGCAAATACACCACATAGGTTGTAGAAGTTAGAGAAGGAAAGATAAGTTCCAGTAGAAAAAAGGGGGATGGTGGGTTTGTAACCTGGACTGCAACAGTGAATACACTAAAACATCTACATTTATGGTAAGTGTACACAACTGTTCTGTGTTCTTAGTGTTTCACTGTTGCAGTCATTACATTTGGGTAGAATCCCAAAGCTATGGTTAGGAGGCTGGAGCTAAACAGCATTAGGAGCGGCTATAAGGCCCTGTAGAACTGCAGTGGCAAAGCCTGCCCTGGATTTAGAGTAGAGAGGCAAATTATAATGCTTTGTGTAAAGGTGTGAACTGAACTCACAAGTAGCAGCCTCTAGAATGTCTTTGGTTGATACTCCTCTGAGAAAGGCTGCTGAAGTAGCTGCAGCTCTGGTGGAATGAGGCCTAATGCCCTTGGGCACTGGCTTGCCATGGTGTAAATAGCAGAAACTAATGCAGTGGCTTATCCACTTCGAAATAGTCCGTTTTGAAATAGCCTTTCCTTCTGATCCTGCAGCATATGCCATTAGTAATCGCTCAGTTTTCCTTAGAGCTTTAGTCCTGCTCAGGTAGAATCTAAGCTGTCTGTGTACATCCAAAGAATGCAGAATTCTCTCCCCCTTGTTCTGTGGATTTGGATAAAAGGTTGGCAGGTGAATAGTTTGGTTAAGAGCCACAATGGAAACCACCATAGGCAAAAATGTTGGATTTGTCTTCAGAGACACCCTGTCTGGGTAGAATATGATAAAAGGCTCCACAGCCATGAGGGCCTGTAGCTCTGAAACTCGTCTTGCAGAAGTAATTGATAGTAGCAGAGCTGTTTTCTGAGATAAAAAACATTATATCAGCAGTAGCAGCTGGTTCAAATGGAGGCAGGGTGAGCTTTTCCAAGACATAATTGAGGCCTTACATTTTTGGCTCCTCTAAGATACTGCTTTAGTAAAGGGTGAGAAGAGTGGTGGCTCTGTATTGTAATGAGCCGAAATGGCAGAGGCATGGATTTTAATTGATGAGAAAGATAGGCCTTTGTCAAGCACCTCAGTTAAGTATCGTCATATCTGAGGAAAATCTGGTACCGCTGTATCAGTTCCTTGTGTTTGGTTCCAAGCACAGAATCTCTTCCATTTTTCAGCATAAGACTTTCTAGTACTAGGCCTTCTGGCTTCCAAAATGACATCCATCACAGCTTTACTGAGAGGTGTTTTTGTTCAACTACATGATCAACCATGCTGCCAGATTCAATGTTTTGAGTTGATTGTGCAGGATCTGACTGTTTTGCTGGGACAGTAGATGAGGTTTTTGAGGTAAGGTCCAAGCTGTGTATTCAGACAAGTTCCTTAGGATTGGGTACCAGAATTGACGGGGCCAGTCCAGGGCAATTAGTATCATCTTTGGCTTCTCTTACCTGAATTTTAGGAGGACCTTGGGAAGGAGAGGCAGTGGAGGAAAGGCATAAACTGATAGGTTTTTCCAACTGAAGGATAGAGCGTCCACTTTCCATGCTTGTCTGTGATAAGTCCTTGTGCAGAAATCTTTTTAGTTGGTAATTCTGAGGGGAGGCAAATAGATCTATGTCTGGGCTCCCCCATTATCTTGTTATCATGCTGAAGACTTGTGGATCTAGTCGCCACTCGTGAGGATCCATGAGGTTTCTGCTTAAATCGTATGCCAGAGTATTTTCTTTTCCTGGCAGGGAATTGAGCCTGGCTGTATTTGGTAAGTCAAAGCAGTGTCCCACAGAGTCATGGCTAGTCTGCAAAGGGGGTAAGAGTGTGTGCCCCCCTGCTTGTTATATACCACATGACCTTGGTGTTGTCCGTCTTTATCAGTAGTTGTCCTAGATGAAGTAGGTCCTTGAAGGCTGTCAGGGCATTTTGAACAGTTATCACCTCTTTTTGGTTGATATGTAGATGCATTTGGTTTGGGGTCCATGTTCCCTGAATGCATCTTCCTGCCATGTGCCCCCCCCAGGCATAATCTGATGCATCTGTTGTTAGGGTTTGCCTGGCCGGGGGTAGTGTGAAGGCCCGTCCCACGTTTTGGTGACATGCCTTTGCCCATCGAAATTCCTGTTGGAGGCAGGGAATGAGAGTAAACATTGTTTCCAGTCTGTGACAATGTTGAGCCCAAACACTTTTTAGGTACCACTGAAGTTTCCTCATATGCAGTCTTGCATATGGAATCAGTAGGATGCAGGATGCCATGAAGTCCAAAGCCTGCAGAATTTGTTTTGCCGATAACTGGGCCTTTGTTGCCATCTTTATGAAATAAGTAGTCAGTTGCCTTTGTTTGACTGGCGTGAGGTAAGCCATCTGGGCAGTTGTATTCAAGCTTGCACCCAGGAATGTTATCTTTTGAGAGGGTACAAGATGTGATTTCTTTTCTTCTAACCCTAGGCATGTTAAAAGCCTTTTCACAAACGTCAGATGTTGAAGACGAATGTCCTTGTTCTCTGCTTGAATGGGACAGTCATCCAAGTAAGGATATATCTGAATACCTTTTTGTCTGCAGAATGCAATTACTGGTGCCAGGCACTTTGTGAAGACCTTGAGCGCAGTAGATAAGCCAAAGGGCAGTACAGAGAATTGGTAATGCATTGAACCACCTTGAATCTGAGGTATCTTCTGCACGATTGTCTTATTGGGACATGCAGGTATGCCTCTTTTAGGTCTAATGTCACTAGCCAAGCATTCTTACCCAGCATGGGCAGAAGCTGCTGCAAGGTCAGCATTTTGAATTTTGGGATATCCAGGTATGTGTTCAAGAAAGATAGGTCCAGTACTGGCAGCCAGGCCATGTCTTTTCTGGGTACCAAGAACAGTCTTGAATAAAACCCTTGTCCTTGCTCCTGTTCTGGTACTGGCTGAATGGCCCCCATGTCCATGAGGGATGTAACCTGTTTCTGTGCCTCTGCCCATTGATTTTTTGGCAGATCTGGCCAACCGTTTGCCCTTGGCAGAGTACTTGAAATGTAATCTGTAACCCTGTGACACTATATTTAGAACCCACTTGTCCTGGGTTATTATTTGCCAATTGTGCTAATCTTCCCCCTAAGGGTGCTGCCTGAAGATAAGTGCTTGGAGAAGGCAGAGGAGGTTTGCACTTTATCTCCTCCAGATTTGGAAGTAGAAGCACCCCATAGCTTTGACCTGTATGAATCTTGTGCCTGGTATCTGGAACCCCTAGGGCATCTGGATTTGCCCCTTTGAGCTCTTTCTGACACAGGAAAGGACCAATTTTTTGTAGGCCAGTGTCTACTGAATCTAGGTGGCTGCACTTGTAAGAAGTCTTTAACAGTTTGCATAGACTTAGCCTCGTCTTCTATTTTCTTTAATACCTCTTCTGCCTTAACACCAAACAAAGTATCATGCTGTAAAGGTGCATCTAGTAATTTAGCTTTAACATGATCAGGCAGATTTTGTTCCTTTAACAAAGCGTGCCTCCTAATCACAGATCCTGTAACTGCGGCCCTGCAGGAGGCCTCCAAAGAATCAAAACCACATTGCAAAGTATGCTTTCCAACTTGTTCAGCTGCATGCAAGAAATCCTGCATTTCTTTATTTTCTGCACATTCAGAATTCATCATCATTTTCTGTTTCAGCAATCCCATAACATGTTGTTGGTACTTAAGCATATGAAACTGACAGTTTAAGGCCCTAACTGCCAAGGTTGCAGAAGTGTAAACCTTTTTTCCCCATATATCCAGTGCCCTTGAATCTCTGTCAGAGGGTGTAGGATTTTTTGCTGATTATCCTCAACTCCCTTTAGACCCTATGAAATAGTCTCTGGGTCAGCAGCAGGGTTTCTAAATAAAAATTTGTGCGAGTCAGGGACCCTGTAATATCTGTCCGGCTTACTGGGAGCTGGAGGTAAGGAGTCAGGGGTCAAACTGGACTCCTCAAACACATCCTCTGCTATGTCTAACACAGGGGGTATGGCTAAAGGCCTGTGCTGGGGTAGAAGAAAGAAATCTCTGAGCCTTTTCTTAGATTCTGAGAAGTCTTGGCTTTCCCAGTGAAAATGCTCCCTCAAAGTATGCAAGGTTTCCACAAATGAATAATCCTCAGGTGGAGATGCAGAAGGAATTGATTCCTTTGCATCGGAATCCTCATAGGGGGAGTAAAGAATATTCAAGATCAGAACAGGAATCAGAAGAAATGGAAACCTGATCTGAAGATTCATGATCAGTGTCTTGCCTAGGCCTCTTATCAGGAGGGGATGGGTACCCCTGATCAAGGTAATCAGGTCTTCAGCCATTTTGATCATCTGTTTTTTGGGCATAGAGGCCTGTACATGTGGCTCATGCATCGTTTTTTTAGTCTTAGAAGTTGCTTTTGCCTTTGCAGCCGTCGTTGGTTTGATATACAAATGTTGAGGTCTGAATACACCCACAGAAGCCGGTGCCTGCTCAGCGGCTCCAGACCCATCCGAGGGAGATACATCCGTCGGTCCAATACCTTGAGTATCTTGCGGCATGCTGGACTCCACATGGGTTTCCGTAGAGGCCTGCGACTCGAAGGTAGTGGGCATCGGGGGCTGCGAAAGCGCCTCACTGAGTACCGGCGACTGGCTTAGGAGAAGCTTTGTCGTCTGTTTTGGATCTCGACTGCCTTTCTCTGTCCTTTTCTTTGTGTTTTTTTATGTACTCCGGTAGTCGGATTGCTATCCGACGACATTTCTGGGTAGTTAAATCTGTTTCCAAAATACTTTGATGCAAAAATATACCGACGCTTAATAGTGCGTTGGTTAAATCTAGCACAAAACTGACAGCCACGCACGTTGTGATCAGGGCCTAGGCAAGGAATACAGTATAAATGGAAATCCTTATGAGGTATTTGCTTCCCACAAGTAATGCAATTATTAACTTTTTCTGACATCGGTAAAAAGCAAGAAAAAAGTTTCCCCAACGGTGTACTTAGCTTTAGTGAAGACTTCGGTTCTGAAACTCAAACTCGAATATTTCAGTAGTCGCCTGACCGGCACTTGTGAAATGCTTCTGCTTCGGGCACCGCGCTGCAAGAAAGACTAAAGAAAATGGCGTTGGCTGCACATTTTATACCCTTGACGACCTGACGTCATGGAAGAGAAGACAGCAACTGACGCAGGACCCAAGACTTTGGAATTCAGGCCGACTGAGGGCAACCTGCCAGCAGACTACACAAATGTAATGACTGCAACAGTGAAACACGAAGAACATCCTGGTATTTTATGACTTTGTGTTTCTCTGTATGCAAGACATTGTATTCATGGAGTGTATAAATTTCAATGATTAATGCTACTTCTGTCTTTTCATATAGATTACAATACCTGGTTAACTGTTAATAATGGGATATAAACTTAATCATATTCTGTTTTGTGACTCATGTTTCCAGTCTTTTTCAACTATTTCAATATTATGTTTGCACAATCCCCAATGCAACAGTTTTGCCAAATTACTATGCCTTTCAGTATGCAGTCCTTCTGCCATTAGTATAATCACAACAAAATGCAAGACTGTTTTCAATTCTGTTTTACAAAAAGTACAGTTGTGTACACCTACCATAAATGTAGATGTTAGAGTGTCTTCACTGTTGCAGTCATAACTGTAGGGTGTTCCTGCCGGCAGGCAGCCAGAGGTCGGCCAGAATTCCAAAGTCTGGGTCCGGCGTCGGCTGCACCAGCAAGTACCCTGACGTCAGAACGCAGAGGTATAAAGCTGACAGCCGACGCCATCTTCTCCAGCCTTTCTTGCCCCAGATGACAGAAGTCCCCCAAAGTAACCAAAAGGTGTCCAAAAAAGGAAACACAAATACACCACAAAAGAAAAGGAAGATAGAATAAGCAGAAAATAAGAGGGGATTGGTGGGAGGGAAACACCGACTGCAACAGTGAAGACACTCGAACATCTACATTTATGGTAGGTGTACACAACTGTACTATGTTCTTCGTGTTTCACTCTTGCAGTCATAACTGTAGGGTGGAATCCCAAAGCTGTGAAGAGGGAGGAGGTTATGCAGAAGGGGCAGCCAGAAGACCCTGCAAGACAGCAGAGGCAAAACCTGCCCTAGACTTAGAATACAAAGGGAGATTATAGTGGTTAGAAAATGTATGCACTGAACTCCAAGTGGCAGCTTCCAAAATGTCCTTGGTAGGAACTCCTCTGAGAAAAGCTGCTGAAGTGGCAGCTGCTCTAGTAGAATGACTTCTAACAGTACCTGGAATTTGCTTCCCAAAGTGAGAGTAACAAAACCTTATCCCATGAGCAATCCATTTGGAAATAGTTTGTTTAGAGATAGCCTTGCCTGGAGAACTGGAGGCATAAGAGATAAGCAACTGATCAGATTTTCTGAAATCTTTAGTTCTATCCAGGTAAAACCGTAGTTGTCTGTGTACGTCCAATGAATGCAAAATCCTTTCCCCTTTGTTTTGAGGATTTGGAAAGAAAGTAGGAAGGTGAATAGTCTGATTTAAAGCCACTTTAGAAATCACCTTAGGCATAAATGTAGGATTGGTCCTCAAGGCAACTCTGTCTTGGTGGAAAATAAGGTATGGTTCCACAGCCATGAGAGCTTGCAACTCTGAAACCCTTCTGGCAGAAGTCAAAGCTAATAAAATAGCTGTCTTCCAGGATAAGAACTTGATATCCGAAGCAGCCGCAGGCTCAAAGGGGGATAAAGTTAGTTTTTCCAAAACATAATTAAGATCCCAAGCAGGAACAGGAGTTGTTCTGGGAGGTCTTAAATTCTTAGCCCCTCTCAAGAATCGTCTCACCAGCTGGTGAGAGAAGATGGGGGGAACAGTGTTGTAATGAGCCGAGATAGCAGAAGCATGAATTTTAATGGAAGAAAAGGAGAGGCCTTTAAGCAGAAGGTCTGAGAGGTAAAGTAAAATGGAAGAAATGTCAGGCAAAAGAGGATCAGAACCTCGATCCCGCATCCAAATACAAAATCTTTTCCATTTAGAAGCATAGGATTTTCTAGTGCTAGGGCGCCTAGCTTCTAGGAGAACATCCAAAACTTGTTTGGGAAAAGCAGAAGGAATCAAAGGCCCTTGTAGAGCCAAGCTGCCAGGCAAAGAGTCTTGATTTGAGAGTGTAGCATCTGACCCTGATGCTGGGACAGAAGAGAAGGAAACAGAGGCAGAATCCATGGAGGTTCCAAGAACAGGTGTCTTAAAGTTGGATACCAAAACTGCCGAGGCCAATTTGGAGCTATCAAAATGAAAATCTTGGGTTTGTCCTGTTTTATTTTCAGTAACACCCGAGGCAGAAGAGGAAGAGGAGGGAAGGCATATCCCGAAAGATTCCTCCAGCTGAAAGACAGGGCATCCACTTTCCAAGCTGCTTTGTGGAAGGACCTGGTGCAAAAGAGAGGCAGCTGATGATTGAGATGAGATGCAAACAGATCTATCTGAGGGCAACCCCAAACTGCCGTAATCCATCCTGCTGAATATGTTGGAGTCCAGCATCCATTCGTGAGGATCCAAAAGATTTCTGCTTAGGCTGTCTGCTAAGAGATTCTGTTTTCCTGGAATGAATTGAGCTTGAAGATGCAGATTCAGATTTAGAGCTGTGTCCCATAAACTCATGGCTAGTCTGCAAAGGGGGTAAGAGTGAGAGCCCCCCTGCTTGTTTATGTATCACATGACTGTGGTATTGTCTGTGCGAATCAGAAGATGGCCTGGTTGCAAAAGACTCTGGAAGGCTAGAAGAGCATTTTGAACTGCCAACATTTCCTTCAAGTTTATGTGCCAGGGAAGATGCTTCTTGGTCCAGTAGCCCTGCTGGCAATTGTTTAGGTAATGAGCTCCCCAAGCATAATCCGAGGCATCTGTGGTTATGATCTGAACAGGATGAGGTAGACAAAAGGGATTCCCTTTGTTTAAAGCACAAGCCCTGGACCACCAGAGGAACTCTTTTTGGAGGCAGGGAATCAGAGGTATCATTGTTTCCAGGCTGTGGTAATGCTGAGACCATACACTCTTTAGGTACCATTGAAGTTTTCTCATATGAAGCCTTGCATTTGGGATCAACAGGATGCAAGAAGCCATGAAGCCCAGTGTCTGCAGGAATTTCCTTGCAGTGAGCTGAGTCAAAGTAGCCAAGATCTTGAAAATTGATGCCAGCTGTACTTGCTTTTCTGGAGTAAGGAAGGCCCTTTATAGGCTTGTGTTTAGAAGAGCTCCCAAAAAGATCATTTGCTGAGAGGGGATCAAATGTGACTTGTTTGTGTTCACTGAAAATCATCCCAGTAGTAGGAGAAGACGCTGAACAAACTGCAGATGTTGAAGTAAAAGATCCTTGCTGTCCGCCTGAATAAGGCAGTCGTCCAGATAGGGGTAAATTTGAATCCCTTGGAGTCTGCAATAAGCTACTACTGGAGCCAGACACTTGGTAAATACTCGGGGCGCAGTAGATAAGCCAAAGGGCAGTACAGAGAATTGAAAGTGTCTCGAACCTGCCTTGAATCTGAGGTATTTTCTGCGTTCCTGTCTGATGGGAATGTGTAAATAGGCTTCCTTCAGGTCCATGTCACCATCCAAGCATCTTGGGAGAGCATGGGAAGAAGTTGTTGCAGAGTAAGCATCTTGAATTTTGGAATCTCCAGAAAGGTATTTAATACTGAGAGGTCCAGAATAGGTCTCCATGAGTTTTGTTTCCTTGGGACCAGGAACAGTCTGGAGTAAAAACCTTTTCCCATCTCTGGAAGTTGAACAGGCTCTATGGCTCTCATGGCCAACAAAGCGTCCACTTGATTTACGGCCTCTGACCATTGATGTTTTGGCAGATCCGGCCAACCCGAAGATCTTGGCAGAGTATGAAATTGGAATTTGTAGCCTCTTAAAAATCACGTCTAAAACCCATTTGTCCTGGGTAATATGAGTCCAATTTTGGTAGAAAAGAGAAAGTTTTCCTCGGAGAGGGGCTTCCAGGCAAGGAGGACCTGTAGCCCAACGGAGAGAGTCATTGGGTCTGCTTCTTTTGTGAATGAGGTCTGTCTTCTCCCCTTCTGGGTGAAGAAGCAGTCCAGTGTCTTGACCTGTAAGAGGCCTGAGCCTGCGCCCGACCTCTGGAGCGTGCTGGAGAGTCTATATCTTCCCCTTTGAGGCCTGTCAGACATGGGAAAGGACCAATTTTTGGAGGGCCAATTTCTAGAAAATCTAGGAGGCTGAACTTGTAAAAAATCTTTGACAGTCTGCATAGATTTTGCTTTTTCTTCCATCTTTTTAATAACCTCCTCAGCCTTGGATCCAAATAAAACATCATGCTGAACAGGGGCATCTAACAGTTTAGCCTTAACCTGCTCAGGTAAATTCTGCTCACGAAGCCAAGCATGTCTCCTGATGACAGTACCAGAGGCTGCGGCCCTGCAAGAAGCTTCCAAGGCATCAAAACCACAATATAAACTATGTTTCCTAACTTGTTCAGTTGCATGCAATACATCCTGTAATTCCTTGTCCTCTGCACATGCAGGAAAGGTAGAGAGCCTTTGCTTTAAAACAGACAAAAGAAATTGCTGATACTTGAACATGTGAAACTGGCAATTTAAAGCTCTAATAGAAAGAGTAGCAGAAGTGTAAACCTTTTTGCCCCACCTGTCCAAGGCATGGGAATCCTTTTCAGAGGGAATAGGATTTTTAGATGAAGCGGCCTTAGCAGCCCTAGAACCCTGAGAAATGGTTTCAGGATCAGCAGAAGGGTTCTTAAATAAGAATTGATGGGAGTCAGGGACTCTGTAAAATCTATCAGGCTTAGAATGTAAAATCTATCAGGCTTAGAAGGAGCAGGCGGCAAGGAATCAGGATTCAAGTTAGCTTCAGAAAAAGCATCATCCACAATATCAAGTACAGGAGGAATAGCCAAAGGCCTGTGTTGAGGGAGAAGGAGAAATTCCCTAAGTCTCTTCTTGGAAGCAGAATAATCCTGACCTTCCCAATGAAAATGCTCCCTCATCTCATGTAAGGTTTCCCCAAAAGAGAAATCTTCAGGGGAGAAGCAGAGGGAATAGAGTCCTCTGCATCAGAATCCTCATAAGGAGAAAAAGAATAATCCTGGTCAGAGGAAGAGACAGAAGACACAGAAGCCTGATCAGATGAATCATAAGGAATATCCTGTCTAGGCCTTTTTTCTGGAGGAGGGTGAGAACCCCTAATCATTGTCAGTAAATTTTCAGCCATCCGTAGTAATTGCTTCTGGGACTTGGGAGCTGTATCCGAGGAAGCTTGAGCAGAAACCCAACAGGAGTCTTTGACTTTGCCTTTGTCTTTGTAGAAATAGTGATGTGAGAAGGCCTGAAAACCCCCTCAGAAGCCGGTACCTGCACAGCGGTTCCGGACCCATCTGAAGGAGCGACGTCCGAAGGTCCTGCAGCAGATAAAATACTAGGCCTAGAAGGCTCCCCATGGGAGTCCGTGTCGGCCATCGGTTCCGAAGTGGCGGACGACAGGGGCTGCAAAAGCGCCTCACTGACGACCGCCGAACCCGAAGCTGGCTCCGGCTGCAAAATATCTTGTTTGGACCTCGGAGGCCTATCCTTGTCTTTGCGTTTCTTTTGAATTCCGGTTGTCGGTAAAGTATCAGACGACATCCTATAATTGAATCGTCTACCGAAATAATTCAAGGCCCAATCGTACCTACGCTTGATAGTGCGAGAATTAAACCTGGCACAGAACCGACAGCAAGAAACATTGTGGTCAGGGCCTAAGCAAGGTAGACAGTAAGAGTGGAAATCTTTATGAGGTATTTGTTTTCCACACGATATACAATTATTAACTTTTTCTGACATCGGAGGAGCAAGAAAAAAGTTTCCCCAACGGGGTACTTAGCTTGAGAAGAGAAGTAGAAAACTTCGGACCGAAGACAATCAAAGCATGTTGTTCTAAATGCGCCAACCAACGACTTGCGAGCTGCTTTCCACCGCATGGCAAGAAAGACTGGAGAAGATGGCGTCGGCTGTCAGCTTTATACCTCTGCGTTCTGACGTCAGGGTACTTGCTGGTACAGCTGACGCCGGACCCAGACTTTGGAATTCTGGCCGACCTTGGGCTGCCTGCCGGCAGGAACACCCTACAGTTATGACTGCAACAGTGAAACACGAAGAACATCTTGTATTTGTCTGTTTCTTCCATGTGTTCAATGGACTTTGTAATCCAACATGTATGTAGTCAATTATCTTGGGCCACTAAATATTAGCCTTTCGTATTTTGGTTTAAATTCACCTCTCCTTAACCATTCCTGTGTTCGATCCTGATCGATACAAGGTTGCTCCAAGAATTTTCTATACTTGCAACTATAATTTATGCAATTTCTACACTTGTCTTCTCATCTGATCCTTCATCTTATATTTTCTTTTGTTTTTTTGGCACATTCATTTGTTGCCTGATTTTTATCTACTTCTGGTTTGATTTCCGTTCCTGCTTGACACCAAAATTATTCTGCTAAACTAAGCAGGGAAGTCTTCTTAGACTTGCTCTCATGTTTTAAAACTTTTCCTATGTTTTGGTCTTGTGAGGTCAGCAGATATGTATGCAGTCCTACGACTGCATATAATCAGTTTAGAAGAGGCCTATACATCCTTCGGAAGGCGGAATATATTGGTATACACTGATATTCATGAATCATTTGATGAGCATGAAGCATCCTCCTTGTTTTTCTGTCCAACAGATCCAGCATCTTTTGAGCAGATTCAAATAACTCCAAAACTCTAAGATGGGACAGGAAGAGCAAATTTGTTTATAGCTTGGACTTTGTTCCCAGATGTCAACACTGTTTTCAGTATTAAATGTTAGTCTTCCAAAAATTCCTTACTAAGTTAGATTCACATTTGTTCATGTTTTATTGTTGATCATCATATCCCAAATATTTATACACCCCCTCGTGTTCAATTTCTTTTATATCACATTCCTGTCCCAAATTTTTTTTAAAGCAGGAAAGCCGCAGCACCAGGCGATTGCTTCTGCACATTTATCAAGACCAAATGATATTCTTACATCATCTGAAAAAGTTTTAACCATTTGCAACTGTGCTTTCAGCTCCGTATCTGAAGAACTATGCAGTTTTAAATCAATCATCCACAAAAAGAAGTCTTTATACTTTGCTGTTTTCTGGGAGCCAAACTGTAACCATGACCTAAATCTATTAAGAAGACAGCTTAATGGGTTAAGACAAGACAAAAGAGCAGTGGTGACAGAGTCACCCTAGAATATTCTCCTTTGAATTTTTATCCCTGGAATAATTTTCCTTTATCATGGCTTAACTGCAAACTGCAAAATGGTTTACCACTGTTTCATGAGTGTTGTAATGTAAATCAATGTAGGGTGTATCTTATACATTTTTAAGCACTTGTACCCATGAATATGAGATGCTATCAAATGCTTTTTTTTTTTGTAATCTATCCATGTCATACTTAGATTCTTCCCCTTTTTATAGTTTTCCATTACTATTTTATTTAACAAATGATCCTTTGTTCCATAGGGTCTTTTGTTATCCTTCTGTTCTACTGCCATGATTTGGGAGTTCAAGTGGCTAGAAACTCTGTCGGCATCAGTTCCAGTGTATAGTTTACACATCATCGAAAGGCAAGTTATTGGTCTATAGTTACTTCTATCAGTTTAGCATAGTTGTGTGTTCCACAGGATCTTCATAAGTATTTCTCCAAAATGTAGGTGTTTGTCTTACCAGTTCTCTATAAAAAACTTTTTTGCGTCATAAATAGTTTATTTTGTACTTTTCCTGTATATTTATCTGCTATCTTCTAAGTTTTTCTGCCTGTGCTGATACTTTTAGTTTATTAGTTGTGATAGTGCATGATACCTCCTGATCTGCTCTGATACTGAGCATCGCTTTTATCATGTCTTGAGTATTTTTGTTGATCTGCTCCTCCTTCGATACTCTTCAGTGACACTTCTCGTCTTAATTGACTTCAAAATTTTCTCTATGATGCTTCCATGATGGCGCACTCTCCTTTCTTTCCCTTACTGCCCTGTGTCTTTATGGCAAAACTATTTGATATTAATTTAGCTGCACAGTAACGTACCCTATTTACTTCTGTTACATAGCATTTACTGCGTTCATTTGTTTCATCAAACTTCTAACTTTTTGGGTTTTATTGTCTTCCTGCATTCCTTTTAGTGATCTTAATATGTTTAGCCATCTCTATTAAATTGAGCAACTCTTCTCTTAAATAATTTTCTTCTAAACTGAGGGCACATGCTTTGTTCTCCATTTCCTGTGGACATTCTATAGACAGTTCCAGAGTATCTTCCTGTGCCACATTCTCTTCAGTTTCATCCTGTCTCATCCATTGCTCGTTCATACGGGAACTCACTGGCTTATCACTCCACAACTCTGACTGCGTAACAGCTGCCACAGTTTCTTGTAACCACACTGTAGCCGACATGATGATGCTGGAAGTGACGAGCACTGCTGCTACAGTATCAACTGAAAGGTAAGCTATCACAGTGTGTCCGCAAGCAGCTCACTTACACTTCTTATCCCAGTCCCTTTCACAAAGTAAAAGCACAAGCAGCACACACAATTCCACCTCCACCTCCATTGTTCCTGGACTTCCGGATTATATCACCGGCTCTCCTTATGCAATTTATTTTTACACCTGGGTCCACTATAGGTCTGATGAGGAGAGACAACCAAGAATCACTGCTGCCTAGGCCAAAAGAATGCTACTCTCATTTGCTCCCTTGATCACTCTGGGGAGTAGGGGGAATCAGAGGAAATGCACAGAGAAGAGGAATGCTCATTTAACAAACACTTTCACTGCCTAGGCATCTTATGAAGTGCCCTTGTACAGAGCTTCACAAACTGCCTGTTCCTCAAAGCTACAAACAGATTTATCCCTGGTACACCTTCACCTGTACAGCAACTATCAATATGCAATATCAACTTCTGCAGGACTGCCCTTGACTTACTTAAGCTGGCCTGACACAATTTAGATGACATGGAATTCAAAAAATCTTTATCATCTGGGACTGCAGTGTTACTTCCCCAGCAGTGTGCCTGCCTGGACAAGGGTATAGACAGGCATCTCCCTGCTTGCAATTATACTACCATCACTGTACGACATCATTCTACCAGACCGCTCTGAAGGTCCTGAAGACTTGCACCAAAAACCCTCACATCTCTTTCAAATTCAACTGCATTTTTTTCTTTGGGCTACATTCCACAAACTTACTTTGTTCTGTGAGTAAGCTCCAAAGGCCGGGTCACAAGCATTTGCTGACATGGTTTGATTAGAGATACTGGATGAAAAGTGCCACCAGGTTCTGCTCGATGAAGGTGGAGCACCACTCCAGTTCTTGGAATATGCAGGGCATGACAGGAATTTTCTCTTTCACGAAATGAGTGTTTGATCCAAATGGATGCCACTGGAGTTTTCTTATGTGCATATTTGCCATGGGTGCCATCAGAATAATTTAGGTAAGGGGGGAGGGATGGGGAACATGTCCACATATTCACAGCTGCTCACTAGTGGCAGAAGATCACCTGCAGGTTTACTCACACCTTCCCTTGCCTCCCAGACATTTTAATTATATTGGTCCTCTTTACCTTTAGATGATCAACCTCTTCCTTCCCAGTGATAAGGACCAGATTTAGAGGAGTCATTTGTTTAATTAAATTAATTTACTTATTTAACATTTGTTTACTGGGAAAGTCCGACTTGGAACAAAGCCAAACTTCAGTGGAGGCCCTGGGAGAAACCCTCCAGATGCATGTCTTTGTAACTTGGGAGGAAACTGGAGCATCCGGAGAAAACCCACACAGATGCAGGGTGGACAGGAAATGCAGACTCTGCACAGAAGAAAGCCCAGCTAAGAATCGAACCAGAGAACTTCTTGCTGTGAGGCGACAACACAACTGCTGCACCGTCCAGTTTCTGTTGTACATTTAACATTTGTTAACTGGGTAGTTGAACTGATCCAAGGACACTTCAGACATAATTGGGACCAGAGAGGTCAGACAACACAACTAAGCATACAATAGAATGTAAAGGTCAGACAACACAACTAAGCATACAACCGAATGTAAAACTATTTACAAATTAACACTGTCAATGACAGTAACACAGATGTAGATACAGTACAGTACTAAATGTGCGGAGTGAAAGACTTGACTCACATACTGAACAGTATTACCCTTTTCTCAATTTCCTTAAGCACTTTACTAGTGGAGTTCCCAAAAAGCAGCTCCTTGCCCAGTGAAATACTGAGTAACTGCATTTTCACGTCCTTCAGCAGGGACAATAGCCCAGCTACGCATAACATCTCAGACCGACCCCCACAGCTGCTGCTGCTTCTACAGCATCAGAACCACACTTGAATGTGTTGCCACCTGATTAGCCCAGCCCTCATATCCCCATTAGATATCACCTCAAGCTTTTCCTTAACTTAATCCAGTCTAGCACTCTTCTTTCTGTGTCACTTGGGAGAGAATTAGTATCAGAAAGCAATATGGGCCCCTTCTCCCAATCTACAGAAATCACTGCTGGACCTGTCAAACGTTAGATTCATGGGTCCTACAGTAGAAACTGTTAGATTTCTTAAAGGTAGTGGGTGGGGTGTCTCGTTCCCTAGGGGCTGCAAAGAAAACATCCTCCACAGCCCTGACAATATGAGAAATATGCACAAGCTTGGGGACAACCAGGGCCAGTAAACTGAAATATATATTTTTGTGGTACCAGACACCTCAATGGCTTCTCTAAAACATTTCACTCCAATACTGTCCTCTGTACCCAGACAGATGTATCAGAGCGTGGATGTAGTTTATGCAAAGCCTACAGAAAATACTGAACCAAGAAAATCCACTGCTAGAATGGCCTGGGGTAGGGAAAGGAGCTGAGAAACCACAGGACAGATGAGCACTAGGCAACTGTATGGAAATTAGGGCAGGCGATTTGCAACTTACATTCCAAGTCCTTTTTGTTGGGACATCTGTTTTGGAGGTCCAAACCTTTGGATGGGGTTCTTGAACTTCATCTAATGGCCGACCTTTCTGAACACTGGGTTGCCAGTCCTCACCTTAAAAGACTCAACTGTGTTTTAGCCACAGACTTCCACAATGGGAGCAGTTATTTTGAAAGCCAAACTACAGTCGGCATGAGGAGATGTGCCTGCTTACCTCAGTATGATGGCTTCAAAGGGGATTCATGACAGGCCACAAAAATCCCTACTCCTAATTTCAAAAATTCCGAAATCACAGCAAACCTTCTCCGATTAAATAAACATAAAAATATATGCTTCATTTCCTTATACATCTCCCCAGGCAACAATATTTCCACTCTTGAAAATATTCTATACTGGGCCTCAACTCAAATAAAATATGAAACCTATATTCTAGGCAACATACCATCCCCCTCACTTATTAACCTTCTAAACTTCACCCAAGTAATCTCTTCAACTACTCGCCCTAACAAAAATCACCCCCCAGGGTCCATCTTAGATTGGATTCTAGTCTCCCATCCAAACAAAATCACTCTCTGTGGCACTATCCCAGACACCTTCAGTGACCATCGCCCTGCCTTCATCCATCGATCAAGTAGCTCCATCCAACACCAACATCTCTACATTCAAACTCATAACCTCAGCAACTTCAATCCCTTAATTTTTCCTAACATCTTTAAACAAATTAACTGGCAACATCTAAATACCCTCCCACTCGACAATGCTGTTGAGCATTTTAACTCTATCTTCCTAGATACTCAACTCCCTAGCCCCCCTAAGAAATAAGCAAATCAAAACTAATTCTGCACCATGGCTGACCAAAGAAACTAAAATTATGCGTCACAGAGACAAATCCTGGAAGCTCTATCAGAAAAATAAATTGTCCTCTACCTTACTCCTATATACCCAACTCCTCAACCAAGTAAAAAAACTTATTACCAAGGACAAAAACAACTACAATAAACTCCAGTCCAACAACAATAAAAACCCAAAACAATTCTGGAAATCAGTCAACTCCCTACTTCATCCCGGATCTCAAAACAACCCTTGCCCTGACCCTAATCTATCCAACAGTGAACTGAGCTCCCACTTCAATACCTTCTTTACCGAATCCATAGCTAAGCTAACCAAAACATCCCTAATAACCCACCTAACTCCCTTTTCACTTCACCCAACAACCCAAACAACATTCCCCTCAATTTCCATCTCAAACCTGTTTCCACCACTTTTATAAAAACGCTTCTATCCAAGCTATATCCAAGCTAAAGCCATGCTCTAATGCCCCTGACAACATTCCCTCTTCCTTCCTCAAGCATGCAGCTGAAGGTATCGCTCTCCCAATTAGTATTCTGATTAATAGATCCTTAAATGAGTCATACGTACCAAAACTCTGGCGTTCAGCCTACATCCTACCTCTTCACAAAGGAGGCAAAAACACCACTATTTCTAACTTCCGCCCCTATCGCCCTACTCTCTCCAATATCTAAAATTCTAGAAAAATCCACCACCAACTTTTACCTTATCTAATTCAAAATCACCTCCTTACACCCACCCAGCATGGCTTCTGTCCTGGCCACAGTACCATAACTGCCCTACTATCCTTCCTAGAAACGGTCAATCAAGCACGAGACTCTGGACTCATTGTATCCACAGTACTGCTAGATCTTTCAAAAGCCTTTGACACCATCTCCCACACTCACCTTCTCTCATCACCTGGCTAATCTCAATCTCTACCCAAATACTCTCTCCTGGTTCTCCAGTTACCTATCTGATACAAGCAGTCAAATGGAAGAACTCCTTCTCTTCCTTCTTGCCTACACCTACTGGTGTTCCTCAGGGGTCCATCCTTGGACCCATGCTTTTCAACATCTTTATAAATAACCTTCACACCTTCATCCCTGACACCACAGTCATCCAATATGCTGATGACTCTACCTTGGTCTGCTCTGCCCCAAACTTTCCTGAACTACTGACCAAAACCCAATTAGCCTTTACCACTACAGAGAACTGGATACACCAAAACCACCTTTCTCTCAACTCCAATAAATCCAAAATACTAATTTTTCTCCCCTCCAAGGTTTCCTCTTTGAACAAAAACACTTTCAATGTCCTAAGCCAAACTAACACTGCTATTGAAGTGGTCCCCTCTGCAAAACTCCTTGGCATTACCATAGATGAACACCTCAAATTTGATCTTCACATACAACAAAACAAAGAAAACCCACTAAAAGCTAGGTATGCTATATAGGAGCAATCACTTTCTTTCCATCTCCAAGTGGACATACCCTGGCAACCACCTACCTTCCCTTCTATATGGAGCCCCTCTTCTAACCAATTTGTCTGTTACCAACACCTCTAAGCTTGCTATAATAAGATATCTAAATTTGCCACCAAATCCAAAACATCAACTCACCACTGCCTCAGCCTTCACTCTCTGAACTGGTTAGAACTCCCTAACCACCTAGATTATCAACAACTAACCACTGCTCACAAACTAATATTCTCCCCTGACAAATGCCCAGCCTTAAAGGACATCCTTCCTCCATACATCCCTAACAGATCACGGAGATCTGAACACCAAAACCTAATCTCCATTCTTAAACCCAAACGACCCGCTGGCCAGCTTTTACTCTCCTTTTCTCTAGGTAAAAAATGGAAAACTCTGCCTCCTTCACTTAGGACTATACCAAACACTGAATCTTTCAAATGGAAATGCTCCTGCTTTCACCCCACTAAGCTCTCCTTACCCCCACTCCACTATACTCTCATACTTATTCTTATTTCTCAAAAGATCCAGAACTAGCAGACTTTAATTGACTCCAAGCATGTAAATATTGTTTCATAAAAAAAAAAAAAAAAAAAAAAAAAAAAAACTCTTGTCGTCAAGTTGTTAAACTGTCTCAATGTATATTACACTCTGCAACTCTTGAATGTATGAACCCTACTCTTGTATTTCACTTTGTAACCTTTATTTTCTATTTTGCAACCTATACTGTATGGTATTTCACTTTGCAACCTTTATTTGCATTTTGTAACCTATATTGTATTATACTGTTCATGGAGCTTTTCTCCCCGGGCCTCCACTGAAAATGGGCACTTCTTGGCCCAGTGGACTTCCCCGATAATCAAACTGAAAATAAATAAAATAAATAAATCTGACACATACATGTCCAGGTGATGTGAAAGTGCCTCTATAGGGCCTACATTGGCAGGTGCGACAAAGTTGCGTCAACCAGATCCTTTTCTACCTTTTCCTTAAATAATTTCTTCTCAGAGGGATGCTAGAAGTTGAAGACAAACTCAAGGACTTCATGGCAGACCATGCAAGCTGCAAGATTCTTCTGGTTCTAAGTAGTTTTGTAGGGAACACTGCTTATTTCAAGAGTTTTAGGGATACATTTTTGACAGAACTGGTAGTCATCAACCATGTATTTCAAACCTAAACAAAATATGTAGTGGGTAGTGTGTCTGGAATCTGCCTACTGATCATCTTTTTTTTAGGCCCAGGCATAACTTAACAGACAGTAAGATGTCAGATTAAGACCGTACAAAGCTACTCAAGCCAGCCACAATCTTTAAGTAAGGAATAGGGAAAATTCCTCAGTGGGGTACTTAACCTGTTCTGACCTCTAAGCAGACAAAACCAAGCTGACTACAGATGCAACAAGTTCAATGCATATACCACAAACTGTGACAAGAAGTATCTAAAACTGCACAAGCAGCCATCAGTCTTAACACTGCGAAATGTCCTGACATTCCCAATGGATCAAGATCTGCCATCCCTTAGAAGGAAGGTTATTCAGCTATGAAAGTCAGACAAGATGTCGGGTATTCCTAGACTGTTCCCAAAGGTACATCTACTGCATCATTCACCGACTTTCAAGTTGCTTTTCTATACCATTATCCCTGCCCTTGAGTTGAGAAAGTAAAGTACCCTAAAGCTTCAACATACAAATTTGGTAGTCCAAGGCCTTGAAGGCAAGGACACCAGAGGTGTAGCTCTTTTTCCCCATCATGTCCAGAATCTCTTGCTTTTACTCTAAGGTTAGCATTACTTCATGGCATCCACAGGCATCACTGATGGATTCTCAATGTGTTCCTATGAGAAATTTTCATCCTGTAGAAACTGCCAGGCTTCCTTGGATCATATGGTTGGGGATCTGGCTCCAGAAAAGCATAAGCAAATGGAACAGGAAGGCTGCTGTGACTGTAGGAATGGCCAAGGGCTTTGAGCTCCCTGTACCTAATCTGAGCCGAGGTGAACTCCTTGGCCTCCAATCCTATAAAGTTGAGACAGAGTCAACTCATCCACTCCAATGGAGCTCAGGAAGTTTGCACTGTAACTTCCAGTGGGTGGAGCCTAAGCCTCTTGACAGAATCAAATTATGTCCTCACATTTCAAACAAATGTTCACATCTCTGGAACCATAGTGGTTATGAAAGAAGTATAAATAGCAAACTGTACAGCACAAACTATTATACTGGTAGGATTCTTTAGGTTCTAGGTCATAAACTGAATTTTATAAGTCACAGCAAACGCTATTACATTTATAATATTTTGTAAACAACTTATATCTCAGCAACCACTCAAGTTACACAAATACTATCACAGCAACATTTTATTCATCTAGCTGAGAGCTTTCATATGAGACTAAGGAGTTCTGTCTGTGTTACATGGTTGTTGAGATAATTAGAAAAATGTGAAAATTATATCTATATAAATGAATATCATAAGAACAGTTAACATACACTTATCTGCACTAGACAGAGATCAAATAGTAATGCAGTTTGAGTTTGCCATTGTGTAAGCTTTAAGATGAAATCTTTTAAAACCTTGTACATACCATGGTTTTGGAATTATTTATGCAAATATCAGTAGGAGTTAACTGCAGATGCACCTGGAGGTGTCACTCGGATGTAATGAGTTGTCCTTAGTACCAGACCCATAAAGACAGGAAATGCATCTGGTCAACCTAGGTCAATTCATCCAACTATGAATCAGAGAATAGGAATCATAGCCATGAGAAGAAGTGTTCCCTTTTTGGGAATGTGCAATCTACGACAGTCTCCTTTTTCAATATGTCTGGAAGTTCTTCAAGAAAACATCATCCTCCTCCACCAGCTACACTAAATCCTAGGAGGATACCTGGCATAATGCCTGAGGAGGGCAAGCCAGCAACTGCTGAAGAAAGATGGTAGACCTCTGTTCAGGCTTTAGCAACTCAAGCTTGAACTTGGGGACTGGCTTGAAGGCCTCAGCACATGGGGTGGGAGAACAAGACCTCAATACAAAAGCAAATAACCTTCTCACATAGCAAGACTGGGTGGACACTGCCCTACAGGAATTGGAACCAGACACCTGCAAGAGGGCATCTAGTCTGACCGGCATTTGAAGGGCTTCAGCTTCATAACTGATGGTCTCCAGAAGGAACATATTAGAGGCTTAGGCTGAAAGACATGTCACAGTACGGGAGCTTTTGAAAGAACCTTGTCAAACTCGGCATACTTGTGCCTAGGGCTTTTGCACTCGGTTCTGGTTCTCAAAACTCTTCTCTTTTGGGCACTTCCTAGAGACATCTTTTTGGAAGGGACATTGAAGATAGTCTTGTCTAATACCACAGTCTCTGTGAATAAGGTGCACAATTTTGAGTGAGGTATTCCTGGAAAGATTTTATTTTTCACCAACTGTCAGTGTTAAATCTTTCATGGCGGTGACACTGTGCTTGGGCTATAAGTAAAATACACACTCTACATGGAACTCTTTGTGGAGAACCTGCTTTCCCTCAAATCAACACAGTGATTAACTTCTTAAGCTGACATCTAGCAACCTCCCCCCCAACACCATGACATACAATAACCATGCAATGGGAGAGAGATAAGGTACCCTCCCACCCAGGGACAACTTCTAGAAGCCAAGATAAATCAAGTGACTGACAACACTTAGAAGTGCACACTGATCTTGACACAGACCGCTGGATGAAGGAGCTCAAAACATTGCTGGTAAACACTTCTCTTAACACTGCATCCCAATGTCTAAAGAGAGGGCATCTGCTTAGCTTGCTGGGGAAAGCTGATTAACTCTGGAAGCTGGGCTAGCTATCAATCCCTCAGACAAAGTCCCAAGTGTTACTACTGCAACAGTGAAATATGAGGAACATACAACTGTAAACATGACCTTTCCTGCTGTAACTTTGGGTGGGACTGTGTTGCAAGAAGGAACAAGTGAGGAGGGTTAATCTTTACTTCCTGAAACCTGCTCCAAATCTGTATGCCACCATGCTAGCTAGATCTGCTGGCCCTGTTACAGTGACACCATTTTGTCCTAGCACGCCATATTCTCTCCCCTTCATTTATCAAATACCGTTAAAGGAAAACTCTGATTTAGAACTAAAAAAAATCTATTTTTCACTCTCTCAGTTATTTTAACATCTTAAAATCACTCTGACTACTACTTATAGAATTTTAGTGTTTTCTGCAAAATGGCTGTCAAATGGGGCTTGATATATCAACGTGATCTTATTTTTCTTCAAGCCACTTTCCCATAATCCATTTCAGGTCTGCTTTATAAGAGTCATATCAAACAAAAAGTAGTAGTGGTGTATTCCCATTCCATTGACATATAAGAATATTAGTGTCAGTCACTGTCATCTTAGATACTGTAACAGGTCTGCTTCTTTTATTTCTTGACTGGACCTCTTGTGTGCGTCTCAGGGCTTGTTTTACAGTACACTGAGGAATTGTACAGCTGCAACATAAATAGTTGCCAATGTGTTCAAAGTATCTTTCTGTAGGCCAAGATGAATTGACAGCCCCTACACTCTGGTAAATGCATGGATACTTTACAAGAATTATAAGAAAAAATATTTTCTGACTTTTCTCTAAATATCACAGAAATCTTTGATACTACATTCAAGTCATCTTAAAATGTATAGTATAAACAACAAACATTTAAAGTTTAAAGCTTAGCATTTCAGTACTGTGATGCTGATTACGTAAATTTGTCAAAAGATGTGACAACTGCGTCTGAACCATTGACTTGATCCAATTGCTCTGTTTTGCTAAGAAAGGCATGGGTACATTGGAAGTAGCTGTGAATCAGTGCAAGTTCTTTTCCTCTCTGCAATTAAGACAATGGAAAACAGATTCACAACTCCCTGTCTTTACAGCAGCCTGAGCTCCTGACTACAAATTTGTGCATCTGTGGTATATCATGCAGGTCTAGACAAATCCCTCTACAAATTATGTGAGAAGTTAAGCTTAAAAAAATAAATAAATAAATAAATAAGAGAGGAATGGGAGGTCTTTCCCCTTCTTTGATACCCACATGAAATAAAAGGTTATGTCTTACCATAACTTAAGATCTTGTGTTGTCTTCCCTCACTCCACCTCATGACAGGGTCTCTGATCTGAACCTCTGATCCAGCTCAGCCACATTCTACAGACTTGGATCCAACTTTCAAGTTCATCCCGCCTGCCCATAATGCCCGGTATCCACCCAAGTACCTCAAATTGAGTTTGCCAATTCCAAACACTCAGCACCCACACATCAAAGGAACGGCAGAAGAGGCTTAGACATAGGGCATAACAGTCCCTTCATCATCCAGATTCCAATACAAGAGGAATGCGGGGGGGATGGTTGGGTAGGAAAGTGAGGAGGAATGAAGGAACAACACGAACGTCAAGTTATTGTAAGACGTAACCTTTTAATCTGTCTTCTTCATTCCCTTAACGATAGGGTCAGAGTCCCCAGATACGTAAATCCTGGGTGGCACTCATGGAAGGATATGCCGCATCACCATAGAACCAATGGAGGCCCTGCTCCTGGATATAACATCCAACTTGTAATGAGATTCAAAGGTATGACTGTTAGACCATGACGTTGCCGCACAAATGTCATCAATGGAAGTTCTAAAATGGAAGTTCTAAAATAGAAGGCAGTAGAAGTAGCCACAGCTCTGGTGGAATGTGCTCTAGAAGGTTTAGGAAATTCCATTCCCTTGGATGAGTAAATGTACGAGATATAGATATCCATTTCGCCAAGGTAATTTCTGATACTGCTTGTCCTAGCCTATTAGAGAATAAAACTACGAAAAGCTGATCAGACTTCCTGTGTTGTTTGGTCCTGTCCTAGTAAAAACTAAGTTGTCTATGAACGTCTAGAAGATGGAGAACATACTCTCCTTTATTACAAAAACTGGGAAAGAATCAATCCTTCCAGTTACCAGTGTTAATATTGTTCTCAGCAACTACTTTCGGCATAAAGGACGGATTGGTGCGTAAAGACACACTGTCTTTATGAAAAAGAATCTAAGGAGGTTTGGAGGATAAGGCCTGTAATTCAGAAATCCTATGAACAGAAGTTATGGCCACCAAAACGACTGTCTTCCTTGACAGAAACTTCATGTTGCAGCTAGCTGCAACTAGGATTCGATGAATAAGAGGAGGAGAAAAGAAAAAAGAGCAGGGAAACTGTTTGGATCCAACCAGCCTATATCCCAATACGTCATGTTGCATGTAACAAATCAAATTTCAGTCCATCAGATCCGAAGAATTAATAATGGGACTGTGAAGCACTATAGGAAGGCAAGCCTGTTGTATCCCAAGAGGACCTTGGATTTGGTGGAGACCTCCAGTTTTGGATCAGTGAGCTTGGATCTGAGAAGTCTGATTTTTTTTTTTTTTTAAATACCTGCATCAGTCAGATCCTAGACAGTACAGTTGTGTACACTTACCATAAATGTAGATTTTCGAGTGTATTCACTGTTGCAGTCATTACATTTGGGTAATCTGCTGGCAGGTTGTCCTCAGTCAGCCTGAATTCCAAAGTCTTGGGTCCTGCGGCAGTTGCAGTCTCCTCTTCCATGACGTCAGGGGTATAAAAATAGGCAGCCAACGCCATTTTCTTTAGTTTTTCTTGCCCCAGATGTCAGGTGCCCCCCAAATGGGTAGCAAAAATATATATAAACCATATATACATGCAACAATATAAACTTTACCTTCACCTGCAAGCAAATACACCACAAAGGCTGCAGAAAATAATGAAGGAAAGAGAAACTCCAGAATAAAAAGGGAATGGCGGGTGGGTAACCTGGACTGCAACAGTGAATAGACTCGAACATCTACATTTATGGTAAGTGTACACAACTGTGCTATGTTCTTCGTGTTTCACTATTGCAGTCATTACATTTGGGTAGAATCCCAAAGCTATGAATGGGAGGCTGGAGCTAAACTGCATTAGGGGCGGCTATAAGGCCCTGCAGACCTGCAGTGGCAAAGCCTACCCTGAACTTAAAGAAGAGAGGCAAATGATAATGCTTTGTAAAAGTGTGAACAGAACTCCAAGTAGCAGCTTCTAGAATGTCTTTGGTTGGTACCCCTCTGAGAAAGGCTGCTGATGAAGCTGCAGCCCTGGTGAAATGAGACCTAATGCCCTTGGGCACCGGTTTACCATGATGTAAGTAGCAGAAGTTAATGCAGTGGCTTATCCACTTTGAAATAGTCTGCTTTGAAATTGCCTCTCCCTCTGATCCTGCAGCAAATGCCACCAGTAGCTGCTCAGTGTTTCTTAGAGCTTTAGTCCTGCTCAAGTAGAATCTTAGTTGTCTGTGTACATTCAAGGAATGTAGAATCGGCGGCTCCTTGTTCTGTGGATTTGGATAAAAAGTTGGCAGATGAACAGTTTGGTTAAGGGCCACACTGGAAACCACCTTAGGCATAAAGGAAGGATTGGTCCTGAGGGACACCCTGTCTGGGTAAAATATGATAAAAGGCTCCACAGCCATGAGGGCCTGTAGCTCTGAAACCCTTCTTGCTGAAGTAACTGCCAAGAGCAAAGCTGTTTTCCATAAGAACTTTAGATCTGCAGTAGCAGCCAGTTCAAATGGAGGCAGGGTGAGCTTTTCCAACACAAAATTGAGGTCCCATGCAGGAATTGGTGATGATCTGGGAGTCCTTACATTTTTGGCCCCTCTAAGATACTGCTTTAGCAAATGATGAGAAAAGATTGGTACTGTGTTGTAATGAGCTGAGATGGCAGAGGCATGTTTTTTTACGGATAAAAAAGATGGGACTTTGTCAAGCATCTCAGTCAAGTATTGTAAAATCTGGGGAACATCTGGCTCTGCTGTGTCAGTTCCTTGTGCTTGGTTCCAAGCACAGAATCTATTCCATTTATCAGCATAAGATTTTCTAGTACTAGGCCTTCTGGCTTCCAAAATGACATCCATCACAGATTTACTGAGAGGTGGTGTTTGAAAAACAACACGATCAGCCATGCTGCCAGGTTCAGTGTTTGGAGCTGATTGCGCAGGATCTGATTGTTTTGTTGAGACAGTAAGTGAGGTATTTGAGGCAAGTACCAAGCTGGGAACGGAGACATATTCCTTAGGACTGGATACCAGTGTTGGCGGGGGCCAGTCCGGGGCAATTAGTATCATTTTTGTTTTTTCTTGTCTGACCTTTAGTAGGACCCTGGGAAGAAGTGGCAGAGAAGGAAAGACGTAAACTGATAGGTTTTTCCAACTGAAGGATAGGGCATCCACTTTCCATGCTTGTCTGTGATAAGTCCAGAATTTGTCCAGTTGATAATTCCGAGGAGAGGCAAATAGGTGTATGTCTGGGCTCCCCCATTTCTTTGTTATGCTGAAGACTTGTGGATCTAGTTTCCACTCGTGAGGGTCCATAAGGTTTCTGCTCAAGTCGTCTGCCAGAGTATTTTGCTTTCCTGGCAGGAATTGAGCTTGAAGATGTACTTAAGTCAAGGCTGTGTCCCACAGTGCCATGGCTAGTCTGCAAAGGGGGTAAGAGTGTGTGCACCCCTGCTTGTTTATGTAGCACATAACGGTGGTGTTGTCCGTCTTTATCAGTAGTTGTCCTGGATGAAGTCAGTCCTTGAAGGCTGTCAAGGCATTCTGAACGGCTAACATCTCTTTTTGGTTGATATGCAGATGCATTTGTTTTGGGGTCCATATGCCCTGAATACATCTTCCCGCCAAGTGGGCCCCCCATGCATAGTCTGATGAGTCTGTAGTTAAGGTTTGGCTGGCAGGGGGTAGAGTGAAAGTCCATCCCATGTTTTGGTGACATGCCTTTGACCACCAAAGAAACTCCTGTTGTAGGCAGGGAATGAGAGGAATAATTGTTTCCAGACTGTGACAATGTTGACTCCATAAACATTTTAGGTACCACTGTAGTTTCCTCATATGCAGTCTTGCATATGGAATCAGTAGAATGCAGGATGCCATGAACCCCAAAGCCTGCAGAGTTTGCCTTGCAGATAACTAGGTACCACTGTAGTTTCCTCTTATGCAGTCTTGCATATGGAATCAGTAGAATGCAGGATGCCATGAACCCCAAAGCCTGCAGAGTTTGTCTTGCAGATAACTGGGTTTTTGTTGCCATCTGTTTGAAGTAAATAGTCAGTTGCCTTTGTTTGTCTGGCGTGAGGAAAGCCATCTGGGCAGTTGTATTCAAGCTTGCACCCAGTAATGTTATCTTTTGAGAGGGTACCAGTTGTGATTTACTTTTGTTTATTGTGTACCCTAGGCATGTTAAAAGCCTTTTCACAAACGCCAGATGCTGAAGAAAAAAGTCCTTGTTCTCTGCTTGAATGAGACAGTCATCCAAGTAAGGATAGATTTGTATACTTCTTTCTCTGCAAAATGCAATCACTGGTGCCAGGCACTTTGTAAAGACCCTGGGCGCAGTAGATAAGCCAAAGGGCAGTGCAGAGAATTGGTAATTTATTTATTTATTTTACATTTGTTAACCGGGCTAGTCTAACTGGATATATTTCCATTTTCAGTAGAGGCCCGGGGAGAAAAGCTCCAGTGAAACAAAATAAAAATTGAAATTAAACATTTAAAAATTAAAAAAACATTTAAAAATGAAAAAATAATTAAAAAACAGTTAAAAATTAAAAATCAATATTAATACATAATAAATGAATGGATTTCAATAGAAGATTATTCAAAAAGCAGGAAGTAATTGGAATACAATAAATTACAGCGGTAATACTAGAGTAATGTAGGTATTTACAATAGTAGAGGTGACGATATGTATAGGATAATTCAATATGCAGTGAGATACATGTAGACTATGAGTATATTAACAGGATAGAGATTTTCAGAGCATTAAGCAGGATAGATTACATCAGTATGTTGAATTCTGTAAACCAGTTACAGTACTACCGCAAAGAATGTGAACTAGGTAGAGGTTCAAGAGAAGAAATATTTGTAGTGAAGGAGAAGATTAATCAGGGTTGCTACAGGGGCATAGCCAGTTTGTTTTGAGGTGTCTTTTGAGGTTTTGTTTAAAGAGAGGCAGTGAAGAAATTAAAGTTAGGTCATTAGGTAGTAAGTTCCAGTTTTTTCCCACAGAGTTGGAAAACAGAGAAACTCCAGCCATGTTGTAAGACTTGCTTATGCTAGCAAGAAGTTTGCTGGAAGAGCGAAGAGAATTTAGATTTTTGTATGGGATTATGAGATTGGAAAGTATAGGGGTGCTGTTAGGTTTATAAAATATCTTGTGGGCAATGGTGAGTTGGGAGAGTTTCAATTGGTTTTGAAATTCAAGCCAGCCTAGCTGCGTTAGATTCAGACAATGGTGAGTTCTAAAAGGATTTCCGGAGGCAAATCTGGCAATGTTATTATAGGAATTGGCTAGTTTGATGAGATTATTTTTCTTTAGATTAGTATATATTGGTGAGGCATACAGAAGAGTTGAAATTAAATGGGAGTGTGCAATCTTAGTTCTGGCTATTGGTGTTAGGAAAGGTTTAATTCTATATAAGGAGCCTATTTTTCTATTGACAGTTTTGATGGTGTTATTTATATGGCTGTCAAATGTAAGGTTATTGTCAATAGTAATTCCTAGCAATTTAGTGGTAGAATCGGGGAATACACTTGTGCCATTATTGGAGATGACAGAGAATTCTATGGGGAAGTTTGCTGGTGGGTGTGAAGAGAAGGAGTTTAGTTTTTTTGGCATTGAGCAGGAGGCCATGTTTAATGAACCATGTTTCAACTATGTTGAAAACATTCTGAGTAAGAGAATGTAGATCAGTTGGGGAGTTTGCTGAGCATATTAGTGTAGAATCATCTGCATATTGAATGCAGGTGGCTTGTGGAATGGCTACATGGAGGTCGTTGATCAACAGTGAGAAAAGAAGTGGACCTAGAATAGAGCCCTGAGGGACACCGAGTGTGATAGAAGGGTTGATATATTATTTTCCCAAAGAACTGCCTGTTGCCTATTGGTAAGGTAAGACTTGAACCATTGAATTGCCAGGCAGTCAAGGGAAAGGGATTCAAGAATGTTGATAAGGAGGGTACGGTTTACCATGTCAAATGCTTTTGACAGGTCAATAAAGAGTGCAGAAGAGAGGTTGTTGTTATTACGATTTCTATTAATGGCTTCTGTAAAGGATAATACGGGAGTTGTGGTGCTATGGGATGGCCTAAAGCCATGCTGACAGTTTGCTATGATGTTATGTTGAGATAAATGGTTTAAAAGTTGTTGGTGAATGCATTTTTCCATAATTTTTGCTAGGGGTGATAATAGAGCTATTGGCCGGTAGTTGGAATAATCATTAGAGGTACCCCCCTTTGTGTAGGAGGATAATATGGGAGATTTTCCAGATGTCTGGAACTATTCCTTCTTTAATGGTTCTATTTATGAGGATGGAAATGGGATAAGAAATTACTTTGGCTGCTTTTTGCAGGTATTTTGATGGTAGCTGGTCAGCAGAAGGAGTACAAGGTTTAAGTTTTTGGATGTATTTATAGATGAGAGTGGTTGAGATGGGTTTCAGATGGAATGTTGGAAGAGTGCCAGGTATGGTGGAAGGGAAGCTTGAGTTGTCAGGGACTAGTTGACTGGCTAGTGATTGTATGGTCTCTGTGAAGAAGGTATTGAAGGTATTGGCAGTTTGGTGGGGGGTGTTTTGTTCGGCCTGGGATGGGGTAGGTGTACGTGAGTGGCCTGGGTTTAGGAGTTTATTTATACTAGATCAGAACTTTTGGGCATTGTTTTGGTGATTTTGCTGTAACTTACAGTAGTAGTTCTTTTTGTCTGTAAGTATTGCCTTTTTTGTAATATTTCTTAAATGCTTAAATGTTTGTTCATCTGAGATAGTTTTGTTAGCTCTCCATTTAGCCCAAGCCTTGTTCCTAAGTAACATTTTTTGTCTGGTTTCTTTAGAAAGCCAGGGGGCAGGCTTGGACTTCATTCTAATGGACCGTTTGGGTGCATGCTCATTTAGGATCGATAAGAATTTAGAGTTTAGGTATTTCACAGCTTCTTCAAGTGGTAGGGTTTTTAAAGGGTTCCAGTCACAGGCTCTAAGTTCATCTTGAAAAAGTACTGGGTTAAAGCGTTTGTTGGAACGTGCAATCCTACATGTTGGGGGGGGGGGGGTAGAGATATCATTTTTTTTGCCTTAGGGTGTAGGTCAATGAATGATCGCTTACATCGTCTGGCAGAGTTCCTATGTTGTAAGCTTGTTTCTGTTTATTTATAAGTATCCAGTCTAAGGTGCTCTCTTTCTTATTTGGTTTATTGATTCTAGTTGTGGAAGTGATAGTTTGACTAAAGCCGTAAAGGTTGATATGGGAGGTAGGATTAGCAGTGTTAATAGCTTTCCAGTCAGTTTAAAATCACAAAGTATTATTGTTTCTTGAGGGGGGGTTGAGGACATCCCGCTTAGAATATCCTCTATAGTATTGATATTATTACCAGGTGGTAGGTAGATACAAATGATATATAAAGATTTGTTTTGGTTAATTTGAAATCTGGTAAAAAGGACTTCTGCCTTACTATGCTGAGGTGGGTTGTATGGTAAAAGTGGAGATTTGAAGTCCATCTTTGAATAGGACTGCTACTCCCCCACCCTTGCTTTTTATTCGGTCTTGTCTTAATATATTATATCCTTGAGGAATGACTTCATTGTCTTTGGTGTCTGGTTTTAACCAAGTTTCTGTCAGGCAGAAGATGTCAAAGCCGTGAATATCTAGAAAGGCGTGGAGATGGACTACTTTGTTTTTAATACTGCGGATATTTAGGTGTCCTATTAGGAAAGAGTTTGGTAGTTTAGGGTGGGTTATTAGGGTAGCAGGATTTGTAGGGCCAGGGTTAGGGTGGATGTCACCGTCTTTTAAGGAGGGATTGCTTAGTTTGATTGTAGAAGTATTTGTAAAGTTGGTTAGATATTTTACTTTCTTTACTGTGGGTTTATTATATTTAATGTGGGAGAATCTATGGCATTTAGGTAGTAGATAGGTGGGAACAAAAGTGATGTTAGTTTGAATGTTAGTGAGTATGGGAGTATGTATAGCTGTTTGTTTTGGGGAATAATGGAAATAGTACAGTTTTTCAAAGGAGGTGATGAGGTAGGTGGAGGTGAGAGCAATTGAAATTAAAGCTAAGAGTATTGGTTTGGTCATTTTATTTATTACTACTAAAGGTGTCTTGAAGAGATATGCAAGGAAGTTTTAGGAGTTAAGTCTAAAATTAAAATAGGTGGTAATTGTATAAGAAGAGTGTATAGAGCAGGGAATTAATACTTGTTTGCTAGAAGGAAAGGGATATGGTAAAATACTCTAAATATTGGGTTATAGTTTCTGGTAGGAAGAAAAATGTAAGGGTGTGGTAATTTCCTGAAAGGAATGAGAAAGGGATTGGTTGATTGGGAGAGAGGGTGTGGTTTATGAAGTATAAGTTTAGGACCACTGGGGGTGGGTGGGAAATGGGGGTAGGGTAGGGGAGCGGAGTGAGCCTGTAGGGAGAACGGAGCGGGTAACAGCTGAGAGAGGCTGGGGGGCAATCAGTTATACAGTGAGACTGTGTTTTACAAGCTTTGAGTAGGTAAGAGGCACTTTATCTACTTAACATAAGACATAAGAGGTTGAGAGTTTAGTATAGTTGTGTAGGGGAAAAGGGACAAATAATGAGTTCTATAACAGGAAAAGTAGGCTATGTAGAGAGTCAATTGAGTAGTTCTTTAACTGGGGTAGTAAGTGATACTAGAACAAGTTGTCTGGTTTATTTATATTAAGGCTAGCAAGGTTAAAGTTTCTTTTACAGTCCTTCAAGGGGTGGGGGGTAGTTACCTGTAGTAAGAGTACAAACAGGGGTAACTGTGAGAGGCTAGAGGAGTTTGGCTGGCAGTAAACAGCTTTGCAAGCCCTGAGCTCTGCTGCCCTCTAGTGGAATATATTGGAAATTACATGAGATTAGCAAATAAAGGAGGTAAAGGGAGGGAAAAACGTAGTATATTAATAGCTTAATAGATGGCCTATGGGGTAGGTCTAAGGGGAGGAAAAAAGTAGTATAGTAATAGCTTAATAGAGGCCTAAGGGGTAGGTCCACAGGTGTGCTGGCCCTTACAACTAGTACAACTAAAAAGCACTCACAATTTAGTTAAATACCTAAAATAACTGTAGGTTGTCACCTACGCTGTGAGGCAGAGCAAGGAGAGACTAGGTAGTTCATGTAGGGTTTTCCAGTTGGATGTTCCCTCCTGTTCAGAAGGGATTCCTTTGCCTTGCTAGGTTGCTGAAAAAGGGGCAGCCTGAACTCAAGCACAACGCTGAAAAGGGACCACACACCACCCGGAGGACCGGAGTAGTTAATTTAGGCAAGGGGATTTAAAAATGCATAAAGCCAGCCTTGAAACAGAGTTATCTTCTGCACGATAAACTTATTGGGATATGCAGGTATGCCTCTTAAGTATAATGTCACCAGCCAAGCGTTCTTGCCCAGCATTGGCAAAAGCTGCTGCAAAGATAGCATTTTGAATTTTGGAATGTCCAGGAATGTGTTCAAAATTGATAAATCCAGTATTGGGCACCAGGCCTCGTCTTTTCTGGGTACCAAGAACAGTCTTGAATAAAACCCTTGTCCTTTTTCTTGTTCTGGAACTGGCTGAATAGCCCCCATATCCATGAGGGACGTAACTTGTTTCTGTGCCTCTGCCCATTGACTTTTTGGCAGATCTGGCCAACCGTTTGCAATTGGCAGTGTGTGGAAGTGGAATCTGTATCCCTGAGATACTATGTTTAACACCCACTTGTCCTGGGGTTATTAACTGCCAATTTTGAGCATAAAGTGCTAATTTTCCCCCTAAGGGTGCTGCCAAAAGATAAGTGCTTGATGATGGCAGACGGAAGTCATTGAAACTGTTTACTGTAGGGTTGCGCTTTATTTCCTCCAGATTTGGAGGTAGCACCACATTGCTTTGACCTGTAAGAATCCTGTGACTGGTATCTAGGACCTTTAGGGCACCTGGATTTGCCCCGTGGAGCTCTGTCGGACACAGGAAAGGACCAATTTTTTTGTAAGCCAGTGTCTACTGAATCTTGGTGGCTGTACTTGTAAAAAGTCTTTTACAGTTTGCATAGACTTAGCTTTGTCTTCCATTTTCTTTAAAACCTCTTCTGCCTTAACACCAGAGTATCATGCTGTAAAGGTGCATCCAACAATTTAGCTTTAACATGATCAGGCAAATTTTTTAGCCAGGCATGCCTCCTAATCACAGATCCAGTAACTGCGGCCCTGCAGGAGGCCTCTAAGGAATCAAAACCACATTGCAAAGTATGCTTTCCAACTTGTTCTGCTGCATGCAATAATTCCTGCAATTCTTCATTTTCTGCACATTCAGAAATCATAATTTTCTGTTTCAGTAATCTCATAACATGATGTTGACACTTGAGCATATGAAACTGGCAGTTTAAGGCCCTAATTGCCAAGGTTGCAGATGTACAAACCTTCTTTCCCCATCTATCCAGTGCCCTAGAATCTCTATAAGAGGGAGTAGGATTTTTTGCTGTTGAGGCCTTAACACCTTTTGGACCCTGTAAAATAGTTTCAGGGTCAGCAGCAGGGTTTTTAAATAAAAATTTGTGAGAGTCAGGAACCTTGTAATATCTGTCTGGCTTGCTAGGAGCCGGAGGTAAGGAGTCAAGCTTGACTCTGAAAACACATCGTCCACAATGTCTAAAACAGGAGGTATGGCTAAAGGCCTATGCTGAGGGAGGAAGAGGAAATGCCTAAGCCTCTTTTTTGATTCTGAGAAATCTTGACTCTCCCAGTGAAAATACTCCCTCAAAGCATGCAAGGTTTCTCCAAAGGAATAATCTTCAGGAAGAGATGCAGATGGGATAGATTCCTCTGCATCAGAATCCTCATAGGGTGGTATAGAAAATTCCTGATGAAGAGGAATAAGAAGAAATAGAAACCTGATCTGAAGATCCATAATCAGTGTCTTGCCTAGGCCTCTTATCAGGAGGGGGTTGGGAACCCCTGATCAAGGTAATTAGGTCTTCAGCCATTTTGATCTGCTTTTTGGGCAGAGGCCTGCGCACATGGCTCATGCGTCAGTTCTTTAGCTTTAGAAGTTGCTTTTGTCTTTGATTGTGAAGCTGGCGTCGGTTTTATATAAAAATTCTGTGGCCTGAAGACACCCTCAGAAGCCAGTGCCTGCTCAGTGGCTCCGGACCCATCTGAGGGAGAGGCATCCGTGGGTACAATACTTTAATCTCACGGCGTGCCGGACTCCATATGGGTCTCGGTAGAGGCCTGCGACTCGAAAGTAGTGGGCATCAGGAGCTGTGAAAGCGCCTCACTGAGTACAGGTGAACCGACGACTGGCTTAGGAGAAGCTTCGTTGTCAGTTTTGGACCTCGACGGTCTGTCTCTGTCCTTTTCTTTGCGTTTTTTGTGAACTCCGGTAGTCGGATTGCTATCCGACAACATTTCAGGATAGTTAAATCTGTTTCCAAAATATTTTGAAGCAAAGATATAGACACGCTTAATAGTGCGTTGATTAAATCTAGCACAAAACCGACAGCTAGGCACATTATGATCAGGGCCTAGGAAAGGAATACAGTATAAATGGAAATCCTTATGAGTTATTTGCGTCCCACAAGTAATGCAATTATTAACTTTTACTGACATCGGTATGGAGCAAGAAAAAGTTCCCCCAACAGGGTACTTGGATTTAGTGAAGACTTCGGTTCTGAAACTTGAATTTGAAAATTTCAGGAGTCGGCCGACCGGAACTTGCAAACTGCTTCTGGCGGAGACATCAACAGACGCAGGACCCAAGACTTTGGAATTCAGGCAGACTGAGGGCAACCTGCCAGCAGATTACCCAAATGTAATGACTGAAAAAGTGAAACACAAAGAACATCTAGGATCCGTAGACGAGGAACAGTCTAACCAGTTGAATCCTAGATTGGGAGAGGTGTTAGAATCTGACCAAATACTCATGTACCTCTGATCCAAGAAAGGCTGTAACCATCAGCAAGCTGCATTCAGTTGGATCCGGGGGTAGGATCTGATGGCAAAAAGCAGAGAAGAATGAACACATCACGAGTCCAATACTATCAGATTCGAGGAGGGAATTCGGATCGGAGAAGCAGGATCCAAGATACTTGTTGCTGTTCTGCTTCTTCTTTCACAGTGGGTTGAGCTCTGAAAGAACCTCTCATTTCTCTCTCTTAAGAGCAGACAAGTCGGAAGCAGAGACAAGCAAGCAGCAGCAGCACCACCAGCAACCTCGGACACCAAGGAAACCCAAAAAGCAACAGCAAAGCTGTGGCCATGTTGAAGCACAACTCTTTGCCACTCAAAAGGCAGAAAACTGCTACAAACTCAGCAGCACAGCAGGCCCAACACTAACCTGGATTTTCAGAAGAAAGTGAGGCAAGTGAAGTCAAAGTCAACAGCCAACTGAACCCAACTTCACCCTTTAATGGTATGTCACTAAATTGCCAGGAAACATTTTATGAAACAAACGAACCAAGAAGAAAAAAAAAACTATACCATTAAGATACTAGCACTGAACTGTCAGATCCTGTACACCAATGTTATATCAAGCTCTGTGACCGATAAGACAGGGAAACAAACCCTGACCTTGGATGGCCTTGAGTGACCACCACCAGAAAACTGAGGGAACAGACCAGCAAATGGAGGCTGGTGAAAACATTGGAACTGCAAAAAGGATATTCACATACAGAAGGAGGAAACAACACACCTAGCCGCAACAATCAAGGAGGCTGAGAAGGGACAGACCACAAGGCTAAAAATGAGTTTAGCTAGGTTAAAACATAACAAATAGATGGGTTTAGCTAGATTAAATACAATAAAAAGATCAAATCCTAATCACCGCTCAGCTAACAAGACCTGTAACCATTTATCGGGGGGAAAAAGACCAAGGTTAAGCACGACAAGAAATGATATCTTCAGCCCTAAATAGCTACCGAGGGAGGAACGAAGCATGAAACAAGACGCCAACAAAGCTAGAGGAGAAATGGACAATAATGTAAAATGAGAACTTCTCAAAGCTCGAACACTGAATCCTCCGTCTGACCACAATGGCAGCAAATGAGATCCGGGGAGTTAGAGGTATATGTTGCATTATGAGAAGAGAGAGAGACAGAGAGAGAGAGAGAGAGAGAGATGCGTGACATTAGGATTTCAAGTCTGGAAAATGCGACCAAGTCAGATCCGAGGATCGGATCAGTGACCCATCAGAGAGAAGAAGCATATTTTCACTATTTTCATAATGAAAAACCTTGACTGACCCTGGAAATACTGTCAGAAAAGTGAGAGTTCCTCAAAGGGAGGATCAGATACCACACTCTCCTCGGAATCTGAAACAAAAACCTGGAGAGAAAATACTACATCTATCCCTTTACATTCCACTACAGGTTCAATTTCTTGAACATCTTCAGGGAATGAGGAACAATTCAGGGAAAGAGGAATCCCTTTTTCTTTTACCACAAACAGAAAGGTCAAGAGCCTGCAGAAGATCCTAAACCAAGCCTAATAAAAGTATTACTGTCCAGAGTAACTAACACAGGAGACAAAAAAAGTACAGTTTTGTACCTACCATAAACGTAGATGTTTGCGTGTTCACACTGCTGCAGTCATTACACTTGGGTTATCCTGCCGTCAGGCGGTCCCGCAGTCAGCCAGAGTTCCAAAGTCTTGGTCCGGCATCGGTTGCTGTCGCTTCTTCCCTGACGTCAGTGCACCAGGGGTATACAAGATGCATCAGACACCATTTTCTTCAGTTTTTCTTGCCCCAGATGTCAGGTGCCCCCAAGTAGGTAAGCAATACATATTGGTAATAAAAAATATATATATAAAATAAAAACAATACCTTCAGTTACAAGCAAATACACCACAAAGGTTGTATAGGATAGAAAGGTATAGACAAGTCCAGCTAGGACAGAGGGGATGGAGGGAGGGTAACCTGGACTGCAGCAGTGTGACTACTCAAACATCTACATTTATGGTAGGTACAAAACTGTACTATGTTCATCGTGTTACACTGCTGCAGTCATTACACTTTGGTAGAATCCCAAAGCTAAGGTTGGGTGGCTGGTCTATAAAAATAATTAGGATTGGCTATGAGGCCACGCAAAACTGCAGTGGCAAATCCTGCTCTGGATTTAGAGTAAAGAGGCAAGTGGTAATGCTTGGTAAAGGTGTGCACTGAACTTCAAATTGCAGCCTCCAAAATTTCCTTGGTAGGTACTCCTCTATGAAAGGCTGCTGAAGTGGCTGTTGCCCTGGTGGAATGTGGCCTAATGTTATTAGGGACTGATTTTCCATGCTGTGTGTAGCAGTAATGAATACAGTGTCCTATCCATTTGGAGATAGTCTGCTTTTGAGATAGCCTTGCCCTGTGATCCTGCAGCATATGCTACAAACAGCTGCTCAGTTTTCCTGAAAGCTTTTGTTTTGTGCAAGTAGAAGCGTAGCTGCCTGTGTATTTCCAAAGAGTGCAAAAGTTTCTCCCCTTTATTCTGGGGGTTTGGATAAAAAGTTGGCAAATGGATGGTTTGGTTAAGAGCCACACTAGATACCACCTTTGGCATAAAGGTAGGGTTTGTCCTTAAAGAAACCCTGCCCTGATGAAAAATTATAAAAGGTTCCACTGCCATTAATGCCTGTAGCTCTGAGACTCTTCGTGCTGAAGTTACTGCCAGGAGCAGAGCTGTTTTCCATGATAAAAATTTTAGATCGGCTGTATTGGCTGGCTCAAAAGGTGGCAGGGTCAGTTTTTCCAAAATGAAATTGAGGTCCCAAGTTGGTGCTCTACGGGGGCGGGCTTATGTTTTTAGCCCCTCTGAGGTACTGCTTTAGCAAGGGATGAGAGAATAAAGGAGGATCCGTGTTGTAATGTGCTGAAATGGCAGATGAGTGGATCTTAATTGATGAGAAGGATAGGCCTTTGTCCAGCATCTCAGTTAAGTATTGTAAAATCTGAGGAATGTTTGGGACAAGAGGGTCAAGGCTTTGAGCTTGGTTCATGGCGCAGAATCTCTTCCATATTTCTGAGTAAGCTTTCCTGGTGCTAGGCCTCCAAAATGACATCCATAACAGCTTTAGAGAGAGGTGTTGCCGGTTTGACTAATGAATCTGCCATGCAGCCAGGTTTAGGGTTTTGAGCTGACCGTGCAGGATCCGATTGTTTTGTTGAGTCAGAAGGTGTGGAATTTGAGGCAAAATCCATTGAGTTATTGGGCCTTGAGTTAAGTTCTTTAAGATTGGGTACCAGTGCTGGCGTGGCCAGTCTGGAACAATCAGGATCATCTGTGGTTTTTCTCGTATGGCTTTTAGGAGTGCCTTTGAAAGGAGAGGCAGTGGTGGGAAGGCATAAACCTTTAGGTTTTTCCAGCTGAATGAGAGAGCATCCACTTTCAATGCTTGTGTGTGATAAGTCCTTGTGCAGAATTTTTGTAGTTGGCAATTCAGTGGGGAGGCAAAAAGATCTATGTCTGGGCATCCCCATTTTTGCGTTACCATGCTGAAGATTTGTGGATTCAATTTCCATTCGTGGGGGTCCATGATATTTCTGTTTAGATAGTCTGCCAGAGTATTTTTCTTTCCTGGCAGGAATTGTGCTTGCAGATGAACTTGATATGTTAGAGCTGTGTTCCACAAGGTCATGGCTTGCCTGCATAGGGGATAAGAATGAGTGCTCCCTTGCTTGTTTATGTACCACATTACTGTGGTGTTGTCTGTCTTTAATAATAATTGCCCTGGATGCAGAAGGTCCTTGAAAGCTGTTAGGGCATTTTGAATAGCAACATCTCTTTTTGATTGATGTGAAGATGCATTTTGTCTGTGGTCCACTTGCCCTGAATGCATTTTCCTGCCATGTGTGCTCCCCAGGAATAATCCAAAGCATCTGTTGTTAGAGTCTGCCTAGCTGTGGGTAGAGTAAAAGGTTGACCCTTGTTGAGGTGACATGCCTGTGTCCACCATCAAAACTCCTGTTGTAGGCAGGGAATTATTGGTATAACTGCTTCTAAGCTGTGAGAGTGCTGAGTCCAAACACTTTTTAGGTACCATTGTAATTTCCTCATATGCAGTCTGGCATATGGAATTAGTAGTATGCAGGATGCCATGAATCCCAGGGCCTGCAGAATTTTTCTTGCAGGGAGATGGGACTTTTTTGCCAATAATTGAAAATATTGAGTTAGTTGTCCTTGTTTGTCTGGTGTGAGATAAGCCATCTGGGCCGTTGTATTTAAGCTGGCACCCAGGAATATTATCTGTTGTGAGGGCACTAGTTTTGACTTCTTTTCGTTTACTGTGTACCCTAGAGAAATTAGCAATCTTTTTACAAACGCCAGATGCTTTAGAAGAATGTCTTTTGTCTCTGCTTGAATGAGGCAGTACAGGTATGGGTATATTTGGATTCCTTTTTGTCTGCAAAATGCAATTACTGGTGCCAGGCACTTTGTAAAGACCCTGGGCGCAGTAGATAAGCCAAAGGCAGTGCAGAGAATTGGTAGTGCAATGCACCAGCTTTGAATCTGAGGATCTTCTGCAATTTTGTCTGATAGGGACATGCAGATATGCCTCTGAGGTCCAGAGTAACAAGCGAAGCCTTCTTGCCCAGCATGGGAAGAAGCTGCTGTAGTGTCAACATTTTGAATTTCGGAATATCTAGGTAAGTATTTAGAGTTGAAAGGTTTAGTATGGGTCTCCAGGCCTTGTCCTTTCTGGGTACCAAGAAGAGTCTTGAGAAAAATCCTTGTCCCTGTTGTGGTACTTTTTGAATAGCTCTCATGTCCATGAGGGCTGAAATTTGTTTTTGTGCCTCTGCCCATTGATTTTGTGGCAGGTCTGGCATTCCTTTTAGCCTTGGTAAAGTATGAAAGTGGAATCTGTAACCTTGAGACACAATATTCAGAACCCATTTGTCTTGGGTGATTGTTTGCCAGTTTTGAGAAAAAAGTGCTAGTTTCTCTCCTAAGGGGGCTGCCAAAAGGGAATTGCTTGGCGTATGAAGGGGGAGGGGTCATTGGGACTGTTTCCTGTAAGGTTGAGACTTGTCCTCCCCTCCTTTTGGGGATGAGGTGCCCCACTGTCGTTGTCTGTTAGAGCCTTGGGGTTGAGATCTGCCTCTTGGGCGTCTGTATCTGCCTCTCTGTGGCCTGTCTGACACTGGAAAGGACCAATTCTTTGTTGGCCAATTTCTGCTAAATCGAAGTGGCTGTACCTGTAAGAAATCTTTGACTGTTTGTATAGATTTAGCTTTATCCTCCATTTTCTTTAACACCTCTTATGCCTTAACACCAAACAAGATATCATGCTGCAAAGGAGCATCCAATAATTTTGCCTTAACATGATCAGGTAAACTCTGTTCTTTTAACCAAGCATGTCTTCGAATCACAGAACCTGTAACTGCAGCTCTACAAGAGGCCTCTAAAGAATCAAAACCACATTGCAGAGTATGTTTTCCCACCTGTTTAACTGCATGCAATAAATCCTGCATTTCTTTACAGTCAGGAGCTTCTGAGCTTGCAAGCATTTTCTGTTTTAACTGAGCCATTAAATATTGTTGGTACTTAAGCATGTGAAGCTGGCAATTTCAAGTCCTTACTGCTAAAGTTGCAGAAGTGTAAACTTTCTTCCCCCATCTATCCAATGCTCTAGAATCTCTGTCAGAGGGGACTGGAATTTTTGCAATGGAAGCCTTAACCCCTTTTGGACCTTGGGAAACAGTTTCTGGATCAGCAGAAGGGTTTTTATAAAGAAACTTGTGAGAGTCAGGGACTCAATAATACCTATCTGGCTTGGCTGGTGCAGGGGGCAAAGAATCAGGAGATAAGCTGGATTCAGACAACACAGCATCCACAATGTCTAGCACAGGCGGAATAGCCAGGGGCTTGTGCTGAGGCAAATAAAAGGAAGTCCCTGAGCCTTTTCTTGGATTCTGAATAATCCTGACTTTCCCAATGGAAATGCTCCCTCATGGTATGTAAAGTTTCCCCAAAAGAATAATCCTCTAGAGAAGCGGTTGAAGGGATAGATTCTTCAGCATCAGAGTGCTCATAGGGGGGTAGAGAGTATCCCTGGTCTGAAGAGGAATCAGAGGAAATGGAAACCTGATCAGAGGAATCATAGTCTGTATCCTGCCTAGGCCTTTTCTCAGGAGGGGGATGGGAACCCCCGATTAGAGTAATGAGGTCTTCGGACATTTTAAGCATCCATTTCTTAGGCATGGAGGACTGTCCAGGAGAATGCTGTTCTTGCTTCTTTGTCTTTAATGGTAAGTTGTGAAGGTCTGAAAACACCTTCAGAAGCCGATGCCTGCACAGCGGCTCCGGACCCATCTGAGGGATTAGTTTCCGTAGGCCCAATACCTTGAGTTTCTAGAGGCCTAGTTGTCTCCACGTGGGAGTCGGAGGCGGCCTGTGGCTCTGAGGTAGCGGGTGTCAGGGGTTGCGAAAGCGCCTCACTGAGAACCGGCAACTGGCCTAGAAGACGTTTCGTCGTTGGTTTTGGACCTCGGATGCCTGTCTTTATCCTTGTCTTTGCGTTTTTTCAGAATTGCGGTCGTCGGTTGATCTGACGGTATGGTATAATTGAACCTTCGGCCAAAGTAGTGCAAAGCAAAATCAAAACGTCGTTTTATAGTGCATTTGTTAAATCTAGCACAAAACCGACAACTAGTGACGTCGTGATCAGGGCCTAGGCATGGAATACAGTAAGAGTGGAAGTCTTTATGAAGTATTTGCTTCCCACAAGAAATGCAATTAACTTTTTCTGAAATCGGTCTGAGGCAAGAAAAAAAGTTTCCCCAACGGGGTACTCACCTTTATTGAAGACTTCAGATCTGAAATTCGACTTCGAAAATCTCAGGAGTCGGCTGACCGGCACTTGCAAACTGCTTCTGCTTCGGGCACTGCGCAGCAAGAAAGACTGAAGAAAATGGCGTTGGGTGCATCTTATATACCCCTGGCGCACTGATGTCAGGGAAGAAGCAACAGCAACTGACGCCGGACCAAGACTTTGGAACTCTGGCCGATTGTGGGACCGCCTGACGGCAGGACAAACCCAAGTGTAATGACTGCAGCAGTGTAACACGATGAACATTGTTAGTTTTCTGTCACATTTTACCCAGTAACAACAACAACTTCCTCTCAGATGGACACATCATTCTGAATAAGCATAGCACTTTCCCTGCCCCTTCTCCCAGGAGATACAAGAGTGCTTCTTCCTTACTCACTAAAGGTACTCCAACAGCCAAGAAGTGTTGAACCCCACTCCATGGTGGCTGTATGGACTACACTAGAGGGATCCAAGGAACTAGCTTTGGCCACAGTAGTTACCCACCTGTGGCAGAGACAAATTACCAGCATGATGTGGTAGCAAAGGCAGCTTAAACAATCTTTCTTTTTGTGGCTGGAAGCAGATCCAACAGAGGAAATGGTACACTTTTCCATGCTCAAGCCAAAAATTATGCTCGCTTCCTGGGGAAGCTTAGCAGCAAGTCAGTAAAACAGGAATGTAGTAAAAAAGTAAGTTTTTTTTTTCAATGGGAAAAGAAAACAGTAGAAAGCATCTTAAACACTTCCCCACCTCAAAATGTAAAAACATTTCCTCACCTCAAAATGTAAAAACATTTCCTCTACAGAAATAGTTTAAATAACTTTTTATCACAAAAGTAAAAAGTACGTTCCCGTTGAAAGTTCATAAATCATGACTCAGTCAACAAAAACACTTTTTCCTACCTTATTTTTCTTTTCCCTGAAGGAAACTTATCTGCACAACAATTGAAAAATGATCCTCAAAATCCCACAGAGGAGCACTCTTCTCTGCAGTAAGAAAGCTCTGAAGGGCTTGATATCCAAACCTGACATTAGTCTGCTCAGCTTCCTATCAGTTTGGGCAAGCAGAGGGTGCCCTGAAGCTTTGGAAGTTGGCCTGCTGTTCCATCCTATGCAGGATATAACCCATACAGCTTAGACTACTGCAGCGCAGACCATGATGAACACCAGATGCTTTTTCAGCAGGTGAGGCATATGGAGAAAGAAAGTACAGTTGTGTACACTTACCATAGATGTAGATGTTCGAGTGAATTCACTACTGCAGTCATTACATTTGGGTAATCCTGCTGGCAGGTTGCCTTTATTCGGCCTGATTAACAAAGTCTTGGGTCCTGCGTTGGTTGCTGTCCCTTCTTCCATGACATCAGGTCGTCAGGGGTATAAAACATGCAGCAGACACCATTACATCAGTTTTTCTTGCCCCAGATGTCAGGTGCCCCCCAAATGGGGAGCCAAATATTTAAGCAATTAAAAACACAAAAATATACCTCCAAACAAAAGCAAATACACCAAAAAGGCTTTTAAGCACAGTAAAGGAAAGAAGAGGTATAGTAAGAGAAAAACGAGGGGGTTGGAGGGAAGGTAACCAGGACTGCAATAGTGAATACACGCGAACATCTACACTTACGGTAAGTATACACAACTGAACTATGTTCTTCGTGTTTCACTGTTGCAGTCATTACATTTGGGTAGATTCCCAAAGCTATGGTTGGGAGGATGGATTTATACAGCATTAGGACCAGCTATAAGGCCCTGCAGGACAGCAGAGGCAAAGCCAACTCTGGATTTAGAGAAGAAAGGTAAATGGTAATGTTTGGTGAACGTATGAACTGAGCTCCAGGTAGCAGCTTCTAGAATGTCTCTGGTAGGAACACCTCTCAGAAAGGCTGTAGAAGTAGATGCAGCTCTGGTGGACTGAGATCTGATCCCCTGGGGGATAGTTTTACCATGGTGCATATAGCAGAAACGAACACAATGGCTTATCCATTTGGAAATAGTCTGCTTTGAAACAGCCTTTCCCTCTGCCCCTCCAACAAATGCCACCAGTAGTTGTTCAGACTTTCTTTGAGATTTTGTCCTGTTTAAGTAAAATCTAAGTTGTCTGTGTACATCCCAATGAATGCAGAATCCATTCCCCCTTGTTCTGTGGATTGGGAAAGAAAGTTGGCAAATGAATGGTCTGATTAAGAGTCACACTGGATACCACCTTAGGCATGAAAGATGGATTGGTCCTGACAGACACCCTGTCCGCATGAAAAATAATGAAAGGCTCCACTGCCATAAGAGCCTGTAATTTGGAAATCCTTCTAGCTGAAGTGACTGCTAAAAGGAAAGCTGTTTTCCAGGAAAGAAATTTTAAGTCTGCAGTAGCAGCTGGCTCGAAAGGAGGGAGAGTGAGTTTTTCCAATACAAAATTGAGGTCCCAAGCAGGGGTTGGAGCTCTCCAGGGTGGTCTTAAGTTTTTGGACCCTCTGAGATACTGCTTTAGCAGAGGATAAGAGAAGAGGGGAGGGTTCTGTGTTTTAATGAGCTGAAATGACTGAGGCATGGATTTTTATGGAAGAAAAATACAAGACCTTGTGAAGCATCTCAGTTAAATATTGTAAAATCTGAGGAATATTGGGCACTGTTGTGCTTATCCCTTGTGATAGATTCCAGCCACAGAATTTTTTCCATTTGTCAGCATAAGATTTTCTAGTACTAGGCCTTCTTGCCTCCAAAATGACATCTATCACATGTTTGTTGAGGGATGCCAAGGGTGAATTTAGGTGATTAGCCATGCTGCAAGATTCAAAGTTTGGAGCCGAGTGTGCAGAATTTGGTTGTTCTGCTGAGACAGTAAGTAAGGTGTCTGAGGCAGGTGTCACGGTGGAAAGTGTGACACATTGCGCAAGAGTGCGTACCAGCGCTGGCGAGGCCAGTCGGGAGCAATCAAAATCATTTTTGGTTTGTCCTGTTTGACTTTTAGTAGAACTTTGGAGAGCAGAGGCAGAGGAGGAAAGGCATAGACTGATAGGTTTTTCCAGCTGAATGATAGAGCATCCACTTTCCAGGCTTTTTTGTGATGAGTTCTTGTGCAAAATTTGTCCAACTGATAGTTCTGGGGTGAGATAAAAAGATGTGTCTGGACTCCATTTGCGTGCCAATATGTTGAAAATCCGTGGTTCCAGTTTCCATTCGTGTGGGTCCATGAGATTTCTGCTAAGTTAGTCTGCCAGAATATTCAGCTTTCCTGGCAGGAATTGAGCTTGTAGTTGAATATGATATGTCAAGGCCGTATTCCACAATGCCATGGCTAGTCTGCAAAGGGGGTAGGAGTGTGTACCCCCCCCTGCTTCTTTATGTACCACATAACTGTGGTGTTGTCCGTATTTATCATTAATTGTCCTGGATGAAGGTAGTCCTTGAAGGCTGTCAGTGCATTCTGTACAGCTAGCATCTCTTTTTGATTTATATGAAGGTGCATTTGATTTGGGGTCCAATTGCCCTGAATGCACTTCCCTGCCAGATGAGCCCCCCCAAGCATAGTCTGATGAGTCTGTAGTTAGGGTTTGGGTGGCAGGGGGTGGAGTGAATGGCAGTCCCTTGTTTTGGTGGCAGGCCTCTGCCCACCATAGGAACTCTAGTTGCAGGCAAGGTATGATCGGAATCATTGTTTCCAGGCTGTGACAATGTTGACTCCATAAACTTTTTAAGTACCACTGAAATTTCCTCATATGCAGTCTTGCACATGGAATTAGAAGAATGCAGGAGGCCATGAATGCCAAGGCTTGCAGAATTTGTCTTGCAGATAGCAGGGTTTTTGTGGCCACCTGTTTGAAGTAAGAAACCAAATGAATTTGCTTTTCTGGCATAAGGTAAGCCATCTGGGCAGTTGTATTCAAGCTTGCACCCAGGAATGTAATTTTTTGAAAGGGTACCAGTTGTGATTTCTTTTCATTTATGGTGTACCCTAGACAAGTTGGAACCTTTTTTACAAATGCCAGATGTTTTTGAAGAATGTCCCTGTTTTCTGCCTGAATTAGACGATCATCCAGATATGGGTATATTTGAATATTTCTTTGCCTGCAAAATGCAATTACTGGAGCCAGGCACTTTGTGAAGACCCTGGGCACAGTACATAAGCCAAAGGGCAGTGCAGAGAACTGGTAATGCAAATAGCCTGCTTTGAAGCGAAGGTATCTTCTGCAAAATTCCCTGACTGGGATATGCAGGTAAGCCTCTTAAGTCTAGAGTTACCAACCAGGCATCTTTCCCTAGCATAGGAAGCAACTGTGGAAGAGTCAGCATCTTGAATTTTGGAATGTCCAGAAATGTGTTTAGAGTAGATGAGTCCAGAACTGGACGCCATGATTTGTCTTTTTTGGGTACCAGGAAAAGTCTTGAATAGAAACCTTGTCCCTTTTCCTCTTCTGGGACTGGTTGAATAGCTCCTATGTTCATGAGAGACTGTACTTGTTTCTGGGCCTCTGCCCACTGATTTGGGGGCAGGTCTGGCCATCCATTTGGGATTGACAATGTGTGGAAATTAAATTTGTATTCCTGGGATACTATATTTATATAGTATATTTAAAACCCATTTGTCCTGGGTTATAAGTTGCCAGTTTCTTACATGAAGTGCCAGTTTTTCCCCCAAAGGGGCGGCTGAAAAGTAAGTGCTTGGTAAGTGTAGAGGGAAGTCATTGACACTGCTTACCATAGGGGAGGGTGCCTTGTTGTTTCCAGATTTGGAGGAGAAGGCACCCCATTGTTTTGTTCTAAAAGTCCCTTGCGACTGGAACCTGGAGCCTTTGGAAAATCTGGGTTTGACTTGAGTGGCTCTCGAAGGAACTGGAAAGGACCAGTTCTTAGTAGGCCAGTGCCTACTAAATCTTGGAGGTTGCACTTGTAAGAGATATTTCACAGTTTGCATAGATTTAGCTTTATCTTCCATCTTTTTTAAAACTTCTTCAGCCTTATTACCAAAGAGATGGTCCTATTGTAAAGCCAACAATTTTGCTTTAACATGATCAGGCAGAGTTTGCTCTCTGAGCCAAGCATGCCTTCTTAGCAAAGAGCCAGTTACAGCAGCCCTCCACAGAATCAAAACCACAATGCAAAGTATGTTTTCCAACTTGTTCAGCTGAATGCAATAAATCCTGTAAATCTTTATTTTCCACACAGTCAAAAATTAACATAATTTTCGGTTTAAGCAGTCCCATGATATGCTGCTGGTATTTAAGCATATGAAATTGACAGCTTAAAGCCCTGATTGCCAAGGCTGCAGAAGTGTAAACCTTTTTACCCCATCTATCCAACGCCCTGGAATCTCTATCAGAAGGGGTAGGATTTTAAGCAGTAGAAGCCTTAATGCCCTTGGGACCCTGAGAAATGGTTTCAGGATCTGCAATAGGATTTTTGCAAAGGAATTTGTGGGAGTCAGGAACCCTGTAGTATCTGTCTGGCTTACAAGGAGCTGGAGGCAGAGAATCAGGAGCCATACTAGATTCTGAAAAAAACATAATTAACAATGTCTATGACAGGAGGTATAGCCAAAGGCCTATGTTGAGGAAGAAGAAGAAAATCCCTAAGTCTCTTTTTAGATTCAGAGAAATCCTGACTTTCCCATTGGAAATGTTCCCGTAAGGTACGTAAAGTTTCCCCAAAAGAAAAATCCTCAAGGGGAGAAGCAGAAGGAATGGAATTCTTCTGCATCAGAGTCCACAAAAGTAGGTATAGACAAATCATGTTCATTAGAAGAGTAACAAGAAATAGAATCCTGTTCAGAAGATTCATAATCAATGTCTTGCCTTGGCCTCTTAGAAGGGGGGGGGGTTGGCTTCCCCTGATCAAAGTAATTAAATCTTCAGCCATTTTGATCATTTGTTTTTTAGGCATAGGGGCCTGCACATGTGGCCCAAGTGTCGTTTTTTTAGACATAGATTTAGATTTTGGCCTTAGTTTTAAAGATGGCGTTGGTCTAATATACAAATCTGTAGGCCTGAAAACACCCTCAGAAGCCGGTGCCTGCACAGCGGCTCCGGACCAGTCTAAGGTAGAGACATCAGCGGGTTCCATAATTGAAGCATCTCGCGGCATTACGGACTCCGAATGGGTCTCAGAGGCCTACGAATCAGAAATAGTGGGTATCGGGGGCTGCAAAAGCACCTCACTGAGTACCAGCGAACTGGTGACTGGCTTATGAGAAGCGTCATCACTTTTGGACCTCAACGGCCCGTCTCTGTCTTTTTCTTTGCATTTTTTTAGGTATTCCGGTACTCGTACTGCTAACAGACGACATTTCTGGATAATTAAAGCATGAGCCAAAATATTTAGAAGCAAAAATATACAGAATTTAATAGTACGTTGATTAAATTTAGCACAAAACCGACAGCAAGGCATGTTGTGATCAGGGCCTAGGCAAGGAATACAGTACAAGTGAAAATCCTTATGAAATTTGCTTCCCACAAGTAATGCAATTATTAACTTTTACTGACATCGGTAAGGAGCAAGAAAAAGTTTCCCCAACGGGGTACTTAGCTTTTTAGTTGAAGACTTCAATTATGAAACTCGAAAAAGTACAGTTTTGTACCTACCATAAATGTAGATGTTCGAGGATTCCATTGCTGCAGTCCTGACTATTGGGTATAGTCCGCGTCCCAGTCGGCCCGAATACCAGAGTATAAGGCTGACGTCAGTACGCCAGGGTACTAATGCGCATGACCGACGCCATATCCTCAGTCTTTTCTTGCCCCAGATGTCAGAAGACCCAAAAAGACAAGTCCCAAAACAACCTGCACCAAAAACATGTATAATATATACAAAGATATATATATATATAAAATATAAGCATGTAAACTCACCTACACAACCACCCCTAAACACAGAGGGAAGGAGGGAGGTAAATTGGACTGCAGCAATGGAATCCTCGAACATCTACATTTATGGTAGGTACAAAACTGTACTATGTTCTTCGCCTTCCATTGCTGCAGTCCTGGAATCCCAAAGCAGAGGTAAGGGAGGCTGGCAAACTATAAAGTAGCAGGAGCTGACAACATGCCTTGTAAAACAGCTGTGGCAAAACCAGCCCTAGACTTAGAGTATATAGGAAGGTGATAATGCCTAGAGAAAGTATGCACTGAACTCCAAGTAGCTGCTTCCAGAATATCCTTAGTTGCCACCCCTTAGAAATGCTGTTGAAGTGGCAGTAGCCCTAGTGGAATGAGGCCTAATCCCAGCTGGAATCTCCTTGCCATGATGGGAATAACAAAATGCAATGCAAAAGCCAATCCACCTAGAAATAGTTTGTTTTGACACAGGCTTGCCCTGTGAACTCAAAGCAAAAGAAACAAGTAACTGCTGAGACTGCCTAAAATTCTTAGTCCTGCTCAAATAATAACGCAATTGCCTGTGTACATCTAAAGTGTGCAAAATCTTTTCCTTTATTTTGAGGATCTGCAAAAGGCAAATGAATAGTTTGGTTTAAAGCCACACTAGAAACCACCTTAGGCATAAAGGAAGGATTAGTACGTAATGATACCCTGTCCTTATGGAAAATCAAAAAGGGCTCTACTGCCATAAGGGCCTGCAACTCAGACACCCTTCTTGCAGAAGTAATAGCCAACAGAAAAGCAGTCTTCCATGACAAATATTTCAATTCAGCAGTAGCTGCAGGCTCAAAAGGTTGTAGAGTAAGTTTTTCCAACACAAAATTGAGATCCCAAGCAGGAGTAGGAGCTCTACGTGGGGGTCTTATATTCTTTGCCCTCTAAGAAACTGCTTGAACAAAGGATGCGAAAACAAAGGTGGGTCACAATCATAGTGAGCTGAAATTGCTGCAGCATGAATCTTTATGGAAGAGAAGGACAAACCTTTGTCCAGTAATTCAGTAAGATATTGAAGAGCCACACTCAAATTAGGCTCTGAAATCTCCAAATTCTTTGCTGTACTCCAAAATAAAAATCTCTTCCATTTTCTCCTAGTACTAGGCCTTCTAGCTTCCATAATCACATTTAAAACTTGTTGAGGAAGTTGAGACCTGCTGTGTTTCAACACAGAATATGCCAGGCTGTGAGATGAAGAGATTGAAGCTTGACATTGAGCAGATGACCGTCCTTCTGAGATAACAGATGAGGAATCAGAGGTAAAGGCCATGGAGGCTTCTTTACCAGACTCAGAAGTGGGTACCAGTGTTGCCGAGGCCAATCTGGAGCTATCAAAATCATCCTTGGCCTGTCTTGTCTGACCTTTAATAGTACCTTTGGAAGAAGCGGTAGAGGTGGAAAGGCATACACATGAAGGTTTTTCCAACTGAAAGACAGAGCATCCACTTTCCAAGCTGTGTGATGAAACCCTTTGTGCAATACTTTGGCAGCTGGTGGTTTAGTGGAGAAGCGAACAGATCTATGTCTGGAGTTCCCCATGACACTGTCAGTTTCTGAAATACATGAAGATCCAGTTTCTGGGGATCCATGATTTGTCTGCTTAACACATCTGCTAAGGAGTTCTGTGCTCCTGGCAGAAACCTTGCCTGAAGAGTTAGTTGCGTCTCCCATAAAATCATTGCTTGCCTGCATAGAGGAGAAGAATGTGTTCCCCTTGCTTGTTGATGTACCACATGACAGTTGTGTTGTCTGTTAGAATCAACACCTGCCCTGGAAGAAGTAACTCCTTGAAAGCCATTAATGCAAACTGGACTGCTAACATCTCCTTCAAGTTGATATGTAGATGCTGTAGTCTGGCAGGCCACTTGTCTTGTATCCACTTTCCATTTACATGTGCTCCCAAGCAATGTCCGAGGCATCTGTCGTTAGAATCTGACTTGCCTCTGGCCGGGTCACAGAGAGTCCCTTGTTTAGGTGACATTCCTGAGCCCACCACAAAAATTCCTTTTGAATGCAAGGTATTATTGGAATGACAGTGTCCAAATCCTGGCAGTGCTGTGTCCATACATTTTGAGATACCATTGTAGCTTCCTCATATGCAGTTTGGCATTGGGAAGCACCAGAATACAAGATGCCATGAACCCTAATGCTTGAAGGACTGTCCTTGCAGTCAGCACGGACTGATGAGATAGTTGATGGAAGTAAAGTGACAGACTCTTTTGTTTGTCCGGGGTGTATTCAGTCTTACACCCAGAAAGCACATGTCTTGAGAGGGTACTAGACTGGACTTTATTTCGTTCACAGAATACCCTAGGCATCTTAGCACTGCTATAACATATTCCAGATGCTGTAGAAGGTCTTCCTTTTCTTGAGCCAGAATCAGGCAGTCATCCAAGTAAGGATAGATTTGAATTCCTTGAAGCCTGAAGTAAGCTATCACTGGAGCCAGAACCTTTGAAATACTTCACGCAGTAGATAAGCCAAAGGGCAATGCAGAGAACTGATAATGAGAATTTCCAGCCGAAAACCGCAGATACTTTCTGCAACTTAGCCTTATAGGCACATGAAGGTAAGCTTCCTTGAGATCTAAAGTTACCATCCAGTGATCTTTGCCCAGCAGAGGTAAAAGCTGTTGTAACGTCAACATCTTGAACTTGGGAATGTCCAAACGTGTTGAGGAGAGATAAATCCAAAATTGGTCTCCACGTGTTCCTTTCTTGGTACAAGGAAACAGGCGAGAATAAAATCCTAGGCCCCTCTCTGACACAGGGACTGGCTGAATGGCCCCTATGTGAAGTAACTGTAAAACTTGCTTGTGAGCCTCTTTTCCTAGGGAGGGAACGTCTGGCATGCCTTTGAAAGGGGCATTGTATGGAAATAAAATCTGTAACGAATGATATCCAACACCCATCTGTCTTGAGTGATTAAATCCCAATTTTCTTTGAAAAGAGACAGTCTTCCCCAAAAGGAGCTGCCAGACGTGAATCTGCTGGCAGCTGAAGAAACAGGTCATTGGGTCTGTTAGATCCCCTGCCCTCACCAGAAGTCTGAGCAGGTGAACTCCTGTTCTAGGCCTAAAAGAACTTTGAGCCCTGCCCCTACCACGTCTAGACCTACCCCTAGACTGAGAATCATAAGCAGGATATGTCCACCCCTTAGCAGGCCAATTTCTACTAAACTTGGGTGGCTGCACCTGCAAAAAACAGTTTGCATAGACTTAGCTTTGTCCTCCATTTTCTTTAAAACAGCTTCCAACACATCAGACTGCCTGTACAGCATCAAAACCACATTGCAAAGAATGCTTACCCTTGTGTTGGGACATGAACCAAATCCAGCAACTCTTTACACTCAATACCTTCCGCCAAAGCATCCACCTTAGATTTCAATTGTGAAAGAAGGTAATTCTGATATTTTAACATGTGAAGTGGGGACAGGATTTTTAACCACAGAAGCTTTTACACCCTTAGGCCCCTGGGAAATAGTTTGGACTCTAAACAAATATTTATGAGCTTCGGGCACCCTATAATACCTATCAGGCTTAACAGGAGCAGGAGGCAAAGAGTCAGGGTTCAGGAAGCCTCTGCAAAACATCTTCCACCACATTCAACACAGGAGGAATAGCTAAAGGCCTATGCTGGGGTAAAACAAGAACTCCCTGAGTCAGAGTAATCCTGGCCTTCCCATTTAAAGTGCTCCTCATGGAATGCAAAGTCTCTGAAAATGAGAAATCCTCAGGTGGAGACGCTGTAGGAGTGGAATCATCCACATCAGAATCAGAATAGGTAGGATACCACAGAAGATTGAAGCCTCAGAACACTGTTCAAAACTCTCAAACTCAGATTCCACCCTAGGCCTCTTATCAGCATAGAACCCTAATCATAGTAATCAAATCTTCTGCCATCTTAAGCATATGTTTCTTAGGTACAGAACCTGAAATGGTAGGAGAAGCCCCTGAAGCTGAAGGAGGCCTACCTTTTGGCAACAGAAGGAGAGGCCCTAACTACCTTGGGAAGAGAGGGAAGAACAGTCACCTGAGGCACATCCTGTAAGAGTATAGTTTCTGCCTGGGACTCCATGGAAACTCCTGGCAAATCAACCCTAGGCTTCACTGTTTTATCTCGCTGCTTCTGAGGAAGCGGGCGCCGAGCATCCGACGGCATTTTATAATTGCAACGCTTCCCAAACACTAACCTGGCACAGTCTAACCTCCTCTCACAAGAAATACAGTTATTCACTTTTTCCCGCTCCCGAAAACTCCGGTTCAATTATAAACCTGCACCTTGCAAAAACAAAAAAAACTGCTTCTGCATGGCAAAAAAAAAAAAAAAGACTATGACGTCATGCGCGGTAGTGCCCCCTAGTACCGGCGTACCCTGGCGTCGCGCCTGACGACCGACAGCGCCTTCTCTCTGGTATGGTCGGGGACTGGGACGCCGGACTACTACCAATAGTCAGGACTGCACTAAAATTTCAGGAGTCGGCCGACCGGCACTTGCGAACCGCTTCTGCTTCGGGCACCGTGCAGCAAGAAAGACTAATGTAATGGCGTCGGCTGCATGTTTTATACCCCTGACGACCTGACGTCATGGAAGAAGGGACAGCAACCAACGCAGGACTCAAGACTTTGCTAATCAGGCTGACTTGAGGGCAACCTGCCAGCAGATTACCCAAATGTAATGACTGCAACAGTGAAACACGAAGAACATCCATACTTATCTAAGTCAAAATATAACAGCAAGAATAGCTCTATACAAGTGCTTCTTTTTTTGCGGGGGGGGGCAGAACCTCACCAGAGAAAATGGAGAGGGGGTGTAGAAGAATCAATGAAGCCATTTATGACAGCGAGCATCTCAGGGGGCAGTTGCCAATTGAAGAAGAGGGAATACTTTCTTCTTAACCAGCAGCATGTAGAGCAGTTTGTATCACAGCAAGACTTTACTAATGACTGGGAAGCTTCACTGTTACCAAGGAGTTTGCTGGACCAATCATGCAGCATCAGACGACAATAGCTGAGCCTATGTGAAATAGCTGGCATCCTAAAAACTGCTGTTTACCAGAAAGCTGTTGTCTGAAACTGCCTACTTGTAAATATTCATGGCTTCATTCATGACAAGAGGTAAAAATGCGTTCCTTCTTGCTTGCTGGGGGTACTATAACAATGTCATACTGGCAAGTTCATATGGCTATCACACTCTGCAACAGTGTGTCTTGAAATATCTGGAGGATGAGGACTACTTTCCTCTCACCAATGCTGATGTGAAAACCAGCCTTTTTGTTCAGACACCTTGGAGTGTCTTTCCCTTGACAACACATCACCCCAACCCTAGAGCACAGGTATCTGTGGTAATCGACAAAAATGGAGTGGGACATTGCAGTGAACTGCCTCAAACCATACTGCATACATATATTCACCAATGAAGATGCAACCTAATTCTATATTATGACTATTTCTAATTATTATAATTCTATTTTTTTACTTTAAAATCTTTACTGCTGAGATACTAATGTCCGATTCAAAGCCACTGAACTCAAAAAGTGTCCACTGTAAAACTTTCAAGGCACCGAACAAATGACATCATAGGAAATGTCATTTCAAGGTTCTAACATAAAAGGTGGTCAGTGGCAGCTTGCAAACCAATGAGTTGGCAAGCAGTGGGAAAGCCAATTCCTGTCCAGGTGGGAACAGACTCTGCACTTTCTCATATCCATACTACGAATGTAAGCACAAAGGACTGCTCCATTTGAGGCTTGGAAAGGTTCAGTGTTATAACTAAGGACTGGAAAAGGCTAATTAGGGACTCCTCAGCCAAGCTCGGGTTGTTTACACAGGAAGCAGTTAAGAGTCAGAGTCAGTCTTCCAAGCAGATAAATCTTTTGGCCCTTAGCAGCCTTTTATACTCAGTGAACACCCTAGGGGCTATGGTAAGATCATATGGAAGAGTTCAAAACAGAAAGTCAGTGGCTCCTACCCAGTAGCATCCATGCCCCTTGGGACTCTCTGGATAACATTATGTGAATGCTAGCAGTCCTGGCGATCTTAACAGCCCATCCAGTCTCCTTCTGACAAGCAAGCAAGGATGGACTACACCGTGATCATGTGAAAAGTGCCCTAAAATGCTTCATTCCCACAGAAATATTCTGGAACAGGCATAAGGTCCTTTGCTTTTTTTTTGGTACTAAAAATAACCTTAAGTAATACACTAAACTTTTCTGGTCTGATGGGATCGCCTGGATGGCGCTCTTCAATTGTAGGATGTTGAACATACTTCCTACTGAAGCCTTTTGACAGTGCAGAATATCTAGGAGTAAAGACTGGGGATGTGGATGAGGTGAAAGGGGACTGTATTCCTCCTTGGTATTACTATCCTTACCTAGCTCTCTCTGGTAATGGCCAAGCATGCAGGAGTGTGGTGGGACAGAAGGCATACAACATCTTCCAGAGTAGGAGAGTCCTGCAAAGCTTTAGCAATGTTTTTGCTGACCACCTTACTACCTTACTGTTGGTTAGGACCTCATCCCTTTGGGGGGATCTTTACTGGAAGGTACTCATGAAAATAGTTTCTTCTAGGTACACACACACACTTCTACATTCAAGAAAAGAGGTGGTAGAGAGGTTTATCATCAAAGTACATGGCAACTTCAAGGACAAAGAGGCAGGAGGCCAAAAGAGGGACAATTTACAAATGTTGCTTTGATGCTTCAGTGAAGTCTACCAACACGAGACAGGTGATCAGGATTACAGCAATACCACATCTTTTAACTCAAGCTGAACTTTCGGATAAGCTGTATGTCAATCTTTTCATAAGGTTCAATAGCAATGTACCAGTCGTCAGTTGAAACTGTAAACTAAACTCTTGCTTGAGGGGGGAACATAAAGCAGACACAGACTGCATAAACTTGCATCCCACGGTAGTTCACAACTCGACTCCTTATCACTAGGATCTGATGTGTCGCTGCAGTAACAATATTAAGTCTAGGACACCAACCAGAATCTCCAATCCTGAGTACTACAGAATCTTATCTAGTTTCCTTGGGACAACAGTCAATCTGTGTGTGTGTGTGGGGGGGGGGGGGGGTATTAACCAGTGGATGGTACAAGAGGGGTTAATGGCTTGAAAAGTACAGTTGTGTACACTTAACATAAATAGAGATGTTTGAGTGTATTCACTGTTGCAGTCATCACATTTGGGTTATCTGCCTGTAGGTAGCCCTCAGCCGGCCTGAATGCCAAAGTCTTGAATTCCTGCATCGGATGCTGTCTCTTCTTCCATGTCAGGTCGTCAGGGGTATAAAACAAGCAGCTGACGCCATTACATCAGTTTTTCTTGCCCCAGATGTCAGGTGCCCCCACAATGGGAAGCAATTATAAGTTAAGGTACACCCCCATCAAAAAGCAAATACACCAGAAAACTTAAATACTCCAAACAAGAAGGAAGAAGGAAAGGTAAAGTCAAGAGAAGTCAGGGGGCTGGAAGGAGGGTAACCAGGACCGCAACAGTGAATACACTCGAACATCTACATTTATGGTAAGTGTACACAACTGTACTATGTTCTTCGTGTTTCACTGTTGCAGTCATCACATTTGGGTTGATTCCCAAAGCTAAGGAAGGGAGGAGGAAGTTAGAGAGCATTAGGGCTAGCTATTAAGCCCTGCAAGACTGCAGTGGCAAAACCAGCTCTGGATTTAGAAAAAATAGGCATGTGGTAATGCTTGGTGAAGGTATGTATGTACAGAGCTCCAGGTAGCAGCTTCTAGGATTTCCCTGGTAGGGACTCTTCTGAGAAAGGCTGCAGAAGTAGCTGCAGCCCTGGTGGAATGTGATCTTATCCCCCTGTGGGGTAGGTTTTCCATGGTGCTTGTAGCAGAAATGAATGCAATGGGCTATCCATTTAGAAATGGTTTGCTTTGAAATGTCCTTCCCCTCTGCCCCTCCAGCAAAGCCAACTACTAGCAGCTGTTCAGATTTTGTGAGAGGCTTAGTTCTGTCCAAATAAAATCTAAATTGTCTGTGCACGTCCAGAGAGTGCAGTATTCGTTCTCCTTTGTTTTGTGGATTAGGGAAAAAAGTAGGCAAATGAATGGACTGATTTATGGCCACACTAGACACCACCTTGGGCATAAAGGAAGGATTGGTCCTGAGGGAAACCCTGTCTGTATGGAAGATAATGAAGGGCTCCACTGCCATGAGGGCCTGTAATTCAGACATTCTTCCTGCTGAAGTGATGGCTAGAAGGAAGGCTGTTTTCCTAGAAAGGAATTGCAACTCTGCAGTTGCAGCTGGCTCAAAGGGAGGGAGAGTGAGCTTTTCCAATACAAAGTTAAGGTCCCAGGCTGGAGTAGGGGCTCTCCTGGGGGGGTCTTAAATTTTTGGCCCCTCTAAGGAATTGCTTTAGCAGGGGGTGAGAGAAGAGGGGTGGCTCAGTATTACAATGTGCTGAAATGGCAGAGGCATGAATTTTAATTGACAAGAAGGATAGGCCCTTGTGGAGCATTTCTGTTAAGTACTGAAGAATATGAGGTAAGCTGGGCACCGTTGTGCCCATCCCCTGAGTCTGGCTCCAGGAACAGTATCTTTTCCACTTTTCAGCATAGGATTTTCTAGTACTAGGCCTCCTTGCCTCTAGAATGACATCTAGCACCTGCTTACTGAGGGATGCTATTGGAGAGCTCAAGGAATTAGCCAGGCTGCAGGGTTCAGGGTTTGAAGCTGAGGGTGCAGAATCTGGCCCGCCTGCTGGGACAGCAGGGAAGGGGTCTGAGGCAGGTGCCATGGTTCCAGAAGTGTCATACTGTGCAAGAGGGGGTACCAGTACTGGCATTGTCAGTCTGGTGCAATCAGTATTGTCCTTGGCTTGTCCTGTTTGAGATTTTATCAGAACCTTCGAGAGGAGAGGAGGGGGTGGGGGAGGCATATACCGAGAGGCTTTCCCAGGTAAAGAACAGGGCATCCACTTCCCAAGCTTGACTGTGGGAAGTCCTTGTGCAGAATTTGCCCAATTGGTAGTTCTGACGGGAGGCAAACAGGTCTGCCTCTGGAGTCCCCATTTGTTCAAGAGGTTGAATATTTTTGGTTCCAGTTTCCATTCGTGTGGGTCCATGAGATTTCTGCTTAGGTCGTCTGCCAGTGAATTTAACTTGCCTGGCAGGAATCGAGCTTATAGGTGCACTTGGTAGCTCAAGACTGCGTTCCACAGAACCATGGCTAGTCTGCAGAGAGGGTACGAGTGGGTACCACCTGCTTGTTTATGTACCAAAAAATGTGGTGTTGTCTGTCTTTACCAATAGTTGTCCTGGAAGAATGCGGTCTTTGAAGGCTATCAGGGAATTCTGTACAGCCAACATTTCTGTTTGGTTGATATGCAGGTGCATCTGTCTCAGGTTCCATTTGCCCTGAATGCACTGCCCTGCCAAGTGAGCCCCCTATGCATAGTCTGATGTGTCTGTTAGGGTTTGGGCGGCAGGGGGTAGAGTGAAAGGGAGCCCCTTGTTGTGGTAGCAGGCCTCTGCCCACCAAAGGAACTCTGTCTTTATACAAGGAATCATTGATTCCAGGTCCTGAGCATGTTGACAGCATAGGCTTTTTACATACCATTGTAGTTTCCTCATATGCAGTCTTGCATACAGAATTAGCAGAATGAAAGAGGCCATGAACCCCAGAGCTTGCAGAATTTTCCTTTCAGACAGCTGGGTCTTTGTGGCCAATAGTTTGAAGTAGGTTGTCAAATAAACTTATTTCTCTGGAGTGAGGAAAGCCATCTGGGAAGTTGTGTTCAAGCTTGCTCCCAGAAATACAATCTGTTGGCAGGGTACTATGTGAGATTTCTTTTCGTTTATGGTGTACCCCAGGAGGGTTAGAAGTTTCATTATGAATGCCAGATGTTTTAATAGCAAGTCCTGGCTTTCTGCCTGAATCAGACAATCGCCCAAGTATGGGTATATTTGAATATTTCTCTGCCTGCAAAATGCAATGGCTGGAGCTAGATACTTTGTGAATACCCTGGCCGCAGCGGATAAGCCAAAGGGAGGTGCAGAGAACTGATGGTATATGGAGCCTGCCCTGAAGCGTACGTATTTCCTGCAAGATTCCCTTATTGGAATGAGCAGGCAAGCTTCCTTTAAGTCTAAAGTTGCTAACCAAGCATCTCTGCCTAACAAAGGAAGCAGCTGTTGAAATGTTAGCATTTTGAATGTTGGGATTACCAGAAAAAAGGTGTTTAGAATAGAGACGTCCACGATAGGACGCCAGGAGCTGTCTTTTCTGGGTACCAGGAAAAGTCTTGAATAAAAACCTTGGCCCCTTTGTTCTGCTGGGACAGGTTGAATAGCCCTGAAACTTAGGAGAGAGAACCTGCTGTTGGGCCTCTGCCTACTGATTTGGGAGTAGGTCTCGCCAACCATTTGGGGTTGGTAGGGTCTGGAAGTGGAATCTGTATCCTTGGGAAACTATACTCAAAACCCACTTGTCCTGGGTAGAGTTTTCCCAGTTTTTTGCATGCAGGGCGGGCTTTCCTCCTAAGGGAGTAGGCAGTTGAGCAGGGCTTGGAAGGGTTAAGGTTAAGTCATTGTGCCATTTTTCCATGGGGGGGGGGGGTGGCTTATTACTCCCTGCTTTGGAAGTAGGAACCCCCACTGCTTAGGCCTGCGCATAGCCTGAGACTGTAAACCTAGGTGGTCTGCTGTTCCTGGGTTTGGACTGAGAAGGCCTGGAAGAGACTGGAAAGGACCAATTCTTTGAAGGAAAATGCCTACTAAATGTGGGAGGCTGTACTTGTAAGAAATCTTTAACAGTTTGCATAGATTTAGCTTTTTCCTCCATACTTTTAAGGACTTCCGCTTTGTTGCCAAACAGGCGATCTTGGTTTATGGGATCATCCAGCAATTTATTTTTATTTTATTTTTTTATTTTACATTTGTTAACCGGGAGGATCCGACTGGATACATGTCCATTTTCAGCAGAGGCCCGGGGAGAAAAGCTCCAGACGAGACAATACAAACAAGTCACAAAAAACAAATATATATTAAACAATACAGGTAAGGTTTTAGTTTTATAAAATCAAATCAAGATAAAGTTTGTGATTACAATATATTCAAGATATGATTCAGTAGATATACTTTAGACCCTGAGTCTGGGAACAATGTAAGTTCAGAGAGATAGCTAACTAGGGTTAGGACAGTAGCAGGTATGTGTTGACCGTGGATAGAGTTTTAGTTTGGTCTTAAATAGACTTAAGGAGGGCAGTGAGGTAATATCAGGAGGAATTTTGTTCCAGATTCTCCCTACTGAGTTGGTAAGAAGAAAGTCTCCAGCCGTGTTATTTAGCTTTAACATGATCTGGCAAGTTTTGCACCTTAAGCCAAGCATGCCTTCTAAGTACAGCAGCCCTGCAAGATGCTTCTAAAGAGTCAAAACCACATTGCAAAGTATGTTTACCAACTTGTTCTGCAGAATGCATTAAATCTTGTAATTCTGTGTGTTCAGCACAGTCAGGAATCAACATAATTTTCTGTTTAAGCAGTCCCATAATATGCTGCTGGTACTTTAACATATGAAACTGGCAATTTAAAGCCCTAATGGCCAAAGGAGCAGAAGAGTATACCTTCTTACCCCACCTGTCCAAGGCTCTAGAATCTCTATCAGAAGGGGTAGGATTTTTGGCAGCAGTAGCCTTAATGCCACTTGATCCTTGGGAAATGGTCTCTGGATCCGCAGTAGGATTCTTGAAGAGGAACTTGTGAGAGTCAGGTACTCTGTAATACCAGTCAGGTTTTCTGGAAGTTGGAGGTAAAGTGTCTGGGGAAAGGCTAGATTCCAGGAAAGCATCATCTACAATGTCCAGAACAGGAGGGATAGCTAAAGGTCTGTGTTGAGGAAGGAGTAAGAATTCCCCAAGCCTCTTTTTGGAGTCAGAGTAATCCTGGCTTTCCCAGAGGAAATGCTCCTCAAGAGTGTGCAAAGCTTCACCAAAAGAAAAATCTTCTGGAGGGGAAACAGAGGGAATGGAATCCTCTGCATCAGAATCCTCATAGGTAGATAAAGGCAAATCCTGATAATCAGAAGGAACAGAAATATCAGATTCCTGATTAGAACTGATTGGGTCTCTTAGAGGGAGAAGGCTGGCTTCCCCTAATTAAGATAATAAGGTCTTCAGCCATTCTAAGCATTTGTTTTTTAGGCATATGGGCCTGAGCATGCGGTTTGAACATCGGTTTTCTAGGTGTGGTGCGAGTTTTAGGCCTGGATGAAGAAGATGGCGTCAGTTTAAAATGCAAGTCTGTAGGCCTAAATACACTCTCCGAAGCCGGTGCCTACACAGCGGCTCCAGACCCATCCAAGGTAGAGACATCCACAGTATCTCGCAGCATACTGGACTCCGAATGGGACTCAGTAGAGGCCTGCGAATATGAAGTAGCGGGGTATCAGGGGCTGTGAAAGCGCCTCACCGAGTACCGGCAGACTGGCGACTAGCTTAATGGAAGCGTCGTCGGCAGTTTTGGACCTATGCGGTCTGTCTCTGTCTTTATCCTTACATTTTTTCAGATCGGTAGTCGAATGGCTTAACGAAGCCATTTCGGAGTACGGATACAGAGTTCCAAAATAATTTGCTGCAAAGATAGCCCGACGAATAGTTTTGGGGTTGAACAAGGCACAAAACCGACAGCAAGGGACGTCGTGGTCTGGGCCTAAGCAGGGAATGCAGTACGAATTAAAATCTTTATGGATGTATTTGCTTTCCACAGGTAAGACCATTGTTAACTTTTACTGACATCGGTTGGAGCAAGAAAAAAGATCCCCAATGGGGTGCTTATCTTTTTTTTTGAACACTTCGGTTCTGAAATTCGAAAACAAAAATTTCAGAAGTCAGCCGACTGGCACTTGTGAACTGCTTCGGGCACCGCACGGCAAGAAAGGCTGATGCAACGGTGTCGGCTGCAAGTTTTATACCTCGACAACCTGACGTCATGGAAGAAGAGACAGCATCCGACACAGGAATCCAAGACTCTGGTATTCAGGCGGGCTGAGGACTACCTGCAGGCAGATAACCCAAATGTGATGACTGCAACAGTAAAACACGTAAAACATATAGGTGGTTACTTGTACTTGCAGGACTGTGCTCCTCAATGAGAAAGCCAGTTGCGCTTTGCACAAGGTACAGGCAAGATTTCTGAGGTAGTCTTTTATGGGGAAATTTTTAATTTAAAGTACTTGCGAATGAACAGGGCACTGTGAGATGCCACTGTGTGATGAACAGTGTCCCACAAACACTTTTTATAGAAGCACAGAAAAATGCTAACGTAAGCAAAATGACCCTCTGGCCAATAACCAAATATCACACTAAATGCTTAGGGAAGGAGTAATTTAGTAAACTCAACACTGATGGTAAATTTTGAGTACTTCATGCCTGCCAAAGAAATCAATTTCTGACTTAGAAAGCTTCAAAGAAAACCATTTCCACTACCTAGAAGAAATGTTTAAGCACCACATTTTCCATTCTCCTCTTAGCGTCAAGATGTAGACTTGTCAGGTTTAACAGAATTGTGATGTTCTTGTTTGGGTGAATCAGTACAATAAACAGAAACTTTTGGCTCTGCTCTGAAGTAGAGGAAGCTTCTGATTCAGAGCATGAATCATCAGGTTGCATCGGAAGTATCTCATACACATACAACTTTAGCTTTGTTTTTTTTTCCCCTATCCTGGAGAACATATTAAGCATGTCTGGTGTTAAGCCTTGGAGTGATAACCAGAGGTGGATACCCTACAGCAGAAAACCAACAGCCATCAACAAGAAAGTCTCTCCTCACCTCCTCTCTGCTTTCTATTCATATCACCCACACCCCTTCACTCACCTCCTCTCTGCTTTCTATTCATATCACCCACACCCCTTCACTCATATTTCTTTTAATCATAAATATAAAACTGTAAACTGATGTACACAGTGAGGTTCAAATTTCAATATGTCACATAATATGCAGTGACTTTTTTCTTATTGTACTTTCTCACTACTATAGCCACCTTTCAGTTATTGTATGCCTGTATCATAACTTTAAGCTTTACCTTTTCTCTGCTGTATAAAACTCTGTATTTTTTTAACTAGAGTTCTTCTCCCCGGTTTGCTGCTGAAAGTGGGCTACCATAGCCCAGATGGACTAGCCCAAGTCAACAAAAGCAAACAAACAACTTCATTTCTAAGTAAAGTTAGTTAAGCAAAAACCCAAGAAATAAAACAAGTTCCCAAATACAGACTACATGGTCTACAGAGAGGCATTAAAAAGTACAGTTTTGTACCTACCATAAATGTAGATGTTCGAGTGCTAATACAGCTGCAGTAATCACATATGGGTTCTCTGCCGTCAGGCGGGTCCTCGGTCGGCCGAATTCCAAAGTCTTGGTCCGGCGTCGGTTGTTGTCGCCTTCTTCCCTGACGTCAGTGCGACAGGGGTATATAAAGTTACAGCCGACGCCATATTCTTCAGTCTTTCTTGCCCCAGATGTCAGGTGCCCCCAAAAGGAAGGCAATACATAAATTATAAGGCTATATGCCTATATATATATATATATATATATATATATATATATATATATATATAAATATATTCCAGCAATGCAATGTTATCAAAAAAGAGAAGTTGTAAGCAAATACACCATAGGAGGATAACCCAAAATAGGATGTATGAGGAGGAGTTAGCCACTAATCCTGTACCTAGAGGGGATGGAGGGAGGGAAACCTGTACTGCAGCTGTATTAGCATTCGAACATCTACATTTATGGTAGGTACAAAACTGTACTATGTTCATCGTGCATACAGCTGCAGTAATCACATATGGGTAGAATCCCAAAGCTATGCACAGGGTGGTAGGCACTAGGTGGTACTGGGTTGAGCCAGAATGCCCTGCAACACAGCAGTGGCAAAGCCTGCTCTAGTTTTGGAATATAAAGGCAGGTGGTAGTGTCTTGTGAAGGTATGTACAGAAATCCACGTGGCTGCCTCCAAAATATCTTTGGTAGGAACTCCTCTGAGGAAGGCTGTAGAGGTAGCTGTGGCCCTGGTGGAGTGTGGTCTGATGCCTACAGGGACAGGTTTCCCATGGTAGGAGTAACAGAATTGTATGCAATGGCCTATCCATTTTGAAATAGTCTGTTTGGTAACAGGCTTTCCTTGAGCTCCTACAGCATAGGACACAAAGTTGTTCAGATTTCCTGAAAGGCTTTGCTCTGTCCAGATAATAACGAAGCTGTCTATGGATGTCTAAGGAATGTAACAACCTCTCTCCCTTGTTTTGAGGGTTGGGGTAGAAGGTAGGTAAGTGTATGGCTTGATTTAAAGCTACCCTGGATACCACTTTAGGCATAAATGACGGGTTGGTTCGAAGGGAGACCCTGTCCTGGTGGAAGATGAGGAAGGGCTGTACAGCCATGAGGGCTTGTAGTTCTGAAACCCTACGAGCTGAGGTAATGGCCAGAAGGAAAGCTGTTTTCCAGGACAAATATTGCAAATCTGTTGAGGCAGCTGGCTCAAAGGGAGGTAATGTTAATTTTTCTAGAATGTAATTAAGATCCCAGGCTGGCACTGGTTGTTTCCTTGGGGGTCTTACATTCTTAGCCCCTCTGAGGAATTGTCTTAAAAGTGGGTGAGAGAATAAAGGTGGATCCGTGTTGAATTCTGCAGAAATGGCTGAGGCATGGATTTTTATGCAGGAAAATGAAAGCCCACTGTTCAGCAGCTCAGCTAGATACTGTAACACCTGAGGCAAATTCAGTTTTCTAGGGTCCTGGCCTTTTTTCTCATTCCAAGAGCAAAACCGTTTCCATTTTGCGGAGTAAGTCTTCCTAGTAGATGGTCTCCTGGCCTCCCGAATGACATCCTGCACCTCTTTGTAAGTAGGGTCTGCTGAGTTGTTAAGTGATTTTCCATGCAGCAAGACTGAGTGTTGTCAGCTGACCGTGAAGAGTTTTGTAGCTGTGCTGAGTCAGCAGAAGAGGCATTAGAGGTAGTGGCCAGGGAGGAGTATGTGTTAGGCTCCTTAGGAGTGGGTACCAGTGTTGTCTTGGCCAGTCTGGAGCAATCAGTATCATCTTCGGTCTGTCTGCTCTTGCTTTCAAGAGTACCTTGGGTAGAAGGGGCAGAGGTGGGAAAGCGTACACTGTCCATCCTGTCCAACTGAATGAAAGGGCGTCCACTCTCCAGGTCTTTGGGTGAAAGGTCCTTGAACAAAACTTTTCCAGTTGATTCCTGTGGGAGGCGAAGAGATCTAGGTCTGGCCTTCCCCACTCTTGGATTATCTTTGTAAACACCTGCGGATGCAACATCCATTCATGTGGATCTGTCATATTTCTGCTTAGATTGTCTGCCAACGTGTTTTCCAAACCTGGCAAGTACTGTGCTTGAAGTTCGATTTGCCATTCCAGAGCCAAGTTCCAAAGTGTCATGGCTAGTCTGCACAGGGGGTATGAATGGGTTCCTCCTTGCTTGTTTATGTACCACATTACTGTGGTGTTGTCTGTTCTTATAAGTAATTGTCCTGGATGCAAGAGGTCCTTGAAAGCTGTAATTGCATTTATCACTGCTAGCATTTCTTTTTGATTGATATGAAGGTGCTTTTCCTTTTGGGACCATTTGCCCTGAATGCACCTGTCTGTCATGTGCGCCCCCCCCATGCGTAATCTGAGGCGTCTGTTGTGATGACTTGTTTTGCTTGAGGCTTGCAGAATGGGAGGCCTTTGTTTGTTTGGCATGCTTGGGCCTACCATAGAAATTCCTTTTGCAAACAGGGAATTATTGGCATTATTGTTTCAAAGCTGTGGCTGTGTTGTGATCATAGGTTTTTTAGGTACCATTGAAGTTTCCTCATATGCAACTTTGCACATGGGATTAAAAGGATGCAAGATGCCATGAAGCCCAGAGCCTGCAGGATTTTCCTTGCAGTAAGCCTGGTACAATTTGCTAGTGTTTTGAAGTACTGAGTTAGTTGCCCTTGTTTTTCTGGCGTAAGATAGGCCATCTGGGTGTTTGTGTCCAAGTTGGCACCCAGGAAAGTTATTTTCTGAGTTGGTGTTAGTCTGGATTTCTCTGTTGATTGTGTATCCCTGAGAATTCAGTGACCGTGTTGCATAAGCCAGATGTTCCAGTAGTGTGTGCTTGCTGTCCGCTTGGATCAGGCAGTCGTCCAAATAAGGGTAAATTTGTATCCCTTGTAGTCTGCAGTATGCAATTACTGATGCCAGGCATTTCGTGAATACTCTGGGTGCAGTAGATAAGCCAAAGGGCAATGCAGAGAATTGATAGTGGATTGAACCTACAAGAAATCTGAGGTGTCTTCTGCAGCTTTGTCTGATTGGGACATGCAGGTATGCCTCCTTGAGGTCCAATGCTACCAGCCAAAACCCCTTGCCCAGCATGGGAAGAAGCTGCTGTAATGTGAGCATCTTGAATTTTGGTACGAGTAGAAATGTATTTAGGATGGATAAGTCCAAAATGGGTCTCCAGTCGGTTCCTTTTCTTGGCACCAGGAATCGTCTGGAATAAAAACCTTGACCTTGTTCGTGAGTAGGAACCTCTTGAATGGCTTTCATTTCCATGAGTTTTGAAATTTGTATTTGCGCCTCTGCCCTTTGATTGTGTGGCAGGTTTGGCATGCCTCTCATTTTTGGAAGAGTGTGAAAATGAAATCTGTAGCCTCAGTTTATAATATCCAGGATCCATTTGTCAGTTGTGATAATATGCCAATTTTTTGTAAATAGTGCCAGCTTTCCTCCCAGGGGAGCTGCCAGCTGGGAGATGCTGGGCTGAAAAAGAAGGAAGTCATTGGGTTTGCTTTCTGTATTGTTGTGCACGGTCTTCGCCACCTCTTGGGGCTGGAGTTTGCCATGGTCTGCCTCTATATGATCCTTAAGACTGTCCTCTGCCCCTTGTGCACCTGTATCTACCTCTTTGGGTCTTGTCAGTGGCTGGAAAGGACCAGTTTGTTGATGGCCAATTTCTGCTAAAACGTGGTGGTTGTACCTGTAGAAAGGCCTTGACAGTTTGCATAGATTTAGCTTTTTCTTCCATTTTTCGTAGCATCTCCTCAGCATTAGTGCCAAACAACACATCCTTTTGTAAGGGAGCATCTAGTAGTTTAGCTTTAACATGATCAGGCAAGCTTTGTTCCCTAAGCCAGGCATGTCTACGAATAACTGATCTTGTAATAGCAGCTCTACTTGAGGCCTCTAAGGCATCATAGCCACATTGCAAGGTGTGTTTACCCACTTGTTCTGCACTATGCATCATATCCTGCAATTCCTTCAAATCTGGTTGTTCAGGCTGAGACATTTTGTTTCTTAATTGTGATAACAGAAACTGCTGATATTTAAGCATACGGAACTGACAATTTAAGGCTCTCATGGCTAGGGTGGCCGAGGTGTACACCTTTTTACCCCACCTTTCTAAGGATCTAGATTCTCTTTCGGAAGGAAGTGGGTTCTTGGCAGTAGAGGACTTCATTCCCTTGGGGCCTTGAGAAATGGTTTCAGGGTCAACATTATGGCTTTTGTAAAGAAATTGGTGAGAATTAGGAACTCTGTAGTACCTATCAGGTTTGACTGGTGCAGGAGGCAGGGAATCTGGATTAAGACAAGCCTCTGAGTAAACTTCATCAAGTATGTCCAGGACCGGAGGTATAGCCAGAGGTCTATGTTGAGGTAACAAAAGAAATTCCCTAAGCCTTTTCTTGGAATCAGAAAAGTCTTGGCCTTCCCAATGGAAGTGCTCCCTCAAGGTGTGCAAGGTTTCCCCAAAGGAGAAATCCTCAGGGGGAGATGCAGAAGGAATGGACTGTTCTGCATCTGAATCTTCATAAGGGGAGTACGAGAGTTCCTCTACATCAGAATGTTCTGAGACAATGGAGCCCTGTTCAGAGGAGGGGGAATCTTCCTCCACTCTGGGTCTCTTGTCTGGAGGGGGCTGGGGGCCCCTGATAACTGTAATTAAATCCTCAGCCATTTTAAGCATCTGCTTTTTAGGCATGGGGCCTGAGGATGGGCCCTGTGCAACAGGCCTCTTGGGATGCATGGCTGATTTGGACTTAGTAAAGGCCTTAATGGAAAAGGAAGAAGAGAGTCTAAATACACCCTGGGTGGAAGAGGACCTATCCCCGGCAGGAGTTTCAACACTAACAATGGCTTCGGAGGTTGTAGTCTGAGTAAGGGCCGAGGTACCTGCGGTCTCGGGTACAGAAGACACCAAGGAAGTTTAGTCGGTAGTCAGGGACTGCATAGGCGTCTCGCTGAGAACCGGACCACGTGTAGCCGGTTTTGGCGTGGTGTCGGAGACCGCGGGCCTCGCATGTCGGTCTTTGTCCTTGCGTTTTTTTGGACAAAACGGTAGTCGGAATATCCAACGACATTTTATAATCAAAGGCTTTACCAAAATAATGTTGGGCGAACTCCGCCCGACGCTTAATAGTGCGTTTGTTGAAAGTCGCGCAAAAGCAACAGCCCAAGACGTCATGGTCTGGGCCTAAACAAGGTATGCAGAGGGAATGGAAATCCTTATGCTTCCCACAAGAAATACAATTGTTAACTTTGTCTGACATCGGTCTGAGGCAAGAAAAGTTTACCCAACGGGGTACTTAGCTTTAAAGAAGACTTCGGTTTCCAATTTTTCGTAAATTCAGGAGCTGGCCGACCGGCACTTGCGAACTGCTTCGGGCACCGCGCGGCAAAAAAGACTGAAGAATATGGCGTCGGCTGTAACTTATACCCCTGTTGCACTGACGTCAGGGAAGAAGGTGACAACAACCGACGCCGGACCAAGACTTTGGAATTCGGCCGACTGAGGACCCGCCTGACGGCAGAGAACCCATATGTGATTACTGCAGCTGTATGCACGATGAACATCAGAGAAAAAAATCCTAAAATTCACCTAACAAGATACAAGCAATGAAAGTAATTACAAAGCACAATAAGAGCGACTACTATCCAGAGTTTTTGCAAAAAGAATCATGTGAAAAGTAGGCTTTTTTTTACTAACTCTTGCACGCAACAAAAAGAAATCTAGATTGGAAGTTTTTTGCACAGCTTTTGGGATAAGAAGCAACTATTATCCTTAGAAAGTTTTACGACACCTTGTCACATAAAACCTGTCAGCATTAGCCCTGTTACACTGAATATGCTTTCATTACACAGCATCACCAGTTCTACCTACAGAACTCACCCTCACCCTGCCCTAAATGACAGAATATATGCAGGGGTGGAAAACCTCATCCTCCCCTCATTTCTGCTCCTACAAAAAGAGAAAAAAAGAAAAATGAAGAGGAACTAGTTTAAAGATAACTTCAACACTACATTTTTGAGGAAATGTGGATGGCCCTATAGGGCAGCTGTCACAGTGGAAGACAAAATATGATTCCCAACACTGGGACATGAAGTAGTGAGGCATCACCTCTGCTTGCAGAATCCATCAAGAAAAGTGTTTTCTTGCAGACAAATTTCACACACTGGACCATTGGGTTTGAATGAATGAAAGAATGTATGTGCTTAAAGTACAGTTGTGTACACTTACCATAAATGTAGATGTTAGAGTGTATTCACTGTTGCAGTCATTACATTTGGGTAATCTGCTGGCAGGTTGCCCTCAGTTGGCCTGAATAACAAAGTCTTGGGTCCTGCGTCGGTTGCTGTCTCCTCTTCAATGACGTCAGGTCATCAGGGGTATAAAAACATGCAGCCAATGCCATTTTATTCAGTTTTTCTTGCCCCATATTTCAGGTAAAAAAAAAAAAAAAAAATATATATATATATATATATATATATATATATATATATATATATATAAATAAACAGTAAATATATGAATGCACTTTTAGAAACAAACTATCTTCGACTAAAAGCAAATACACCACAAAGGCTTTTGAGTATAGTGAAGGAAAGAAAAGGTATAGAATGGGGATGGCAGGTGGGTAACCCGGACTGCAACAGTGAACACACTCGAACATCTACATTTATGGTAAGTGTACACAACTGTACTATGGTCTTCATGTTCCACTGTTGCAGTCATTACATTTGGGTAGAATCCCAAAGCTATGGATGGGAGGATGGAACTAAACAGCATTAGGAGAGGCTATAAGGCCCTGCAGGACTGCAGTGGCAAAGCCTGCCCTGGATTTGGATTTAGAGAAGAGAGGTAATTGATAATGCTTTGTGAAGGTATGAACAGAGCTCCAAGTAGCATCTTCTAGAATGTCTTTGGTTGGGACCCCTCTGAGAAAAGCTGCTGAAGTAGAGGCAGCCCTGGTGGAATGTGATCTGATCCCCTTGGGCACAGGTTTACCATGGTGCAAACAGCAGAAACAAATGCAGTGGCTTATCCATTTAGAAATAAGTCTGCTTTGATATAGCCTTCCCCTCTCCTGCAGCAAATGCTACCAGTAGTTGCTCAGACTTGCTTAGAGATTTGGTCCTGTTTAAGTAGAATCTTAGTTGTCTGTGTACATCCAATGAATGCAGAATCCGCTCTCCCTTGTTCTGCGAATTTGGGTAAAATGTCAGCAGGTGAATGGTCTGGTTAAGAGCCACACTGGATACCACCTTAGGCATAAAAGAAGGATTGGTCCAGAGGGCCACCCTGTCTGGGTAAAATATAATGAAAGGCTCCACTGCCATGAGAGCCTGTAGTTCTGAAACCCTTCTTGCTGAAGTGACTGCCAAAAGAAAAGCTGTTTTCCAAGACATAAATTTTATATCAGCAGTAGCTGCTGGTTCAAAAGGAGGCAGGGTGAGTTTTTCCAGCACAAAATTGAGGTCCCATGCAGGAGTTGGTGCTCTCCTGGGAGGCCTTAAGTGTTTGGCCCCTCTAAGATACTGCTTAAGCAGTGGATGAGAAAAGAGGGGAGGCTCTGTGTTGTAATGAGCCAAGATGGCAGAGGCATGGATTTTTATTGAAGAAAAAGATAGGCCCTTGTCAAGCATCTCAGTTAAGTATTGTAAAATCTGAGGAATATTGGGCTTTGCTGTGTTCCTTGTGCTTGTGTGTTCCTTGTGCTTGGTTCCATGCACAGAATCTCTTCCACTTATCAGCACAAGATTTTCTAGTACTAGGCCTTCTGGCTTCCAAAATGACATCCACCACAGATTTACTGAGAGAAGTGGTTTGAATAATTAAGCTGATTAGCCATGCTGCGAGATTCAGAGTTTGGAGCAGAGTGTGCAGAATTTGATAGCTCTGCTGAGACAGTAGATGAGGTATTTGAGGCAAGTACCATGTTGGAAGGTGTGACATATTCCTTAGAAGTGGGTACCAGTGCTGGCGAGGCCAGTCCGGAGCAATTAGGATCATTTTTGTTTTTTTCTGACTGACTTTTAGTAAGACCTTGGAGAGTAGAGGCAGAGGGGGAAAGGCATAGACTGATAGGTTTTTCCAGCTGAAGGATAGAGCATCCTTTTTCCAGCTGAAGGAGAGAGCATCCACTTTCCATGCTTTTTTGTGATGAGTTCTTGTGCAGAATTTGTCCAACTGATAATTTTGGGGAGAGGCAAACAGATCTATGTCTGGGCTTCCCCATTTCTGTGTTAACATGCTGAAGATTTGTGGATCCAGTTTCCATTTGTGTGGGTCCATAAGATTTCTGCTTAGGTCGTCTGCCAGAGTATTTTGTTTCCTGGCAGGAATTGAGCTTGAAGATGCATTTGGTAAGTCAAAGCTGTGTTTCACAAGACCATAGCTAGTCTGCAAAGAGGGTAGGAATGTGTACCCCCCCTGCTTGTTTATGTACCACATAACTGTGGTGTTGTCTGTCTATCAGTAGTTGCCCTGTTCTTTCTACTTGATATGCAGATGCATTTGGTTTGGTCTCCATTTGCCCTGAATGCATCTACCTGCCAGGTGGGCACCCCCAAGCACAGTCTGATGCATTTGTAGTTAGAGTTTGGGTGGCAGGGGGTAGAGTGAATGACAGTCCCTGGTTTTGGTGACGTCTCTGCCCACCAAAGAAACTCCTGTTGTAGGCAGGGAATGAGAGGAATCATTGTTTCCAGGCTGTGACAATGTTGACTCCATAAACTTTTTAGGTACCACTGAAGTTTCCTCATATGCAGTCTCGCATATGGAATTAGTAGAATGCAGGACACCATGAACCCCAAAGCCTGCAGAATTTGTCTTGCAGACAGCTGGGTTTTTGTTGCCATTTGTTTGAAGTACGTTGTCAGTTGCCTTAGTTTGTCTGGAGTGAGGTAAGCCATCTGGGCAGTTGTATTCAAGCTTGCACCCAGGAATGTAATTATTTGAGAGGGTACCAGTTGTGATTTCTTTTCGTTTATGGTGCACCCTAGGCATGCTAGATGCCTTTTTACAAATGCCAGATGTTGAAGAAGAGTGTCCTTGTCCTCTGCTTGAATGAGACAATCGTCCAGATAAGGATAAATTTGAATGCTTCTTTGTCTGCAGAATGCAATTACTGGTGCCAGGCACTTTGTAAAGACCCTGAAAGCAGTAGATAAGCCAAAGGGCAGTGCAGAGAATTAGTAATGCAAAAAACCTGCTTTGAAGCAGAGGTATTGCCTGCATGATTCCCTTACTGGGATATGCAGGTATGCCTCTTAAGTCTAGAGTTACTAACCAAGCATTCTTGCCAAGCATAGGCAGTAGCTGTTGTAAAGTCAGAATTTTGAATTTTGGAATGTCCAGGAACGTGTTCAGAAATGACAGGTCCAGTATTGGACGCCATGAATTGTCTTTTCTGGGTACCAGGAAAAGTCTTGAATAAAAACCTTGTCCTTTTCCCCTTTCCTGGTACTGGTTGAACAGCTCCCATATCCATGAGGGACATGACTTGTTTCTGGGCCTCTGCCCACTTGGTTTGGTGGCAAAACCGGCCATACGTTTGGAATTGGCAAAGTATGGAAATGAAATCCGTACCCCTGGAATACTACGTTTATACCCATTTGTCCTGGGTAATTAACTGTCAATTTTGCACATGAATTGCTAGTTTTCCCCCCAAGGGGGCTATCAAAAGATAAGTGCTTGGAGATGGTATTGGAAAGTCATTGAGACTGCTTACTGTAGAGTTGTGCTTTGTTTCCTCCAGATTTGGAGGTGGAGACACCCCATTGCTTTGACCTGTAAGAACCCTATGATTGATATCTGGAGCCTTTTGAGCGCCTGGGTTTGTCCTGAGTGGCTCTGTTGGACACAGGAAAATAGAAGTTATGTACTCACCATAACGTTCCATCTGAGTAGATACTTCATTTGTCTGCAACCTGTGGGATACGGATCCAACCTCGGATCCGATCGGCAGCTTTCCAAGCTTCAAGATCCGAGCTCCTAGCTCCTCCCCCCTACCCATGATCCCTTGTTACCTACCACATTACCTCAGATCGGTTATTTTGCCCTATAAGCTAAAGATGGAGAGAATTCTCCACAGGACAATATTATACCGAGGTTCGGGGGATGGCAGGGGGGGTCGGTTGCAGACAAATGAAGTATCTACTCAGATGGAACGTTATGGTGAGTACATAACTTCTATATCTGAAGTAGTTACTTCATTTGATCTGCAACCTGCGGGACAGAGTCCCCAGCTTACCTAAAGGCCCTGGGTGGTCCCTATGGAAGGATATTCCGAAGCACCGCGGAGCCAAAGGAAGCCCTACTTCTGGAGATCATGTCCAGTTTGTAATGAGAAATGAACGTATGGGAAGAGGACCAGGTAGCCGCTGAACAAATATCGTCAACTGGAACTCTAGACCAAAACGCTGTTGAGGTAGCCACAGACCTGGTAGAGTGTGCCCGGATGGCAACCGGAGCTGGTCTCCCAATTGAAATGTATGCCTGTCTGATACATTGAGAAATCCAATTCACTACTGTCACCTTAGAAATTGGTTTGCCCATGGCTGATTTAGCATAAGAAACAAACAACTGGTCTGACTTGCGGAAATCTTTAGTCCTGTGCAAGTAAAAACGCAGTTGCCTGTGTACATCCAATTTGTGCAATGTGTATTCACCTTTGTTTTGGAAGCTAGGAAAGAAAACAGGGAGGTTAACAGATTGATTAATGTTAGATTCTGTGGCTACCTTAGGAAGAAAGGAAGGATTAGTCCTGAGGGCAACCCTATCTTTGTGAAAAATAAGGTATGGATACTTAATGCACAAGGCTTGTAGCTCTGATACCCGCTTGGCACAGGTAACTGCTACCAAGAAGGCTGTCTTCCAAGATAAAAACTTTAAGGGCACAGAGGCCGCAGGTTCGAAAGGTGGTCCTGTTAATGCTTGTAATACCAAGGTAAGATCCCGTGGAGGCATAGCCGGTTTAATGGGAGGCTTTAAGAGGAACACGCCTTTTAAAAAGGCTTTGCATATTTTAACTGAAGCCAAAGAACTTATGCCATCTCCCACATGATAATGGGAGATGGCTGCTAGTTGAACTTTAATGGTGGACGCGCTAGCTCCCTGCTCAAGAAGGAGGGATAGAAAGTCCAGAATGGTGGGTATAGGAACCGTAAAAGGATCTAATCCCTTACCCTTTGCCCAGATGGAAAAACGTTTCCATTTACTGTTGTAGAGTTTTCTGGTGGATGGCTTATGAGCTGCCACGAGAATAGCCTTGACTGGGGAAGAGATACTGGGAGTCCTTGCCATTAACAGAACTGGATCAGTCAGGCTGTGAGCCGGAGGCTGACCAGGTTTGGAGTGTGGCATCTCATCGGATGCAAGATTAGGTCTGGTTTGGGATCCAGAATCCAAGGAGGGGCCACACTGTGAGACTGTAGAAAGGGGAACCAGACTTGTCGAGGTCAGAACGGGGCAATGAGAATCACTTTGCTCCCCAACAGACAGGCTTTCTGGATGAATTTCATCATCAGAGGAAGAGGAGGATATGCATAAGGAAGACCGGGCGGCCAAGCATGAACCAAGGCGTCCCTGGGAGATTCCCCTTTGGGGGGAACTATCGCGAAGTACTCGCTGCATTTTGAGTTTAGGGGAGAGGCAAAAAGCTCGCAGCGAGGTTGACCCCATTTGTGGAATATCTGTTTCACGACCGAGGGATTCAGAGACCACTCGTAAAGGGCTGAGAAACACCCGACTTAGGCTGTCTGCTAATATGTTGGTCCGTCCCGGAATGTGCGTTGCTATCAGAAAGCGGTTGGTGGAAATCGCCCATTCCCACACTCTCATGGCTTCTCGACACAGGGGGTAAGACCTGGTCCCTTCCTGTTTGTTTATGTACCAGACCACGGACATGTTGTCCGTGTGGATAGCAATAGTCCCCAGAGGTAGAAGGTGATGGAGAGCTTGCAACGCCAATAGCACTGCCCTCATCTCTAGGACATTGATATGCAATGCAGTCTCTAGAGGAGTCCACGTTCCTTGGACAGATTTCCCTGCATAATGCCCGCCCCACCTGAGACAGGAAGCGTCCGTGGTCAACGTGGCTTCAACTGGGGGAATCACAAAGGGTCTCCCTTCTTTGAGATCTTCTGCCTGCAGCCACCAAAGTAGGGAGTCCCTGCATGCTCTGCTCAGAGGAATCGGCATGTCCAAAGGATGGGTCAACAGAGACCATTGGACCTGGAGAGTCCACTGTAATACACGCATCCGCAGACAGGCATGGAGAGAAAGGCCGATTGCCGCCGACATAGATCCTAACGCCCTCAGGACTAATTCTGCTGGGGGGGGTTGGGTTCTGAAGAATATCCAAGACTTGGCGGTACAAACTGCTTAATCTGGTTGGTGTGAGGACCACTTTGGAGATTCGAGTGTCCAACCTGGCCCCTATGAAATCTAGGGCTTGAGATGGGCACAGGTAGGACTTCTTCAAATTGACTGAGATGCCCAACTGAGCAAACAGAGATAGGGCATAGTCTCTCGCTGTAACCAGAAGATGCTTGTTGGGGGCGGTGAGGAGCCAATCGTCCAGGTAAGGGAACACCTGAATGCCCTGGAGTCTCAGGTGGGCTGCTACCACTGCCATGACTTTGGTAAACACTCTGGGGGCTGAGGTTAGGCCAAATGGAAGAACCCTGAACTGATAATGACTGGCTCCTAGCCGGAAGCGGAGAAATCTCCTGGACCGTCTGTCCATTAGTATATGGTAGTACACGTCCTTGAGATCCAACGAGCACATCCAGTCATTCTCCTGCAAAAGGGGGAGAATAGATTGGAGAGTGACCATCCGGAACTTTTCCTTGGGTATGAACAGGTTCAGGGACGAAAGGTCTAGAATGGATCTGAGGTCCTCCGTTTTCTTTGGCACCAAGAAGAACCTGGAGTAATAACCCGATCTGGACTGATCTGGGGGGACGGGCTGGATGGCTCTTTTTCTTAGCAACTCTGAAATTTCTTGAGTTGCGGACTCCCTTTGATGGGGTGGAACATCGGGGAGATGTTTGGGCTTGGGAGGGGGTTGCAAGAACGGTATTGTGTAACCTCTGGATATTATCCGGAGCACCCATCGATCGTTTGTAATTGACTCCCAGTTTGATAGGTGCTCTGATAGTCGCCCCCCGACTGCCTCCAGAGAGGGACAGTCAGGCAAGCCCTCAGGGCTGTTGCGCGGGTCCCTCAGAGAAGGGTTCTCTAGACCCGAAGTTACGCGGGCCCCCTCTGCCTCTGGGCCGGCGTCCACCTTGTCCTCCTCTGCCTCTAGAGGACGAGTTGTCCGCAGCAGGACGGGATTGCTGAGATTTACGGAACCACAGCTTCTTTTGCCCCCTCTGATTCCTGGAGAAGGATCTTTGGGGGTTCGAGAAGCGGACTCCGACGGCCGACAGCGTCTTCCCATCCTTCTCGCTTTGGACTAGCGTGTCGCGAACTGATGAGCCAAATAAGGCCGAACCATCGTAAGGGGCGTTTGCGAAGGACGCCTTGAAGGGATCTGTGAAATCGCAGAGGCGGAGCCAGGAGTGCCGTCGCAAAACTACTCCCGCTCCGCTAGCTCTAGTGGCTCCTTCCGTGGCATGGGAAAGAAGCCGCATAGATGTATTTGATATGGACTTTAGAGTGGCCATTCGGGTCTCAAAAACCTTTTTATCTGAGACCGAGATGGACTCCGGAGGGGCTGCAGCGTATTCCTTAATTAAGTCACGCTGTAGCCTGATAGTGTGTGCCATGTAGTTCAGCGACCTTACAGCAAAGGTTGCTGAAGCAAACATCCGCTTCCCAATACGGTCCAAAGCCCGGGACTCCTTGTCCGGCGGATGGACCGAAGAACTTTCCGGGGCAAGTTCTTTCTTAGTGGCAGCCGCCACCAACATAGCATCCACTGGTGCACCTTTGGACCAAGAAGGTCTATCAGAGGGAGGGCTGAGGACCTTATCCGGGCATCTAGGGATAGGCTCCACGGTGTCGGGCTCCTTCCAAGCCCTGGTGGTAATTAGGTCCACCAAAGGGTCGGCTGGGGGGGACACCCAGGAGGTAGATGGGCCTGCCTCAAAGGCCTCCAGAAATAAGGATTCGTCCAAGGAGGGCTTTTGGGCCGACCACCCCCCCTCTTATACGCAACATCTCCATGATGTCTCCAAATGAGACATCTTCAGGGGGTGACCTTGGGGAACCCTCCGTATCCTCCAAATCCGTATCCGTGGTAATGGACTAGGGGGAGTCCAGGTGCCTCCTTTTACACTGGTGCTTCCGAGGCACCTCTTCGAGGCTGTCGAAGAGGGCTCGTCCACCGGTTGGTGTTCCTCCCTGGGAACTAACTGGAGGCTTTGGGCAGGCTGTCCCGATGGACGGATGAGCGAAGACAGACCCTGATACAGTGGGGGCACGGGTGGATCCGAAGGCCCGGTCAGGGACCTGGATGACCTCGACAGTACCCTCTCCACTACCTCAAAAGCCGAGGGAGATTCACCATCACCAGCCTGAGAAAGTAACCTCCTTGGCTCCGAGGAAAGGATCGGGGTCGGAGCCGAAACAATTGGATCCGAGGTAGCGGTGCGCTCCGGCCCCATCGGCGCCGAAGACACAACCACTCCCTCGGATCCGATGCTCAACCCCCGGCCCGAGAGCTTGGATCCGACAAGCTCGAAGGTATAGTCGGCGAAGACACTATCCCTGTCGGCGTCGACGTATCCCCGGATCCGAAAGGGCCTGGATCCGAAAACTCCGAGACCCGAAAACGGGTCGGAGAAGAAGCTATCTGGGCAAAAATGGGGGCTGCACTCCCTCCCAAAGGGGGGGGGGGAGGCAAGAGCATCCCCATCTGCATCTGGGTCTGCAAAAATCTTCGCATCATCCGATCCATGTCTGCTTCGGAGATGCTTCTAGTGGACCGCGAAGAGGTAGTCGAAGCAGGCCGGGAAGGCCGCCTCGAAGACCTCGAGGGAGACCTATTCTCCTCCTCCGGCTCCGGAGAAAAGGAGGGTGAACGGAGCCGAGAGGATAAGGATCCGGAGACCCTCTCAGGAGATTTCAAAATCTTTTCAGGCGGAGCCGAGGGATGAGACTCGGCCCGCCTCTTAGAGGTATGACCCTCTCTCTCTCTGTGTTTCTTCTTCTCCTTGTGGGAAGAAGAACCAGACTCCACAGAGCTACTACCTGAAATGGGAGGTTGAGTCCCGGATACAGCTGAGGGAGTAGCCGGCGCTGAAGCTACCGGAGTAGCCTGGATCCGGCTAGGAGAGGAAGAAGAAGCTGACTCCTGAGGGAGTTTTCCCACCATGATCAGCTTGTTCTTCCTGTCCCTAAGTGCCCGAGGATTAAAGGCCGCACAAATCTGGCAGGCCTCTGACAAATGTGCTGCCCCCAGACACAAAACACTGAGTGTGGCCATCAGCTGGGGAAAGCTTATGGCCACACTCAGTACACTTAGAAAATATAGCTTTTGATTCAGCCATAATTCTCTCACACACACACCCAAACACTAAGGGGGGGGGGGAGGGGAGAGACAAAAATTAAACTAAGGAGAAAAAGTTCTTTTTTTTTTTTTTTTTTTAACGTGGGTCAGATAGGTTAACGCTAAAAACAACACACACACAAATTTAAACTAGAAACTAGCTTTTAGAAAAGGAACAATCTCACCAGGCCAGGAGCTCTTCACTGAGAAGCAACTGTCTTTAGCCGCGGCAAAAAACGATCTGAGGTAATGTGGTAGGTAGCAAGGGATCATGGGTAGGGGGAGGAGCTAGGAGCTTAGATCTTGAAGCTTGGAAAGCTGCCGGTCGGATCCGAATCCCACAGGTTGCAGATCAAATGAAGTAACTACTTCAGATGAACCAATTTTTAGTAGGCCAGTGCCTACTGAACCTGGGTGGCTGCACTTGCAAGTAATCTTTTACAGTTTTGCATGGATTTAGCTTTGTTTTCCATTTTCTTTAAAACCTCTTCTGCTTTATTACCAAACAGAGTATCATGCTGCAAAGAGGCATCCAACAATTTAGCTTTAACATTATCAGGCAGATTTTGCTCCTTGAGCCAGGCATGCCCTCTAATCATAGATCCAGTAATGGCGGCCCTACAGCAAAGTATGCTTTCCAACCTGTTCTGCTGAATGCAATAAATCCTGTAACTCTATTTTCCACACAAGCAGAAATCAACATAATTTTCTGTTTCAGTAAGCCCATAACATGCTGTTGATTTTTAAGCATATGAAACTGGCAATTTAAAGCCCTGATTGTCAAGGCTGCAGACGTATAAACCTTCTTACCCCATCTATCCAGCGCACTGGAATCTCGATCATAAGGGGTAGGATTGTTGGCTGTAGAAGCCTTAACACCCTTGGGACCCTGAGAAATAGTTTCAGGATCAGCAGCAGGATTTTTGAAAAGAAATTTGTGGGAGTCAGGAACCCTGTAATATCTGTCTGGCTTACTAGGAGCCGGAGGCAGGGAATCAGGAGCCATGCCTGATTCAGAGAACACATCATCAACAATACCCAATACAGGAGGCATTGCCAAATGCCTATGCTGAGGAAGAAGGAAATCCCTAAGCCTCTTTTTTGATTCAGAAGTCCAGACTCTCCCAGTGAAAATGTTCCCTTAAAGTATGCAAAGTCTCTCCAAAAGAGTAATCCTCAGGAGGAGATGCAGATGGGATGGATTCCTCTGCATCAGAATCCTCATAAGGTGGAACAGAAAATTCATGATCAGAAGAGGAATCAGAAGAAATGGAAACCCGATTTGAAGATTCATAATCAGTGCCTTGCTGAGGCTTGAAAACACCCTCAGAAGCCGGTGTCTGCTCAACGGCTCCAGACCCATCCAAGGGAGAGACATCCGCGGGTTCAATACTCTGAGAATCTCGCTGCATACCGGACTCAGACTCAAAAGTAGCAGGTATCAGGGGCTGCGAAAGCACCTCACTGAGTACTGGCAAACCGGCGACTGGCTTAGAAGTTTTGCCGTCTGTTTTGGACCTCGACGTTCTGTCTCTTTTTCCATGCATTTTTTATGAACTCCGGTAGTCGGATTGCTAACCGATGACATTTCAGGATAGTTAAATCTTGAGCCAAAATATTTAGAAGCAAAAACATACCAACGCTTAATAGTGCGTTGGTTAAATCTAGCACAAAACCGACAGCAAGGCACGTTGTGATCAAGGCCTAGGCAAGGAATACAGTACAAATGAAAATCCTTATGAGGTATTTGCTTCCCACAAGTAATGCAATTAACTTTTACTGACATCGGTAAGAAGCAAGAAAAAAAGTTTCCCCAACGGGGTACTTGGCTTTAGTTTGAAGACTTCGGTTCTGAAACTCGAATACGAAAATTTCAGGAGTCGGCCGACCGGCACTTGCGAACTGCTTCTGCTTCGGGCACCGCGGGGCAAGAAAGACTGAATAAAATGGTGTCGGCTGCATGTTTTATACCCCTGACGACCTGACGTCATGGAAGGAGAGAGACAGCAACCGACGCAGGACCCAAGACTTTGTTATTCAGGCCTACTGAGGGCAACCTGCCAGAAGATTACCCAAATGTAATGACTGCAACAGTGAAACACAAAGAACATCTTCCAAGTGTCTAGACAGTAAAATACCTTAACTGCACTAACTTAAAACAAAGGTTAGTGAGTATTATTACATTCTGCTGTATAGTTCCTTAATCAAACCACTGTACTGATGAGTACATCAGCAGGAAGAAACAGCTGCATAATACTCTCCAGTTAGTAACCCCCCCCCCCACCAAGCTAAGTCTATTTTCTTTTGAGAAACACTTAAATGTATAAAATAGCATTTCATTACCTCTCCTGTTTCATCTGTAACTAACCCCAGTTTTAATTTTATATCCTTTTAAGAATTTCAGGCTAAAATTCAAAAACACTTCCCAAAAATTGGAGTCAGACTAACAATAACTATAAAAGAACTCGGGCATTTAAAGGTTAACCGACTCGATTTCTACTTATCCTGAACTCAAGATCTCAGCTTACACATCCTCTTTGGAACGCCCCTTTCTCTGCCTCAGGTGTAGCCCCGCTCCATTCACCCTCACTACGCTCAGTCTCACTTCGCTCCCCACCCACCCCCCATATCATTTCTTTTATACTTCTTCACCATTTCCCTCCTATAATCAAACCCCAACCCCTCCCCCTTCCTGTTTCCTATCTACCACACTCCAACTTCTTTCGGCTTTTTCCCTGGTAAGGGGTCGCCACAGCGGATCACCTGTCCGCTCATGATTGGCAGTGGAGGTTTTACGGTGTCGAGTTGCCAGCCCGGCACCCAACCTTTCACAGAAGGCACACACACACACGCACTCACACCTAGGGCCAATTTAATGTGTCCAATCCACCTACAGCATGTCTTTGGGATGTGGGAGGAAACCCAAGCGACCACAGGGAGGACATGCAGACTCCACACAGAAGGCACCCCAGCCGAGGATCGAACAGAGAACCTCTTGCTGTGAGGCGACAATGCTAACCGCTGCACCACCGTGGCCGCCCATCTACCACACTCCAACTAACTACACATAATCTAGCTTACCATACTTCCTCCTCTAACTTAACCTTCTTCCTGGTCCATACCACCTTTTATTATATCTTTTTCTACCAGTAATCACCATGCATACACCACTCCTCTCCACTGCAATACTGCTATCACTGTGGCTCCTCCATGCTCTAACATCCTCAGCAACAGTATTAACCCCTTATCATTATACCCCTACCCATACACACAACTATAACTTATCCTGTACCCAACAACCAATGCTCATATCTCCATCCATCCTCCCCATGAATGTACAACTCCCCAAAATAAAAATCTCACCCTCCTATTCCATAATATCTACAAATAAATCAAAGTACACTAAATACTACCTAATAACTATCAAACCTAACTACTATCCTATTTCACTACTCCATCAGGTGATATCCACCCTAACCCAGGACCCAGTCCAAACTCTACCACTCCTCACAATACCTTATCAGCCACAAGTAATTTACCAAAAAAACCCAAACAAATCTTTTACTCTATAAACACTCGAAGCATACTTAAAGTTAGTCAACTTCATGCCTGGATATCCGTTCAAAACGCAAACATTATTTCCCTTACAGAATCATGGCTTAAACCACAAAACCTAGACAAGGACATACTCCCTCTTGGATATAATATAATACAGCCTAATAAAAAAAGGAGGAGGGATTGCAATTGTATACTCCCAACAACCTCACTTTTACAAACCCAAAGCTGTCTATACCTTCCTTTTCTCCCGCAGAATTACTCAATGACTATACTACTATTACTGTCGTATCTATCTAAATTCCACCAGGGGACAACATTCCCTTATTGGAAAGCATTCTCTACCACCTCTCCCACAACATCCCTAATGAAATCATCCTCCTTGGGGATGTGAACATAAATTGGTAAACACTCCAGTCCTAACTCAACATACCATATAAATCTATATGGCTTTTCACAACTTTTCTCCCAGCCTACTCATGCCAATAACACTCACTCTACCAGTACACTTATTGACTGGATTCTTGTCTCAAATCCCTCTGAATACCATAGTCCTGAAACACCGACTCCCTGAGTGACAACTCTCCAATAAAGGTACTTAGACACACCTCCCACTTATCTAAACCACATAGATACATAACATGTCATAAATTATCCAAATTCAACCCAGAAACTTTTAATAATCTTACTCGGAATAAACAAACTTCCTCACCCAGCTCCCACTTGATGAAGCAGTTCAAGCTTTTAACTCAACCTTCCAAATATCAAACTCATTAGCCACATTATGAAAAGTAAGGATAAAAGCTACTATATCCCCTTGGCTATCTAAGAATACTCTCACACTCATGACAGCCAGAGACCTAGCCTGGAAAACATGGACCCAAACTAAACTACCAGCAGATCTGCAAAAGTATAAAGAAAGTACAGTTTTGTACCTACCATAAATGTAGATGTTCGAGTGTACACACTGCTGCAGTCATTACATTTGGGTTATCCTGCCATCAGGCGGTCCCTCAGTCGGCCTGAGTTCCAAAGTCTTGGTACAGCGTCGGTTGCTGCCACTTCTTCCCGGACGTCAGTGCACCAGGGGAATATAAGATGCAGCCGACACCACTTTCTTCAGTTTTTCTTGCCCCAGATGTCAGGTGCCCCCAAAAGGTAGGCAATGTAAACTGCTAATAAAACATACATAAGAAAATCAATCAAAAACTTTCAGTTACCAGCAAATACTCCCCAAAGGGTAGAAGGGTTAGGTAAGTACCAGCAAGTAAGAGGGGAAGGAGGGAGGGTAACCTAGACTGCAGCAGTGTATACACTCGAACATCTACATTTATGGTAGGTACAAAACTGTACTAAGTTCATCGTGTTACACTGTAGCAGTCATTACATTTGGGTAGAATCCCAAAGCTGAGGTAGGGTGGCTGGTTCTATAAAGCATTAGGGGTGGCTTTAAGGCCCTGCAGCACTGCAGTGGCAAAGCCAGCTCTGGATTTAGAGTAAAGAGGCAGATGGTAATGCTTGGTGAAGGTATGTACAGAACTCAAGTTGCTGCTTCCAAAATGTCCTTGGTAGGTACTCCTCTGAGGTAGGCAGTTGAAGTGGCTGTTGCCCTGGTGGAATGAGACCTAATGCTGTTAGGTACAGTTTTCCCATGGTGCGTATAGCAGAAACGTATGCAGTGCCCTATCCATTTTGAAATGGTCTGTTTTGAAATGGCTTTTCTCTGTGTTCCTGCAGCATATGCTACAAACGATTGCTCAGTTTTCCTGAAAGTTTTCGTTTTGTCCAAGTAGAAGCGTAACTGCCTGTGTATGTCCAAGGAATGCAGTAGTCTCTCCCCTTTATTCTGTGGATTTGGATAAAAAGTTGGAAAGTGAATAGTTTGGTTTAGAGCCACACTTGATACCACCTTTGGCATAAAAGTAGGGTTTGTTCTTAAAGACACCCTGTCTTGGTGGAAAATGATGAAAGGCTCCACTGCCATTAGTGTCTGTAACTCAGACTCTTCGTGCTGAGGTTATTGCCAGGAGCAGAGCAGTTTTCCAAGAGACATTTTAAGTCTGCTGAGTTAGCTGGCTCAAAAGGAGGCAAAGTTAATTTCTCCAAGACGAAGGTGAGGTCCCAAGTTGGAGTTGGTTCTCTACGGGGCGGTCTTATGTTTTTAGCCCCTCTGAGGTACTGTTTTAGCAAAGGATTAGAAAAAATTGGTGGGTGTGTGTTGTAATGAGCAGAGATGGCAGAGGCATGGATCTTAATGGATGAAAAGGAGAGGCCTTTGTCCAGCATCTCAATTAAGTATTGTAGTATCTGAGGAATATTTGGGACAAGAGGGTCAAGGCTGTGAGCCTGGTTCCAGGCACAGAATCTCTTCCATTTATCCGAACAGGCTTTCCTGGTGCTAGGCCTTCTGGCCTCCAGAATGACATCCATAACAGCTTTGGAGAGAGGCATTGCTTGCTTGACTAAGGAATCTACCATGCAGCCAGGTTTAAAGTCTTGAGCTGGTCGTGAAGTATCCGATTGTTTTGCTGAGACAGAAGTTGTGGGATTTGAGGCAAAATCCATGGTGGACCTTGTGCTAAGTTCTTTAAGATTGGGTACCAGTGCTGGCGTGGCCAGTCTGGGGCAATCAAGATCATCTTTGGCTTCTCTTGTCTGGCTTTTATGAGTACCTTTGAAAAGAGAGGTAGTGGTGGGAAAGCGTATACTTGTAGGCTTTTCCAGCTGAATGAAAAGGCATCCGCTTTCCATACTTGTAGGTGGTAAGTCCTTGTGCAGAATTTCTGTAGCTGGCAATTCATTGGGGATGTAAACTGATCTATGTCCGGGCTCCACCATTTTTGTGCCATCATCCTGAACATTTGTGGATGTAATTTCCACTCGTGCGGATCCATGATGTTTCTGCTTAAGTCGTCTGCCAGTGTGTTTTTCTCTCCTGGCAGGAATTGTGCTTTCAGATGAACTTGATAGGTTAGAGCTGTGTTCCACAAGGTCATGGCTTGTCTGCAGAGGGGATATGAATGAGTGCCCCCTTGCTTGTTTATGTACCACATAACTGTGGTGTTGTCTGTCTTTAATAGTAGTTGTCCTGGATGCAGAAGGTCCTTGAAAGCTATAAGGGCATTTTGTACAGCTAGCATCTCTTTTTGATTGATGTGAAGATGCCTTTGTTCTGCGGGCCACTTGCCCTGAATACATTTTCCTGCCATGTGTGCTCCCCAGGCGTAATCCGAAGCATCTGTTGTCAGTGTTTGCCTGGCTGTGGGTTGAGTGAAAGGCTGTCCCTTGTTGAGGTGACAAACGAGCCCACCATCGAAACTCCTGTTGAAGGCAAGGAATAAGTGGTATTACTGTTTCCAAACTGTGACAGTGTTGAGACCAGACACTCTTTGGGTACCATTGTAGTTTCCTCATATGCAGTCTGGCATATGGAATTAGTAGTATGCAAGATGCCATGTAACCCAAGGCCTGCAGACTTTTTCTTGCAGGGAGTTGGGTCTTTGTTGCCATCAATTGAAAATATTGAGTCAGTTGTCCTTGCTTGTCTGGCATGAGATATGCCATCTGGGCCCTTGTATTTAAGCTGGCACCCAGGAATATTATCTCTTGTGAGGGCACTAGTTTTAACTTCTTTTTGTTTACTGTGTACCCTAGGCAAATTAGCAATCTTTTTACAAACGCCAGATGCTTTAGAAGAATGTCTTTGCTCTCTGCTTGAATAAGGCAGTCGTCCAAGTATGCGTAAATTTGAATTCCTTTTTGTCTGCAAAATGCAATTACTGGTGCCAGGCATTTTGTAAAGACCCTGGGCACAGTAGATAAGCCAAAGGGCAGTGCAGAGAATTGGTAATGCACTGAACCTGTTAAGAATCTGAGGTATCTTCTGCAATTTTGTCTGATGGGGACATGCAGATATGCCTCCTTGAGGTCCAAAGTTACGAGCCAAGCTTTCTTGCCCAGCATGGGAAGAAGCTGTTGTAGTGTCAACATTTTGAATTTTGGAACATCCAGGTATGTATTTAGAAAAGAAATGGGCCTCCAGGCTTTGTCCTTTCTGGGAACCAGAAAGAGTCTTGAGCAAAATCCTTGTCCTTGGCTCCTGTGTTGGTACCTTTTGAATAGCTCTCATGTCCATGAGTGCTGTAATTTGTCTTTGAGACTCTGCCCATTGATTTGGTGGCAGATTTGGCATTCCTTTTAACCTTGGCAGAGTGTGAAAGTGGAACCTGTAACCTTGAGATACAATATTGAGAACCCATTTGTCTTTGGTGATCATATGCCAATTGTGACTGAAAAGCACCAGTTTTCCCCCCAAGGGGGCTGCCAAGAGAGAAGTGTTTGGCAGCTGTAGTGGGAAGTCATTGGGACTGTTTTTTTATAAGGTTGAGGCCTGTCTTCCCCTTCTTTCTGGGTTGAAGCACCCCATTGTCGAGGCCTGTAAGTACCTTGTGGTTTACCTCTGTCTCTTGGACGTCTGTATCTGCCCCTTTGAGGTCTGTCTGATACTGGAAAGGACCAATTCTTTGGTCGGCCAATTTCTGCTAAATCGAGGAGGCTAAACCTGTAAGAAATCCTTCACCGTTTGCACAGATTTTGCCTTATCCTCCATTTTCTTTAATACCTCTTCTGCCTTAACTCCAACTAAAACATCCTGCTGCAAAGGTGCATCCAATAATTTTGCTTTAACATGATCTGGTAAAGTCTGCTCTTTTAACCAAGTGTGTCTTCTAATGACAGACCCTGTAACTGCTGCTCTACAAGAGGCCTCTAATGAATCAAAACCACATTGCAAAGTATGTTTTCCCACTTGTTCAGCTGCATGCAATAAATCCTGCATTTCCTTATAGTTAGGAAGATCTGAATTTGGAAGCATTTTTTGTTTCAACTGAGACATCAAATATTGCTGATATTTAAGCATGTGAAACTGGCAATTTAAGGCCCTCATTGCTAAAGTTGCAGATGTATATACTTTCTTCCCCCATCTGTCTAATGCTCTGGAATCTCTGTCAGAGGGGACTGGATTTTTTGCTGTAGAGGCCTTTACCCCTTTGGGACCCTGGGAAATAGTTTTAGGGTTAGCAACAGGGCTTTTATAAAAAAAATTTGTGAGAGTCAGGGGACTCTGTAGTATCTGTCTGGCTTAACTGGAGCAGGAGGCAAAGAATCAGGATTTAAACTGGATTCGGAATACACATCATCCACAATATCTAACACTGGCGGAATTGCTAGAGGTCTGTGTTGAGGTAATAAAAGGAAATCTCTGAGCCTTTTCTTGGATTCTGAATAATCCTGGTCCTCCCAATGGAAATGCTCCCTCATGGTATGCAAGGTTTCCCCCAAAGGAGTAGTCCTCTGGTGGAGAGGCTGAAGGAATAGATTCCTCAGCATCAGAATCCTCATAAGGGGGTAAAGAGTATCCTTGGTCTGAAGAGATGGACACCTGGTCGGATGAGTCATAGTCTGCATCCTGTCTAGGCCTTTTATCAGGAGGAGGGTGGGATCCCCAGATCAGAGTAATTAGGTCTTCGGCCATTTTGTGCATCTGTTTCTTAAGCATGGAGGCCTGTCCTGGTGAATGTAGAAGCTGTTTCTTAGTTTTTAAAGGGGTTTTAGATTTACCAGAATATTTAATGGTTAACTGAGTAGGTCTGAAAACACCCTCTGAAGCTGCGGGTTCAGCTACTCCAGATCCCTCTGAATGGTTAGTCTCGGTAGGCCGTAAATCTGGTGTATCCGAAGGCCCAGCCATCTCCATGTGGAAGTCAGAGGCGACCTGTGGTCCCAAAGAAGCGGTCGTCAGGGGCTGCAAAGGCACCTCGCTGAAAACCTGAGAACCAGCGACTGGCCTAGAAGAGGCTTCATCGTCAGTTTTGGGCCTCGGATGCCTGCCCTTGTCTTTGCGCTTTTTGTGAATTCCGATCGTCGGTTGTTCTGACAGCATGGTGTAATTGAATTTTCTGCTAATATAATGTCGGGCAAAATCAAACCGACGTTTTAATAGTGCGCTTGTTAAACCTAGCACAAAACCGACAACCTGTGATGTCGTGGTCTGGGCCTAGGGATACAATAAGAATGGAAATCCTTATGAGGTATTTGCTTCCCACAAGAAATACAATTATTAACTTTTACTGACATCGGTCTAAGGCAAGAAAAAGTTTCCCCAACCGGGTACTTAGCTTTGTAGAAGACTTTGGTTCTGGATTCGGAATGAAAATCTCAGGAGTCGACCGGCACTTGCGAACTGCTTTTGCTTCGGGCACCGCGCGGCAAGAAAGACTGAAGAAAATGTCGTCGGCTGCATCTTATATACCCCTGGCACACTGACGTCAGGGAAGAAGCGACAGCAACCGACGCCGGACCAAAAGACTTTGGAACTCGGGCCGACTGAGGGACCGCCTGACGGCAATATAACCCAAATGTAATGACTGCAGCAATGTAACACGATGAACATCTGAGAAATAAGACAAAAAATGTATTGATAACGATATATAACCCTCCAGCTGCCCTAAAATCAGATCCAAAAAAATTCTGGAATGCCATACACCAAATACTTCAGCCTGGTAATCCTACTTCACCTAATCCATCTCCTGACAAATCTCCCAAAAAGACTGCTAACATCTTCAATGCCTATTTCATTCAGTCAATAGCCAAACTTTTCAATCCTAATCTAAAATACTCATGTTCCACATGGTCCAAATGGAACCTCCACCCACAGCCAACTCTGCAAACTCTTTTTTCCTTAAAGCAGTCCCTACTGCTTACATCAAAACCCTTCTTTCCAAACTAAAACCATGCTCTGTTTCTGTTGACAGTACCCATCTTACTTTCTTCAGAATGCTGTTCCCTCTATTGCTTTGCCAGTATCTATTTTAACCAACTGTTCAATATCTGAAGCTAAAGTACCTGCTATCTGGAAACAATTCTACACCATACCTATTCACAAAGGTGGCAATTCCACAGAACTCTCAAACTTCAGACCAATAGCTATCCACTCCCCTCTGTCTAAAGTCGTAGAAAAATGTATACATACACAAATAATGCAATATCTTATACAGGGCACACTCCTCACTACCACTCGGCATGGTTTCCGACCCAAATATAGTACCACTACAGCTCTATTTCCTTTCTCAATGCTATTTCTATAGCTAGAGATAATCATAAACTTATCTCATGCTTATTCCTTGACCTCTCAAAAGCCTTCGACACGGGCTCACATCCTCTGCTACTGAATAAAACTCTCTGATCTCAACTTTTATACTACAACAGCATGGTTCTCCAGCTATCTCACTGACGACAGCAATCAGTAAGATGGCACTCATCACTATCATCTCCCCTTCCAGTGAAAATGGGTGTTCCCCAAGGATACATGCATGGACCACTACTTTTCAATATCTTCAACTCACTCTACTGCTCTTATCCACAATCCTCATTAGCCCAATATGCAGACGACTGCAGTTACCATCACTGCTAACTCATCCTCTAAACTTCTAACAGCTACCCAGTCTTCTTTCAACTCTGTTGAAACCTGGCTCACCATTACTCAGCTCATTCTTAATCCCAAAAAAAACAAACTCTTACTCTTTCTCCCCAAAATTGTTACTCATATCAAATCTACTTTTCAAATAAAAATCACTAAATCTCACACTCATAGTTGCTGACTCTAGTACTAAACTCCTAGGTGCAATCATTGAAGATCAGCTAAAATTCGACCTCCATATAAATAACTATCAGGAAAACCCATCAAAAACTAGTAATTCTCTACAGAAATAAAAAAAATCCTAAGCCCTGAATCTAGAAAGTATAGCTGTGTACACTTACCATAAATGTAGATGTTTTGAGTGAAGATATTTGAGAGAGATACAGCGGTGAGATTTGCAGGTTTGTTGTGCAGCAAATCTGGCTATTTTGTGATACGTTGCTTCAAGTTTGCTAAGGTGAAGTTAAGATTGGAGTATTCGGGAGCAGTATGTTAGGCACTGCAAAAGATAAACGTGTGATTGTGGATGTTCTTCGTGTTTCACTGTTGCAGTCATTACATTTGGGTTATCTGCTTGCAGTAGAGCCCTCAGTCGGCCTAATTAACAAAGTCTTGGGTCCTGCGTCAGATGCTGTTCCTTCTTCCATGACGTCAGGTCGTCATGGGTATAAAACATGCAGCCGATGCCATTACATCAGTTTTTCTTGCCGCAGATGTCAGGTGCCCCCCTAATGGGAAGCAATTAAATCTTTAATTACAAGGATATATCTCCAACAAAAAAAGCAAATACACCAAAAAGCTTTTTGAGCATAGTAAGGGAGAGTAGAGGTATAGCCAAAAGAAGAAAGGGGGCTGGAGGGAGGGTAACCAGGACTGCAACAGTGAATACATTCTAACATCTACATTTATGGCACGTGTACACAACTGCACTATGTTCTTCATGTTTCACTGTTGCAGTCATTACATTTGGGTAGATTCCCAAAGCTAAGGTTGGGCGGTGGGATTTAAATAGAATTAGGACCAGCTAGCAAACCCTGCAAGACTGCAGTGGCAAAGCTAGCTCTGGATTTCGAGAAAATTGGCAAATGATAATGCTGGGTGAAAGTATGTACAGAACTCCAGATAGCAGCTTCTAGGATGTCCCTGGTAGGAAAGCCTCTGTGAAAGGCTGTGGAGGTAGATGCAAGCTCTGGTTGAATGGGGGTCTGATGCCCTGTGGGATAGGTTTTCCATGGTGCTTATAGCAGAAATGCAATGGCCTATCCATTTTGAAATGGTTTGCTTTGAAATAACTTTCCCCTCTGTCCCTGCAGCAAAAGCCACCAGCAGTTGTTCAGATTTCCTTTGAGGTTTAGTCCTGTGGTTTAGTCCTGTCCAGGTAAAATCTAAGTTGTCTGTAGACATTTAAGAAGTGCAGTATTCATTCTCCTTTGTTCTGTGGGTTAGGAAAGAAGGCAGGCAAATGAATGGACTAAGAGCCACATTGGATGCCACCTTGGGCATAAAGGAGTAATTGGTTCTGAGGGACACCCTGTCCACATGAAAGATGATGAAAGGCTCAACAAGGGCCTGCAATTTAGATACCCTTTTTGCAGAAGTGATTGCTAAAAGAAAATCTGCTTTCCAGGAAAGGAATTTTAAATCTGCAGTAGCAGCTGGCTCGAAAGGAGGAAGAGTGAATTTCTCCAAGACAAAGTTAAGGTCCCAGGCTGGAGTTGGAGCTCTCCTGGGTGGCCTTAAATTTTTGGCCCCTCTGAGGAACTGCTTGAGCAGTGGGTGAGAGAAGAGGGGAGGCTCTGTGCTGTAATGAGCTGAAATGGCTGAGGCATGAATTTTGATGGAGGAAAAGGACAAGCCCTTATGAAGCATCTCAGTCAAGTATTGTAGAATCTGAGGTAAATTGGGCACTGCTGCGCTCATCCCTTGAAACTGATTCCAGGCGCAAAATCTTTTCCATTTTGCAGCATTAGATTTTCTAGTACTAGGCCTCCTTGCCTTTAAAATGATATCCATCACTGATTTACTGAGGGATGGTAAAGGAGAGATTAGGTAATTAGCCAGGCTGCTAGGTTCAGGGTTTGCAGCTGAGGGTGCAGAATCTGGTTCTCCTGCTGAGACAACAGGGAAGGAGTCGGAGACAGGTGCCATGGGGCCAAGTGTGACACACTGCACAAGAGGGGGTACCAGTGTTGGTGTAGCCAGTCTGGTGCAATTAAAATCATCCTTGGTTTGTCTTGTTTGATCTTTAGTAGTTGGAGAGCAGAGGCAGAGGAGGAAAGGCAGAAACTGATAGGTTTTTCCAGCTGAAGGATAGAGCATCCACTTTCCAAGCTAGCTTGTGGGGAATCCTTGTGCAAAATTTGTCCAATTGATGGTTCTGGGGGGGGAGGCAAACAGGTCTATATCTGGGCTCCCCCACTTGCTTGTCAACATGTTGAAAATCCTTGGTTCCAGTTTCCACTTGTGTGGATCCATGAGGTTTCCGCTTAGTCCGTCTGACAGTGTATTTAGTTTTCCTGATAGGAACTGAGCTTGTAAATTCACTTGGTAGCTCGGGCGGCCACGGTGGTGCAGTGGTTAGCATTGTCGCCTCACAGCAAGAGGTTCTCCGGTTCAATCCTCAGCTGGGGTGCCTTCTGTGTGGAGTATGCATGTCCTCCCTGTGGTTGTGTGGGTTTCCTCCGGGTGCTCCAGTTTCCTCCCACATCCCAAAGACATGCTGCAGGTGGATTGGACATGCTACATTGGCCCTAGGTGTGTGTGTGTGTGTGTGTGTGTGTGTGTGTGTGTGTGTGTGTGTGTGTGTGTGTGTGTGTGTGTGTGTGTGTGTGTGTGTGCCTTCTGTGGAGGGTTGGGCGCCGGGCTGGCAACTCAACACTGTAAAACTCCACTGCCAATTATGAGCGGACAGGTGATCCGCTGTGGCGACCCCTAACCGGGAAAAGCCGAAAGAAGAAGATTCACTTGGTAGCTCAAGGCTGTGTTCCACAATGCCATGGCTAGTCTGCAGAGAGAGGTAAGAATGTGTACCCCCCCTGCTTGTTTATGTAATACATGACAGTGGTGTTGTCCGTTTTTAACATTAGTTGTCTTGGTAGAATGTGGTCCTTGAAGGCTGTCAGAGCATTCTGTACAGCTAACATTTCCTTTTGATTTATGTGCAGTGCCCCCCATGCATAGTCTGATGCGTCTGTTGTCAAGGTTTGGGTGGCAGGGGGTAGTGTGAATGGTAGTCTCCCATTTTGCTGGCAGGCCTCTGCCCACCAAAGGAACTCTAGGCGTAGGCAAGGTATGACAGGAATCATTGCTTCTAAATCCTGTGAATGTTGACACCATAAGCTTTTGAGATAACACTGTAGTTTCCTCATATGCAGCCTTGCACATGGAATTAGAAGAATGCAGAAGGCCATGAACCCCAAGGCTTGCAGTATTTGCCTTGCAGATAGCTGGGTTTTTGTGGCCACTTGTTTGAAGTAGGTTGTCAAATGAATCCGTTTCTCTGGCGTGAGGAAAGCCATCTGGGAAGTTGTATTCAAGCTTGCTCCCAGGAATATAATTTGCTGACAGGGTACCAGGTGTGATTTATTTTCGTTTATGGTGTACCCCAGACATGTCAGCACCCTTTGAACAAAGGACAATCGTCCAGGTATGGGTATATTTGAATATTTCTTTGCCTGCAAAATGCAATGACTGGAGCTAGACACTTTGTGAATACCCTGGGCACAGTAGATAAGCCAAAGGGCAGTGCAGAGAACTGATAGTGCATGTAACCTGCTTTGAAGCGTAGGTATCTTCTGCAAGACTCCCCTGATAGGGATGTGCAGGTATGCTTCTTTTAAGTCTAGTGTTGCCAACCATGCATCTTTGCCTAGCATAGGAAGCAGCTGGTGAAGAGTCAGCATTTTGAATTTTGGAATCACCAGAAAGGTGTTTAGAGTAGAAAGGTCCAGGATAGGATGCCATGTATTGCCTTTTCTGGGTACCAGGAAAAGTCTCGAATTAGAAACCTTGTCCCTGTTCCTCTTCTGGTACCAAGTGAATAACCCCCATGCTTAAGAGACAGAACTTGATTTTGGGCCTCGGCCCACTGATTTGTGGGTAGATCTGGACACCCGCTTGGTGTTGGTAACGTGTGGAAGTGAAATCTGTATCCTTGGGACACTACATTTAAAATTCATTTGCCCTGGGTAACAAGTGAATAACCCCCATGCTTAAGAGAGACAGAACTTGATTTTGGGCCTCGGCCCACTGATTTGTGGGTAGATCTGGCCACCCGCTTGGTGTTGGTAACGTGTGGAAGTGAAATCTGTATCCTTGGGACACTACATTTAAAATTCATTTGCCCTGGGTAACGAGTTCCCAGTTTTTGGCCTGCAGACCAATCTTTCCGCCTAAAGGAGCATTCAGGTGGGAAGTGCTTGGAAGTTTTAAAAGCAAGTCATTGAGAAAGTTTTCCATAGGGGGGAGTCTTGCTACTCCCAGATTTGGGTGCAGAAATCCCCCACTGCTTAGTCTTGTGTGTCCCCTGGGACTGAAATCTGGGGTTTCTGCTGCGTCTGGGATTGGCTTGAGAAGACCTGGAAGGGGCTGGAAAGGACCAATTCTTAGAGGGCCAATGCCTACTAAATCTAGGAGGCTGAACTTGCAAGAAATCTTTAACCGTTTACATATATTTAGATTTATCCTCCATCTTTTTAAGAACTTACGCAGCTTTGTTGCCAAACAGGCGGTCCTGACTTAAGGGAGCATCCAGCAGTTTAGTTTTAACATGATCAGGCAAATATTGCTCCTTAAGCCAAGTATGCCTTCTGAGCACAGACCCAGTAACAGCAGCCCTGCAAGAGACCTCTAATGAATCAAATCCACATTGCAAAGTATGTTTACCAACCTGTTCAGCAAAATGCATTAAATCCTGTAATTCTTTATTTTCAACACGGTCAGGATCATTTTCTGTTTAAGCAACCCAATAACATGTTGTTGATACTTTAACATATGAAACTGGCAATTTAAAGCCCTAATGGCCAAGGTTGCAGAAGTGTAAACCTTCTTACCCCATCTATCCAGCGCCCTGGAGTCTCTATCAGAAGGGGTAGGATTTTTAGCAGTAGAAGCCTTAATGCCCTTGGGTCCCTGTGAAATAGTCTCTGGATCCGCAATAGGATTTTTAAAAAGAAACTTGTGTGAATCAGGAACCCTGTAATATCTGTCAGGTTTCCGGGAGCAGGAGGCAAAGAATCAGGGGCCAAACTAGATTCCGAAAAGGCATCAACAATGTCTAGTACAGGAGGTATAGCTAAAGGCAGGAGTAAGAAATCCCCAAGCCTCTTTTTTGAATAAGAAAAATCCTGGCTTTCCCAGTGGAAATGCTCCTTTAAAGTATGTAAGGTTTCACCAAAAGAAAAATCCTCTGGAGGGGAAGCAGAGGGAAAGAGTCCTCTGCATCAGAATCCTCATAAGTGGATAAGGACAAATCCAGATCATCAGAAGAATCAGAAAAATCAGAATCCTGGGTCAGAAGATTCATAAACAAGTTCAGTCCTAGGTCTCTTAGAAGAGGGAGGTTGGTTTCCCCTGATTAAAGTTATAAGATCTTCAGCCATTCTTATCATTTGTTTTTTAGGCATACAGGCCTGAGCATGCGGCCTGGGCATCGGTTTCGTTGGCATGGTTCGAGATTTAGGCCTAAATGAAGAAGGAGGCATCAGTTTAATACGCAAGTCCGTAGGCCTGAATACACCCTCAAAAGCCGGTGCCTACACAGCGGCTCCGGACCCATCCAAGGTAGAGACATCCGCAGGTTCCACAGTTGAAGCATCTCGCGGCACACCGGACTCCGAATGTGTTTCTGTAGAGGCCTGCGAATCAGAAGTAGTGGGTATCAGGGGCTGTGAAAGCACCTCACTGAGTACTGGCGACTTAGGAGAAGCATCGTCTGCAGCTTTGGACCTAGGCGGCCTGTCTCTGTCTTTATCTTTGCGTTTTTTCGGAATCCCGGTAGTCGGATGGCTAACCTGGATAATAAAACTGAGAACCGAAATATTTAGAGGCAAAAATATACCAACGACGGATAGCGCGCTGATTAAATAAAGCACAAAACAGACAGCAAGGTATGTCGTGGTCAGGGCCCACGCAAGGAATACAGTACGAATGAAAATCTTTGTGAGGTATTTGCTTTCCACAGGTAATGCAATTATTAACTTTTACTGACATCGGTGAAGAGCAAGAAAAGTTTCCGACCGGCACTTGCGAACTGCTTCTGCTTAGAGCACCGCACAGCAAGAAAGACTGATGTAATGGCGTTGGCTGCATGTTTTATACCACTGACGACCTGACGTCATGGAAGAAGGGACAGCATCTGATGCAGGACCCAAGACTTTGTTAATCAGGCCAACTGAGGGCTCCTGCAAGCAGACAACCCAAATGTAATGACTGCAACAGTGAAACACGAAAAAAGTACAGTTTTGTACCTACCATAAATGTAGATGTCCGAACTGGATAGCATCTGCAGTCATAACAAATGGGTTGTCCTGTCGTCAGGCAGCCCTTCGGTCGGCCGGATTCCAAAGTCTGGGTCCGGCTTCGGCTGATGTCGCACTTCACCCGACGTCATCTCTGCTGGTCTTCGGGTATAAAGGCATCAGCCGACGCCATTTTCCTCAGTGTTTCTTGCCCCAGATGCCAGTTGCCCTCTTGGAAGGCTAAATTTTGGAGAAATGCCAATGTTTCCAAAAAAGCAGAAGGCAAACACAAAAAATAAGCATGTATGTACATATATACAAACAAATACACCATAAGAGACTCCCCCCAGCTAGCTATTAGGAGGGTAAATACCCTAGGAGTACCACAGAGGGAAGGAGGGTAATCCTGACTGCAGATGCTATCCAGTTCGGACATCTACATTTATGGTAGGTACAAAACTGTACTATGTCCTTCATGGATGCATCTGCAGTCATAACAAATGGGTAGAATACCATAGCCAAACTAGGGTGGAGGAAGAAAAATTATGGTGTAGTTAGGATCCCTTGAAGTACAGCAGTGGCAAACCCTGCTCGGGATCTAGAGTATAGAGGTAAATTATAATGCTTGGCAAATGTATGCACGGAGGTCCAAGTAGCCGCCTCAATAATGTCCTTGGTTGCCACTCCTCGTAAGAAAGCTGTGGTAGTGGCTGTAGCCCTTGTAGAGTGAGGTCTTATGTTCTGTGGAATTGGTTTTCCATGGTAGGAGTAACAGAATCTTATGCAATTTCCTATCCATTTGGAGATTGTCTGTTTGGAAATTGCTTTTCCTTCCCTTCCTGTTGCACAGGCTACTAAAAGCTGGTCTGTTTTTCTGTTACTTTTGGTTCTGTCCAGGTAGTAGCGTAACTGTCTATGTACATCCAAGGTATGCAGTAGTCTTTCTCCACTGTTTTGTGGATTGGGAAAGAAGGTAGGTAGGTGGATTGCCTGGTTTAAAGACACTCTGGATACCACCTTAGGCATAAATGTAGGATTAGTTCTCATGGACACCCTATCTTGATGGAAGATTAGGAAGGGTTGCACTGCCATTAAGGCCTGTAGTTCGAAACCCTCCTTGCTGAGGTAATTGCCAGTAGGAAAGCAGTTTTCCATGACAGGTGTTGCAGATCTGCTGTTGCTGCTGGTTCAAACGGAGGGAGTGTCAACTTTTCTAACACAAAGTTCAAGTCCCATGCTGGTAATGGTGGTTTCCTAGGAGGTTTTACATTCTTGATCCCTCTGAGGAACTGCCTGAGTAGAGGATGCGAAAAGAGAGGTGGATCGAAGCTGTATTCTGCTGAAATAGCTGATGCATGTATCTTGATGGAGGAGTAGGACAGGCCTGTATGTAGAAGCTCTGCCAAGTACTCCAGAATGTTAGCAATTTCTATGTTCGACACATCTTTTCCTCTTTCAGTACTCCAAATGACAAACCTTTTCCATTTTCCTGCATAGTTCCTTCTTGTTGAAGGTCTGCGGGCTTCAAGGATAATGTCTTTAACCCTTTGTGAAAGGTCTGGGTTAGTTGCTGCTATGTGATGTTCCAGGCAGTCAGTTGCAAGGTTTTTAGGTTTGGATGCATGATGTTGTAGTTGTTCTGAGGTAACATCAAAGGCATCAGGGGTATTGACCACATTCTTTCCCGAGACATGCTCCTCAGCAGTGGGTACCAGTGTTGTCTTGGCCAATTCGAGCTATCAGGATTATCCTTGGTCGTTCCTCTTTGATTTTCAGTAGTACCTTGTGTATCAAGGGAAGAGGTGGAAATGCATATGCTGTCAGGCCTGTCCAGCTGAAGGATAGAGAGTCCACCTTCCATGCAAGTGGGTGGAATGTCCTTGTGCAGAATTTTTTGAGCTGGTGATTGAGTGGGGAAGCGAATAGATCTATTTGTGGCATTCCCTATTTCTTTGTGATGGCCTTGAAGATGTCCGGGTGTAGCATCCATTCGTGAGCATCCGAGGTGGTTCTGCTTAACATGTCTGCTAGGGTGTTCTCTTTTCCGGCACAAATATTGCCTGTAACTGGATGTTGTAGCTGAGAGCCAGATTCCAAAGGTCCAAAGTCATTCTGCATAGGGGGTATGAATGAGTGCCTCCCTGTTTGTTGATGTACCACATGACTGTGGTGTTGTCTGGCCTTATCATCAAATGGCCTTCTTTGAGGAATGGTCTGAATGTTTGGATTGCCAGTTTTACTGCCAGCATTTCTTTTTGGTTTATGTGCAGGTGCAGCTGGTCTTGAGTCCACAACCCTTGTATGCATTTGTCCAGCATGTGCGCCCCCCATCCTAGGTCTGAGGCGTCCGTTGTGATGGTATGGCTTGCTTGAAAGTTGTGGAAGGGTAAGCCTGGGTTTGACTGGCATGCTTGAGCCCACCATAGGAACTCCTGTTTTAGGCATGGGATTAGTGGGATTTCTGTTTCTAAGCTGTGCCTGTGCTGAGACCATAAATTCTTTAGGTACCACTGTAGCTTTCTCATATGCAGTCTGGCATGTGGGACCAAGATTATGCATGATGCCATGAAGCCCAAGGCCTGCAGAACTTTTCTTGCTGTTAGTTTGTTCTGTTTTGTTAATGCCAAGAAGTAAAGAGGGAGCTCTTTTTGTTTTTATGTAGTTAGGAATGCCATTTGTTTTACTGTGTCCAATTCCGCGCCCAAGAATGTTCTTGTTTGGGATGGTATCAGCCTTGACTTTTGTAAATTGACTGTGTATCCCAGGGCTTGTAGCAAGTAAATGTCCCTTTGTAAATCTCTTGTCAGCTTGCTTTTGTTGTCCGCTTGTAGCAGGCAGTCGTCCAGGTATGGATAAATTTGGATTCCCTGTAGTCTGCAGTGAGCGATTACTGATGCCAGGCATTTTGTGAATACTCTGGGCGCAGTAGATAAGCCAAAGGGCAATGCTGAGAATTGATAATGCTCTGATCCTGCAAGAAATCTGAGGTATCTTCTGCAATTTGGTCGAATGGGGACGTGCAGGTATGCCTCCTTGAGATCTAGAGTTACCAGCCAACACTCCTTGCCCAGCATGGGAAGGAGTTGCTGTAGGGTCAGCATTTTGAATTTTGGGACAATGATGTATGTGTTTAAGACGGACAGGTCGAGAATAGGTCTCCAACTTTTCTCTTTTCTTGGTACTAGGAAGAGTCTGGAGTAGAATCCTTTGCCCTGTTCTGTTATTGGTACTCTTTCCACAGCTCTCATCTTTGATAATTCCGCTATCTGCTGTAGAGCTTCTATTTTTGATTTGGAGGTAGGTTTGGCATTCCTCTTTTACTGGTAAGGTATGGAAGTGGAACCGTAGCCTTGGTCTATGGTTTGCAAAATCCACTTGTCTTTTGTGATATAGTGCCAATTTTTCGAAAATAAGGCTAACTTTCCGCCTAAAGGTGCTGCTATTTGCTCCCTGGTAGGCGGTGTCAGAGCCAAGTCACTGTGATTGTCCTGTTGCAGTGGCAGTGGTTGTGTCTGTGCCTCGGTTATTGCCTTGCCACTGTCGTCCTCTGTAGGCACCTCCTCTGGATTGATTTCTGCCTCTAGAGCTTCTATTCCTGCCCCTTTGGGATCTTGTGGAGTCAGGAAAGGACCAAGTTTTGGCAGGCCAGTTCCTGCTAAACCTTGGGGGCTGAACCTGTAAGAAATCTTTAACTGTTTGTACAGATTTTGCCTTTTCTTCCATTTTCTTCATTACTTGCTGGGCAGGTGTACCAAATAGACTGGCCTTATCCATAGGAGCATCTAATAGCTTTGCTTTAACATGATCCGGTAAGACCTGTTCTTTCAACCATGCATGCCTTCTTATCACTGTGCCAGTCATGGCTGATCTAAATGAAGCCTCCAGTGCATCATAGCCACATTTTAAGGAATGGTTACTAACCTGTTGGATGTTATTCACCATTTCTAATACATATTTCTTATCTAAGGATTCATCAGAGGACAGTTTTTAGTTAACTGATCAAGCATAAACTCTTGGTATTGGATCATATGAAACTGACAGTTTAAAACTCTAGCTGAGAGAGTAGCAGAGGTGTAAACTTTTTCCCCCATCTCTCTAAGGACCTGGATTCCCTTTCAGAAGGAGTAGGGTTTTTTGCTGTGGTCGAGGCTACTGCCTTAGGCCCCTGGGATATAGTTCGGGGTCTGCAAGTGGAGCCTTGTATAGGTGGTGATGAGTGTCTGGCACCCTGTAAAATCTATCTGGTTTGGCAGGGGCTGGAGGTAAAGAATCAGGAGCAGTGCAAACATCATTAAATGCATCATCCACAACAGGCAGTACAGGAGGTATAGCTAAGGGCCTATGTTGTGGTAAGTGCAGAAAAGTCCTAAGCCTTTTTCTTGAATCTGAGAAATCTTGTCCCTGCCATTGGAATTGTTCTCTCATGGCATGTAAGGTTTCCCCAAAGGAAAATTCCTCTGGTGGAGAGGCAGCTGGAATGGATTCTTCAGCATCGGAATCTTCATAAGTAGAAAAAGGAGCCTCTGGCTGGTCTGTAATGTCTGAGTCATCCGCAGAATCATCAGTGGACACTGGCTCGGGGGGCTCTGCTCTAGGTCTTTTTTCTGGGGGTTGAGAGGCCCTGTCTGGGTGAGATTGGGATCCCCTAATTAAGGATATTAAATCTTCTGCCAGAGTAAGCATTTGGGAACTAGAAGTGGGCCTGTGTGAGGGGGGCTTAACAGGCACTGATTTAGCAGATTTGGCTGCTTTAGCCCTGGCAAAGGCCTTAATAGACATGGCTGCAGGAGGCCTAGCAGCACCACGTGCTGGGGTAGAGACATCCAAAGGGATGGTGTCTGATAAATCACTAGGAACCACAGTTGTAGGCAAAATTTCTGAGGCCGATTCAAGTAAGGTAGCAGGAGCCTCAGTAGTAGTCATGGATTCGCTGAAGATTGACCAGTTTTCTCGGTTTCGCCGAAACCAAGACACTCGCTTGCTTAACCATGGTTTCGCCGAAACCGCGGACCGCGAGTGTCGGTCTTTATGCGTTTTTAATAATTTGGGTAGTCGGAGGATCCAACGGCATAATGTAAGCAAAATCTGAGCGAAAAATTGTTCAGCAAACTCCGACCGGCGCCTAAGCGTTCGCCGGTTGAAGGAAGCACAGGCGAACAGGCTGCTACGTCGTGGTCTGGGCCTAAGCAAGGCAGACAGTAAGAGTGGAAATCTTTATGAGGTATTTGTTTCCCACAAGTTAAACAGTTATTGACTTTTTCTGACATCGGCTGAGGCAAGAAAGAGTCCCCAAAGGGGTACTTAGCTTTTTAGAAGTCTTCAAAGTAGTATTCGGTAGTAGTAATCTCTGGATCTGACCGACCGGCACTTGCGAACAGCTTCTGCTTGGCCACGGCAAGAAAGACTGAGGAAAATGGCGTCGGCTGATGCCTTTATACCCGAAGACCAGCAGAGATGACGTCGGGTGAAGTGCGACATCAGCCGAAGCCGGACCCAGACTTTGGAATCCGGCCGACCGAAGGGCTGTCTGACGACAGGACAACCCATTTGTTATGACTGCAGATGCATCCATGAAGGACATCATCCACAATCACACATGCCTATCTTTTGCCATGCCTAACATACTGCTCCCAAATACTCAAATCTTAACTCCACCTTACTTGGCAAACTCGAAATAACCTATCACAAAATAGCCAGATTTGCTGCACAACAAAAGTACAGTTGTGTACACTTACCATAAATGTAGATGTTCGAGTGTATTTACTGTTGCAGTCATTACATTTGGGTAATCCTGCTGGCAGGTTGCCCTCAGCCGGCTTGAATTCCAAAGACTTGGGTCCTGCGTCGGCTGCTGTTGCTCCTTCCCTGACATCAGGTCGTCAGAGGTATAAAAGAAGCAACCAATGCCATTTTCTTCAGTTTTTCTTGCCCCAGATGTCAGGTGCGCCCCCTAAAAGGGTAGCCAAACATATATATATATATATATATATATATATATATAAAATCAATAAATGCACCAATATAAATCTTACCTTCATCTATAAGCAAATACACCACATAGGTTGTATAAATCAGAGAAGGAAAGATAAGATCCATAGAAAAAAGGGGGATGGCGGGTGGGTAACCTGGACTGCAACAGTGAATACACTCTAATATCTACACTTATGGTAAGTGTACACACAACTGTACTATGTTCTTTGTGTTTCACTGTTGCAGTCATTACATTTGGGTAGAGTCCCAAAGCTATGGTTGGGAGGCTGGAGCTAAACAGCATTAGGAGTGGCTATGAGGCCCTACAGAACTGCAGTGGCAAAGCCTGCCCTGGATTTAGAGTAGAGTGGCAGATGATAATGCTTGGTAAAGGTATGCACTGAACTCCAAGTAGCCGCCTCTAAAATGTCTCTGGTTGGTACTCCCCTGAGAAAAGGCTGCTGAAGTGGCTGCAGGTCTGGTGGAATGTAGCCTAATGCCCTTAGGCACTGGCTTGCCATGGTGTAAATAGCAGAAACAAATGCGGTGGCCTATCCACTTAGAAATAGTCTGCTTTAAGATAGCCTTTCCTTGGGAGCCTGCAGCATATGCCACTAGTAATTGCTCTGTCTTCCTGAAAGCTTTGGTTCTGTCCAAGTAGAATCTAAGTTATCTATGTACGTCCAAAGAATGAAGAATTCTCTCCTCCTTGTTCTGTGGATTTGGATAAAAAGTTGGCAGACGAACAGTTTGGTTAAGAGCCACACTGGACACCACTTTAGGCATAAATGTTGGGTTTGTCCTCAAGAGAGACCCTGTCTGGATAAAAAATGATAAAAGGTTCCACAGCCATAAACGTCTGTAGCTCTGAAACTCGTCTTGCAGAAGTAATTGCTAGGAGCAGAACTGTTTTCCAATATAAAAGCTTTATATCAGCAGTAGCAGCTGGCTCAAAAGGAGGCAGGGTGAGCTTTTCCAAGACATAATTGAGGTCCCATGCAGGTATTGGTGATCTCCTTGGAGGCCTTAAATTTTTGGCTCCTCTGACGTACTGCTTTAATAAAGGATGAGAAAAAATTGGTGGCTCTGTATTGTAATGAGTCGAAATGGCAGAGGCATAAATTTTAATTGATGAAAAAGATAGGCCTTTGTCCAGGCATCTCAGTTAAGTATTGCAAAATCTGAGGAATATTTGGTACAGCTGTATCAGTTCCTTGTGCCTGGTTCCAAGCACAGAATCTCTTGGTTCCAAGCACAGAATCTCTTCCATTTTCCAGCATAAGACTTTCTAGTACTACGCCTTCTGGCTTCCAGAATGACATCCATCACAGCTTTACTGACAGGTGTTTTTTGTATGACTACATTATCCGCCATGCTGCCAGGTTTAATGTCTTGAGTTGGCTGTGCAGGATCTGATTGTTTTGCTGGGACAGTAGACGAGGTATTTGAGGTAAGGTCCAAGCTGGGCATTGAGACAAGTTCCTTAGGATTGGATACCAGTACTGGTGGGAACAGTCTGGGGCAATCAGTATCATCTTTGGCTTCTCCTGTCTGACCTTTAGGAGTACCTTGGGGAGGAGAGGCAGTGGAGGAAAGGCATATACTGATAGGTTTTTCCAGCTGAAAGATAGGGCGTCCACTTTCCATGCTTGCCTGTGATAAGTCCTTGTGCAGATTTTTTTTAGTTGGTAGTTGTGAGGGGAGGCAAACAGAGCTATGTCCGGGCATCCCCATTTCCTTGTTATCATGCTGAAGATTTGTGGATCCAGTTTCCACTCGTTGGATCCATGAGGTTTCTGCTTAGTTCGTCTGCCAGAGTATTTTCCTTTCCTGGCAGGAATTGTGCCTGCAGATGTACTTGGTAAGTCAAAGCCGTGTCCCACAATGTCATGGCTAGTCTGCAAAGGGGGTAAGAATGTGTGCCCCCTTGCTTGTTTATATACCACATGACCGTGGTGTTGTCTGTCTTTATCAGTAGTTGTCCCCCCGGATGAAGTAGGTCCTTGAAGGCTGTCAGGGCATTTTGAACAGCTAGCATCTCTTTTTGACTGATATGTAGATGCATTTGGTTTGAGGACCATGTGCTCTAAATGCATCTTCCTGCCATGTGGGCCCCCCAGGCATAATCTGATGCATCAGTTTTTAGTGTCTGCCTGGCTGGGGGTAATGTGAATGGCTGTCCCTTGTTCTAGTGACAAGCCTTTGCCCACCATCGAAACTCCTGTTGCAGGCAGGGAATGAGAGTAATCATTGTTTCCAGGCTGTGGCAATGTTGAGTCCAAACACTTTTTAGGTACCATTGAAGTTTCCTCATATGCAGTCTTGCATATGGAATTAGTAGGATGCAGGATGCCATGAAGCCCAAAGCCTGCAGAATTTTTCTTGCAGATAACCGGGCCTTTGTTGCCAACATTTTGAAATAGGTAGTCAGTTGCCTTTGTTTGTCTGGCGTGAGAAAAGCCATCTGGGCAGTTGTATTAAAGCTTGCACCCAGGAACGTTATCTCTTGAGAGGGTACTAATTTTGATTTTTTTTCGTTGACTGTGTACCCTAGGCATGTAGAAGTCTTTTCACAAACGCCAGATGTTGAAGAAGAATGTCCTTGTTTCTCTGCTTGAATTAGACAGTCGTCCAAGTAAGGATATATCTGTATTCCTCTCTGTCTGCAGAATGCAATTACTGGTGCCAGGCACTTTGTAAAGACCCTGGGCGCAGTAGATAAGCCGAAGGGCAGTGCAGAGAATTGGTAATGCATTGAACCAGCCTTGAATCAGAGGTATCTTATGCACGACTGTCTGATTGGAACATGCAGGTATGCCTCTTTTAGGTATAAAGTCACAAGCCAAGCATTCTTGCCCAGCATGGGCAGAAGCTGCTGCAAAGTCAACATTTTGAATTTTGGAATATCCAGGAATGTGTTCAGGATAGATAGGTCCAGTATTGGCCTCCAGGCCTTGTCCTTTCTGGGTACCAAGAACAATCTTGAGTAAAATCCTTGTCCCTGCTCTTGCTCTGGTACTTGCTGAATGGCCCCATGTCCATGAGGGATGAAACTTGTTTTTGTGCCTGTGCCCATTGATTTTTTTGGCAGATCTGGCCAGCCGTTTGCCTTTGGCAGAGTATGGAAATGGAATTTGTAGCCATTTGACACTATATTTAGAACCCACTTGTCCTGGGTTATAATGTGCCAATTTTGAGCAAAAAGTTTTAATTTTCTCCCTGAGGGTGCAGCCAGAAGACAAGTGCTTGGTGCAGGCAGGGGAAAGTTATTGGGACTGCTTTCTGTACGTTTGTGCTTTATCTTCTCCAGCTTTGGAGGTAGAAGCACCCCACTGTTTTGACCTATAAGAACCTTGTGCCTGGGAATTGCCCCTAGGGCGTCTGGATCTGCCCCTTTGAGGTCTGTCTGACACAGGAAAGGACCAATTCTTTGTAGGCCAGTGGCTACTAAACCTAGGTGGCTGTACTTGTAAAAAATCTTTAACAGTTTGCATAGATTTAGCCTTGTCTTCCATTTTCTTTAACACCTCTTCTGCCTTAATACCAAACAAAGTATCATGCTGTAAAGGTGCATCTAGTAACTTAACTTTAACATGATCAGGCAGATTTTGTTCCTTTAACCAAGCATGCGTCCTAATTACAGAACCCGTAACTGCGGCCCTGCAGGAGGCCTCCAAAGAATCAATACCACATTGCAAAGTATGCTTTCCAACTTGTTCAGCTGCATGCAATAAATCCTGCATTTCCTCGTTTTCAGCACATTCAGAATTTAACATCATTTTCTGTTTAAGCAATCCCATGACATGTTGCTGATACTTGAGCATATGAAAATGACAGTTTACGGCCCTTAAAGCCAAAGTTGCAGATGTGTAAACCTTTTTTCCCCCATCTATCCAGTGCCCTTGAATCTCTGTCAGAGGGGGTTGGGTTTTTTTACTGTCGAGGCCTTAACTCCCTTTGGACCCTGTGAAATAGTTTCTGGGTCAGCAGCAGGGTTTTTAAAAAGAAATTTGTGAGAGTCAGGAACCCTGTAATATCTGTCAGGCTTAACAGGAGCTGGAGGTAAGGAGTCAGGGGTCAAACTAGACTCCGAATACACATCATCTACAATGTCTAACACAGGGGGAATGGCTAGAGGCCTGTGCTGTGGTAGCAAAAGGAAATCCCTGAGCCTCTTTTTAGATTCTGAAAAATCTTGGCTTTCCCAGTGAAAATGCTCCCTCATGGTATGCAAGGTTTCCCCAAAGGAATAATCCTCAGGAGGTGATGCTGAAGATATAGATTCTTCAGCATCGGAATCCTCACAGGGGGGGGGGGGTAAAGAATATCCCTGATCAGAAGAGGAATCAGAAGAAATAGAAACCTGATCTGAAAATTCATAGTCAGTGTCTTGCCTAGGCCTCTTATCAGGAGGGGTTGGGAACCCCTGATCAAGGTAATCAGGTCTTCGGCCATTTTGATCATCTATTTTTTGGGCATAGAGGCCTGTACATGTGGCTCATGAGTTTGTCTCTTCGCTTTAGAAGATGCTTTAGTCTTTGTCTTTGAAGCTGAAGTCGTTTTATTGTAAAGATGTTGAGGTCTGAATACACATTCAGAAACCGGTACCTGCTCAGCGACTCCGGACCCATCTGAGGGATTAGCGTTCGAGGCTCCAATACTCTGAGTATCCAGCGGCATGGCCGACTCCACGTGGGAGTCGGTAGCGGCCTGCGACTCTAAAGTAGCAGGTGTCAGGGGCTGCGAAAGCACCTCACCGAGAACCGGCGACTGACTTGGGAGAAGCTTCATCGCCGGTTTTGGGACTCGGTTGTTTTTCTCTATCCTTTTCTTTGTGTTTTTTGTAAACTCCGACAACATTTTAGGATAATTAAACCAGCTACCAAAAATACTTTAAAGCAAAATTATACCGACACTTAATAGTGCGTTGCTTAAATCTAGCACAAAACCGACAACCAGTAACGTTGTGATCAGGGCCTAGGCAAGGAATACAGTAAGAATGAAAATCCTTATGAGGTATTTGCTTTCCACAAGTAATACAATTATTAACTTTTTCTGACATCGGTCTGGAACAAGAAAAAAGTTTCTCCAACAGGGTACTTAAGCTTTATTGAAGACTTCGGTTCTGAAAGTCAACCACGAAAATTTCAGGAGTCGGCCGACCGGCACTTGCGAACTGCTTCTGCTTCGGGCACCGCGCTGCAAGAAAGACTGAAGAAAATGGCGTCGGCTGCTTCTTTTATACTCCTGACGACCTGGCGTCAGGAAAAGGGCGACAGCAGCTGACGCAGGACCCAAAACTTTGGAATTCAGGCCTGCTGAGGGCAACCTGCCAGCAGGATTACCCAAATGTAATGACTGTAACAGTGAAACACGAAGAACATCCTACAAATCTCACCACTATATCTCTCTCAATCTAAACTGGCTCGAACTACCACACCTCCTACTCCTCTCTCAGCTCCAAATTATACACTCCATTATTTATTCACCATCCTGCTGTCTATCACTAGGCACCATAATCTCCCACTATGTCCTATCCTGCTGTCTAGCACTAGGCACCATAATCTCCCACTATGTCCCATCCAGACTACTCAGGAGCTCCACCCAAGACTTTTTACAAATTTATAAGCCCAAGTCCAAAACAGGAGCCATTACATACAGCTACGATCCCTCTACTGCTTGGAACAAACTCCCACAAGTTAGATCACTTTCACATCCTAAAGTATTCAAACTAGCCACTAAAGAGTACTTAAAAGTCCCTGGATTTACACCCATTCTCAGCCTCCTTGAACATACCTTCACTAAATAACAAACCTAATTTCCTCTGTCTTACCATCATTTCTTCTCCGCTATACCAAAACGTTTACAACTTAAACTAGTCTACATCATTTTTTTACCGAACATTGTCTCCTTTCCTTCTGCTGCAGTATTCTTCATAACATTTTTATAGATAATTGTAACTGCATATATATAACTGTTCTACACGTTTTATTATGAATGATTATAATGTCAACTATGTTTGTAACTATTACATTTTTGTAACAATGTTTTGGAGCTTTTCTTCCTGGGCCTCTGCTGAAAAAGAGCTTTTGCTCAGTCAGACAATATCGATTAACAAATGCAAAATAAATAATGAAATTCAAAATACCAAGGTAGCGAGAGGTTCCCCGAGGACAGAGATGCAAATCCCCTTTAACAGGTTGTTTGACCAGATGGTAATGGGCACAATTCATGCCTTTATAAATAAAGACAGAAACATTTAAGACAGGCACTCCTGAACATGAAAAAGAACAGCCACCATAAAACTGACTAAGCTACCTCAGGTAAACCTACAAGAGGACACTGGCAGCATAAGACAAAGACATATCCAAATGAAGAGATCAGAGACTTGAAAGACCAGCCTGCCATTAGACTAGGTGAAATGAGGAGGGATATGGCAGGAACCAAGTTTTGTATGCAAGCAAAAATGATTTACTATGCAATGTGTGTCTACACATCCTCAAGTCAATTCCTCAAGAAGAGACCAGAAATAATTTCTTGGTTACCCCTCCTAGCTGGGACTGTAGTCACAGAAGCATTCACATGAGGAATGTCACTACCAGTCACTCATCCAGGTAGGGATTCACAATGAATTTATTCTCCTGCAAGGCTATGGCTATCACAGGGAGTGTCTTGGAAAACACAATGGCCCCAAAGAAAATAAATGGCAGCACTCTGTACTAGAAGAGACCCTATCCACAACAAACAGAAGGAACTCCCATACAGAACACAAACAATGATGTACCAAATGAGGCCCATGTACACCAACACTACCTAAAATGCATCCTACTGCAGCAGGGACATGCAAACTTTGAGTTAAACTATGGACTGTGCCATACCTGATGTGTCGGATGAAGTCAGAGAGGTCCAGGAAGACAGGGATGCCTTTTGCTCCTTTCAGAAGCAAAGGCAGCAGTAGAGTCCAGAATGGTCCCACAGACTATGCAAACTGGTTTGGTCTTCAAGTGGAGTTTGGTGTGGAATTGGTCTCAGTAAGGCTTTTCTACATCACTTGGGTCGTTGATAATGGCTCCCACCTTGCAGTCGTCTGTGAACTTGGTCAGCCAGAGTTCCTCCATGTTGGCCTGGACAGTAAGACCCAAGAAATGGCCTACCATTACTGCGTCAAGAATAAGGTGGTCCTTCTCAATGGTTCACCAAGGCAAACCTGCAGAACCTCCATCTAACAAGCACTTCCAAGTGACAGGACTGTAACTTCATGGTTGTCCTCTGTTTGTAAGAAGGCATTCATCTCCAGGAGTTGGATCCACCTAGAAGAGGTGGTGGAGAGGGCCTAACACGGATCAAACATCACAATAAGGGTCTCCTAACTCTTCCAGAGTTCATATAAAAAAAGGACATGCGAAAGCGGACTTAAATGATCTCTCCCAAAAAAATATAGCACTATTCCCTGACCAAAGTGTCACCCACAGCTAAAGATACAGCGAGCTATAGAGTAGCCCTCTGAAATTCAAGTCCATGCCACCGCCACGAGCACAAACTCTGGGAACGTAGAACGATTTTCCAATGCCTGACTCACCCGGGTAGGAGAGATGCCAGTCAGGTAGAACAATCACCAAAACAATCTAAGCAGTAAAACTACAGGGAACAGTTTATGGTTCATTCAGTCCAAGGCTTTAGATTTCATCTACAAATAGCAAGGAGTCAAAATGCTGTTGAATACGTCTTGTGCTATACCAAGAAATAAAGGAAATCACCCTAAGATACCTAGTCACATCTCAAGCCACTGAGCAAACAGCTTACAAAGGGGGTCTGCTCCTTGGTGGTTACAGGTGCAGAAAATGCAGAAGATTTCAGAATGCACATATACCATTTGTGAAACACAGATCTGCATGGGAAACAAAGGTTCACAATTTTCCCCTATATACTTGAGACACTTGGAAATCCAGATCTCACCCACACCACCCGCAAAGGTAACTACCATGAAAAATTTCTCCAAAGCTGACTCTGGGCTCCCAAAAACAGAGGTGGCTAACTTCACGGCACCCATGTCAATGGAAAATAGATGCAGGACTGCCGAATCATACACCGATGCACTGTACGAACACATACATAAATGCATGGAACTAGGCATACCCAACAGAACCAAGACGTTCTCCTCCAAAAAAAGGAAGCCAATCTGGTGGTCCCCTACCATTAATAAACTCTACAACAGAGAGAAGAAACTGTTGCAGAAAAAGGGGAAGTCCCAAGACTGGAAAAACTCCCTCATCAAAATCTCTAAAGCCAGCTCTGAAGGCAGAATTGCAACAGACACTAAAAACAACCACAAAGCCTTCTATAGTTCTATCAAGAATCTCCACGGCAATACTCAGGTTTGCTCTGAGTTACTGCACAATGGTACCTCCTATACCGAGCCAACAGATACTGCCAACATACCATCAGACAGATTCAGTGCCAACTTTACCCCCCCCAAATGACCAATCACAATACTGGAGGAATGACAGGCACCCAGTATTACTGCAGCACAGGTTAAAGCTACATTGCCCAAGGCCAAGAATACAGCTTCCATTGGACCCGACAATATCCCTGGATGTGTTCTACATGAACTACAAAGTGAACTGGCACCACATCTGTGTGCCCTGTTCAATCACAGCCACACCTCAGGCTTTGTCCCTACCGAATGGCACACTGCTACAGTCATCCCTTTCCATAAAGGGGGAGCAACTACAGACCCTGGGAATTATTGCCCCATTAGCCTGACGAGTCTGAGATGTAAGGCTATGGAGCGCATCATCATGGACCTAATCAACAAGGATATAAGAAAGAACTCTCCAAATTCTAGATCCCACACAGTTTGGTTTTGGTTTTTTGGTTTTGTGAAAGGTAGATCATGCCTGCTCAACCTGGTTTGACTACTTTGAATCAGTCACCAGAGCTGTGGATGAGAGCAAGGCAGTTCTTACAGCCTACCTCGATCTGGCCAAGGCCTTTAATACCATGCCCCACTCAGGAATTATCGATAAACTCACCAAACTAGGCATCAACCCCTATATCACTAGGTGGGTTGCAAATTGGCTCACAGATCAAATCCACAGTGTGAAAGTAGCGGACTCCAAGGCAGACTGCCAACCAGTCACCAGGATTCCCACAGGGATCGGTCCTGGGTCCTCTCCTGTTTGGCATCTACTTCTCAGAAGTCCAGGCCAACACGGAGGAACTCTGGCTGACCAAGTTCACAGACGACTGCAAGGTGGGAGCCATTATTAACTCCGCAAGTGATGTAGAAAAGCCTTACTGAGACCAATGACTGGTGTCGAAACCATGGCCTTAAGCTTAATGCCAAAAATGCGTCGTCATTCCCTTTGGGAAAAAACTCAGTTCCTACTAAGTACCACATTGATGGAAGCCCAATGAAGACTGAAGGCGTTGTAAGACCTGGGGACACAGGTTGACAGCAACCTCTCCTTCGATCAGCACATTGTCTGAAACTCTTATGTGGCATAGCTCATTACCAAGGGATTTGCATCCAGGATAAAAAGAGATCATCATCTCTCTCTAATCTTCCCTCATTAGACAAATAGAGTATAATGCCCCATTTGGCAAGTACCTCACTAGATACATGCAAGAGCTGGAAAGGCCACATAAGTACCTCACAAAGAGGATCCTAGGCCTTAAACACATCTCACATGGACAGACTGAAAAATAAACTCCAGCTATTCTCTGTCTCACATCATCTACTAAGAGGCGATCTCTGCTCAACTTACAAAGCCATGTCTGACCCACCTCTGTTAGAAATGCTACATCTAAAGAAATCCCAATCCCTCCACACCACATGCTCCACACACCTCAACCTCATTACCACAATCAACAGAACATGATGGAGGGACAGGTTCATAACCCAGAGACTGCCCATTCTCTGGAATAGACATCCCATACATGTCAAGCAGAGCACCTCACTGGCCCTCCAAGAGAAATACTGATGAGTGGACGGGAAAGAGAAAGTTCACCCTGGGGATCACACCAGTGGCTCTACTTGATAGAGGCACTGGGAACCAACGTCTGGCAGCATGATGCCAGGGCATTTCTATGGGCTAGGCTTGTAAAGGCTCCAGGGCCATTAGCCTAGTACCCACCTATGAACTTATGAAGTACAGGGGCCAGAAGCCATTCCACGGCTGGCTTAATGAACCTGAAGGTTTCACCAAGGGGGGAGGGGGGGTCAACTGGTGGGTACCTACTGCCGGACAGGGGACTCATTCTTTTCAGTATCTGAGACTTCTAGACATTCTGACTCTGCAAAGAAAATGAAGATGATGGGAAACCCAACTTCCTTCCAGCGCCACAAGGGACATGCACGGAGGATGGACAGTGCCTACACTTGGGGTAGCCCCACCCACCCATGTAAAAACTATGGACACAGTCCACCAGGCCTCTCATCAAAGTAGAAGACTGAAAAACTTAAACCTTCCCTAGTGAAGATTAAGGTTGTAATACAGTGACTACAGAACTATTTCCACAATGGACTGGACTCCCAGAGGGTGTAACAAAGGTCTGCCTTCCTCCCTCTTATCGTTTTTACCATTCTATGGCAAAGGCCTGGGCTACATATGCAGGGGTCTGACCACCACCTTCACTACTATTCTTTCTGTAACAAGGCAGTCACAGGAAGGAAAAAATTATCTATAAAAGGCCATGCTGAATAACTATCACTTATGGTAATGCTTTGCTCCTAACTAGCTTTAATGACCAAACATTTTGGAGGCTTTAGCACTTCAGGCACTGAATACAGGAACTTCTGCAAGAAGCAAAAGAGGGCAAAGATCTAAGTTTCAGGAACAAAGTACAGTTGTGTACCTACCATAAATATAGATGTTCGAGTGTATTCACTGTTGCAGTCATTACACTTGGGTTATCCTGCTGGCAGGCGACCCGCAGTTGGCCCGAGTTCCAAAGTCTTCCGGCGTCGGTTGCTGTCAGTGCGCCACGGAAGTTGCAACCGACGCCATTTTCTTCAGAGTTTCTTGCCCCAGATGTCAGGTGCCCCTAGATAGGAAGGCTGAAAAGATAAAAATATGCCAAAAACCATGCATATATTACTATAAACATTTCCATCATCTACAAGCAAATACACCACATAGGTTGTATAGAGCTGAGAAGTACAGAAAAGTCCCAGCAAAGAAAGGGGGATGGTGGGTGGGTAACCTGGACTGCAACAGTGAATACACTCAAACATCTACATTTATGGTAGGTACACAACTGTACTATATTCATCGTGTTTCACTGTTGCAGTCATTACACTTGGGTAGAATCCCAAAGCTGAGGTTGGGTGGCTGGGTCTAAATTGGATTGGGAGAGGCTACCAGGCCCAGCAGCACTGCAGTGGCAAAGCCTGCTCTGGATTTGGAGTAGACAGGTAAGTGGTAGTGCTTGGTGAAAGTGTGCACGGAGCTCCAGGTTGCCACTTCTAAAATGTCTTTGGTTGGTACTCCTCTGAGAAAAGCTACTGAAGTGGCTGCTGCTCTGGTAGAATGAGGCCTAATGCCCTTAGGCACTGATTTGCCATGCTGTGCATAACAGAAGCAGATGCAATGTCCTATCCCTTTTGAAACTGTCTGATTTGTAATAGGCTTTCCTTGTGATCCTGCAGCATATGCTAGAAACAGTTGTTCAGTTCTTCTGAAGGCTTTTGTTTTGTCCAAGTAGAATCGTAGCTGTCTGTGTATATCCAAAGCGTGCAGAAGTCTCTCCCCTTTACTCTGGGGATTTGGGTAGAAGGTAGGTAGATGAATGGCTTGGTTCAAGGCCACATTGGAGACCACTTTTGGAATGAATGTTGGGTTTGTCCGAAGAGAAACCCTGTCCTGATGGAAAATGATGAAAGGTTCCACAGTCATTAATGCTTGTAACTCTGAAACACTTCTTGCTGAAGTAATTGCTAGGAGCAGAGCAGTTTTCCATGATAAAAATTTTAGATCAGCTGTGCTGGCTGGTTCAAAAGAAGGCAGTGTGAGTTTTTCTAAAACAAAGTTGAGATCCCAAGTTGGTACTGATGCTCTCCTTAGGGGTCTTATATTTTTTGCCCCTCTGAGGTACTATCGTAGTAGAGGATGTGAGAAAATAGGAGAGTCCATACTGCAATGAGCTGAAATGGCAGAGGCATGGATTTTAATTGATGAGAAAGATAGGCCTTTGTCTAGCATCTCAGTTAGGTATTGTAAAATCTGAGGTATATTAGGGACAAGTGGTTCGAGGCTTTGTGCCTGGTTCCAAGCACAGAATCTCTTCCATTTTTCTGCATAAGATTTCCTAGTGCTGGGCCTCCTGGCTTCTAAAATGACATCTATAACAGCTTTAGAGAGGTGCAATCTGAGTGGCTACATTATCTGCCATGCTGCTAGATTTAAGGTTTTGAGTTGACTGTGCAGAATCTGATTGTTTTGCTGTGTCAGAAGGTGAGGAATTTGAGGTAGAAGCCAAGCTGGGCCTTGAGACAAGTTCTTTAGGATTGGGTGCCAGTGCTGGCATGGCCAGTATGGGGCAAACAGGATAATGTTTGGTCTTTCCTGTCTGACTTTTAGTAGCACCTTGGTAAGAAGAGGCATCTGAGGGTAGGCATAGACTGTCAGGCCTTTCCAGCTGAATGAGAGAGCATCCACTTTCCATACTGGAGAGTAATAAGTTCTTGTGCAGAATTTCTGTATTTGGTAATTGTGAGGGGAGGCAAAAAGATCTATGTCTGGGCGTCTCCATTTCCTCGTTTTCATGCTGAACACCTATGGATTTCGTTTCCATTCATGAGGATCCATGAGATTTCTGCTTAGTCTGCCAGTTTATTTTTTGTTCCTGGCACAATAGAATTGTGCCTGCAGATGTACTTGATAGATCAGTGCTGTGTTCCACAAAGTCATGGCTTGCCTGCATAGGGGGTAGGAATGCATGCCCCCTTGCTTGTGTATGTACCACATAACTGTGGTGTTGTCCGTCTTTATTAATAGTTGTCCTGGATGTAGTAGGTCCTTGAAAGCTGTCAGGGCATTCTGAACAGTTAGCATCTCTTTTTGGTTGATGTGAAGATGCATTTGTTCCTTAGGCCACGTGCCCTGAATACATTTTCCTGCCATATGTGCCCCCCCAGGCATAATTCGATGCATCCGTTGTTATTGTCTGCCTGGCTGTGGGTAAGGTGAAACCTTGTTGTGGTGACAAACCTGGGACCACCATCGAAACTCCTGTTGTAGGCAGGGAATTAAAGTTATGATTGTCTCCAGGCTGTGACAATGCTGAGTCCAAACACTTTTCAGATACGATTGTAGTTTCTTCATATGCAGTTTTGCATATGGAATTAGTAGAATGCTGGATGCCATGAAGCCCAGGGCCTGCAGAATTTTTCTTGCAGGGAGCTGGGACAATGCTGAGTCCAAACACTTTTCAGATACGATTGTAGTTTCTTCATATGCAGTTTTGCATATGGAATTAGTAGAATGCTGGATGCCATGAAGCCCAGGGCCTGCAGAATTTTTCTTGCAGGGAGCTGGGTTTTTGTTGCCATCATTTGAAAGTAATGAGTCAGTTGCTTTTGTTTGTCTGGCATGAGATCAGCCATCTGGGTAGTTGTATTTAAGCTTGCACCCACGAATATTATCTCTTGAGAGGGCACTAGTTTTGATTTCTTTTCGTTTACTGTGTACCCTAGGCAAATTAGTAATCTTTTTACAAACGCCAGATGCTGTAGAAGAATGTCCTTGCTCTCTGCCTGAATAAGGCAGTCGTCCAAGTAGGGATATATTTGAATTCCTTTTTGTCTGCAAAATGCAATTACTGGTGCCAGGCATTTTGTGAAGACTCTGGGTGCAGTAGATAAACCAAAGGGCAGTGCAGAGAGAATTGGTAATGCATTGAGCCGGCTACCAATCTGAGGTATCTTCTGCAAGTTTGTCTGATTGGGACATGCAGGTATGCCTCCTTGAGGTCCAAAGTAACTAGCCAAGCCTTCTTGCCCAGCATGGGCAGAAGCTTCTGTAGTGTTAACATTTTGAATTTTGGAACATCCAGGAAAGTATTTAGGATTGACAGGTCCAGTATTGGTCTCCAGGCTTTGTCCTTTCTGGGTACTAAGAAGAGTCTTGAGTAAAAACCTTGCCCCTGTTCTTGCTGTGGAACTCTTTGAATAGCTTCCATGTCCATAAGAGCAGCAATCTGTTTTTGGGCCTCTGCCCATTGGTTTTGTGGCAGGTCTGGCATTCCTTTTGATTTTGGAAGCATGTGGAACTGAACCTGTAACCCTGAGAAACAATATTCAGTACCCATTGGTCTTGGGTGATTATGTTCCAATTTTTTTGAGAAAGTGCTAGCTTTCCCCCTAGGGGAGCTGCCAAAAGGTAAGTGCTTGGCATTTGTAGAGGGAATTCATTGGGACTGTTTCCTATAAGGTTGTGATTGGTCTTCCCCTCCTTTGGGGGCTGCAGCACCCCATTGCTTAGGTCTGTAGGAGCCTTGGGGCTGAGATCTGCCTCTTGGGCATCTGTATCTGCCTCTTTGTGGCCTGTCTGACACTGGAAAGGACCAATTTTTTGAAGGCCAGTTTCTGCTATATCTAAATGGTTGAACCTGTAAGAAATCCTTCACTGCCTGCATTGATTTTGCTTTATTCCCCATTTTCTTTAACACTTCCTCTGCCTTAACACCAAAGTATCATGCTGTAGTGGAGCATCCAGTAATTTTACTTTAACATGGTCAGGTAAACTTTGTTCTTTCAACAGAGCCTGTAACTGCGGCTCTACAAGAAGCCTCTAATGAATTAGAACCACATTGCAGAGTATGCTTTCCCACTTGTTCAATTGCATGCAATAAATCCTGCATTTCTTTACTGTCAGGAGTTTCTAAATTTGAAACCATTTTCTGTTTTAACAATGACATGAGATACTGTTGATATTTAAGCATATGAAACTGAAAATTTAAAGCCCTTACAGCTAAAGCAGCAGAAGTGTAAACTTTTTTCCCCCATCTGTCCAGAGCTCTGGAATCCCTATCAGAGGGGACAGGATTTTTAGCAGTGGAAGCCATAACCCCTTTAGGACCCTGAGAAATTGTTTCTGGATTTGCAGCGGGGTTTTTGTAAAGAAATTTATGGGAGTCAGGGACCCTGTAGTACCTGTCTGGCTTGACTGGTGCAGGGGGTAAAGGAATCAGGAGACAGACTGGATTCAGAAAAAACATCATCAACAATATCAAGCACAGGGGGGATAGCCAGGGGCCTGTGCTGAAGCAATAAAAGGAAGTCTCAGAGCCTTTTCTTGGATTCTGAATAATCCTGGCTCTCCCAATGGAAATGCTCCCTCATAGTGTGCAGGGTTCCCCCAAAAGAATAATCCTCAGGAGGAGAGGCTGAAGGCATAGACTCTTCTGCATCAGAGTCCTCATAGGGAGGGAGAGAGTATCCCTGATCAGAAAAAGAATCAGAGGAAATGGAAACCTGGTCAGAGGAATCATAGTCCGTGTCTTGCCCAGGCCTTTTGTCAGGAGGGGGATGGGTACCCCTGATTAAAGTAATTAGGTCTTCGGCCATTTTTAGCATCTGTTTCTTTGGCATGGATGACTGTTCAGGAGAATGCTGTACTTGTTTCCTTGTTTTAAATGGTGTTTTTTTTTACTTTGCCTTGGCTGCTGAAGTGGGCTTAATTGTAAGCTGTGAAGGTCTGAAAACACCCTCAGAAGCCGATGCCTGCTCAGCGGCTCCAGACCCATCTGAGTGAATAGTTTCCGTAGGCCCAATACCTTGAGTTTCCACAGGCCTAGGTGTCTCTACGTGGCTGTCGGTTACAGCCTGTGGTTCTTAGGTAGTGGGTGTCAGGGGCTGTGAAAGCGCCTCACTGAGAACCGGCGAACTGGCGTAGAAGAGGCTTCGTCTTCAGTTTTGGACCTCGGATGTCTGTTCTTTTCTTTGTCTTTGCGGTTTTTTATAAATTCCGGTCGTCGGTTGTTCCGACGGCATTATGTATTTAAACCTTCGGCCAAAGTAATGTAAAGCAAAATCGTACCGATGTTTAATAGTGCGTTTATTAAATCTGGCACAAAACCGACAACTGGTGATGTCGTGATTAGGGCCTAGGCAAGAATACAGTAAGAGTGAAAGTCCTTATGAGGTATTTGCTTCCCACAAGAAATACATTTATTAACTTTTACTGACATCGGTCTGGAGCAAGAAAAAGTTTCCCCAACGGGGTACTTAGCTTTATTGAAGACTTCGGTTCTGAAACTCAAGTCGGCCGACCGGCACTTGCGAACTGCTTTTGCTACGGGCACCGCACAGCAAGAAAGACTGAAGAAAATGGCGTCGGTTGCAACTTTTCTACCCCCGGCGCACTGATGTCAGGGAAGAGGCAACAGCAACCGACGCTGAACCAAGACTTTGGAACTCGGGCCGCCTGCATATTGCCTGCCAGCAGGATAACCCAAGTGTAATGACTGCAACAGTGAAACACAATCAACATCATAGAAGTGACAGGAACAGGGTCCAAGTGCCTTCTTTTGGTGTGGCATCTTACATCACAACACCAGATGGAGAACAGTGCATCAATAACTGAAATAGCTTTAAAAAAAAAAAACAGACTACAAACATTGAACTGAAACCCACTAAGCAGAATCCATGTTAAATCATGGGGATGTACCAATGGGAATTGGAGAAATCAAGCAGTTTTAGACCGGGAAGACCCAGGTGAAACTTCCTGGAGGGATGCGAAAGGAAATTTTGTACTGGATTCAATACCCACTGGGGTTCCCCACGATAAGGCCTGAGGAGGAGGAACCAAATCTGAGCCAGAATGGGGCTATAAGAGTGACGGAGACCTTGCATTTGATCACCTTTTGTAAAAACCTGGGAATCTTAGATAAAAATGGGAAAGAATAAAGAAGATCAGGAGACCATTGCTAGATTAGAGCATCCTTTTTTGACTAAGCCTATGGGGGGGGGGTTCACGGCAAAACACCTGCTGCATTTGGTGTTGTTCAAAAGAGGCAAAATGATCATAGCAGGGAAAGCCCTAGCAACTGAAGATCTGTTCTGCCATATTCCTGGATTGAGGGACCACTCATGAGACATAAGGCACTTGAGAGCTCCCAAAATGTGTGTATCTATAAAAAAACAGTGCAAGGTCACTGCATACCAGCCAGACCCTCTTTGCTTCCTGACAGTTCAGTCTAGTCCCTCCTTATTTCATGATGCATCAAACTACCACCATGTTGCCCATTTAGATATGGATTACTCCCAGAGGAATGTGATCCTGAAAGTTCCTGCAATACTGCAGAACTGCACGCATCTCTAGGACACATCTGTGAATATCAGCCTCTTTGGCAGTCCATAAACCTTGGATCATCCTCCTGCAGTAATCCCTATCCACCACTGCAGAAAGCACGTTCAAATGGACATTACAGCAAGAATACTCTTCCAGCTACCTACTTAAATGAATAAACTATCTGGAACTTCAAGGCATCTTTACTCCTCCCACATGGAGGCCATGAGAGAGAGAGTCTCCTAGATCTGCTAGCTAAAGTGATTTTATCTGGACTAATCCTTATTACTCCTGTTTCTCACAAATGCCTAATGGAGAAGAGGTAAGGAGGACTGGGATGCACAAGAGTAGAGCTGACCCTAATAAGTGTCTCTACTCTCTGAGAGGCAGTTATCTCCCCTATAACCCGAAAGATCGTTCTGACCTCAGCAGGATCCTAGGATGTCACGCAGGAACCGGGTCCTTTCCTCCTGGTAGAGAAACTACTGGAGCCAAGAAAGACATCCTATAAATGGAAAAGATGGATTGTCTCGAAGAGGAGATCAGAACAAAAGAATAAAAAAACAAAGTCTCTTGTCACCACCAAAGGAGCCATATTGAGAGAATTCTGAAGACGGCATCAAATCCTTGTCATCAAATTTTCAGTCCAAAGAAGGCCTCAGCCCAGATGCTATTAGAATCCAATACATCAGACCCAAAAACCCCAGAGAGAAACCTGGAGTCAAGTTCAACACTGAGGGGGACAAGCCCGGAGTTAAGAATCTGCTATGAAGTCACCTGAGCACAGCTGTACACCTGGGAAGCAGCTTACAGTACGCGCACAAAACTTGCACCAACTAACTTCAGAATCAAAGGAGACAGTATGATGCCCATCTCCAAGTCTTCAAGAAACTCCTTATCAAGCAAACCAGGTTCCTCTCTGATGTACTCTTGTACAACCCGAAGGATCTCAATAATGAAATGAAAGGAGACAGAGAAGGGATCCAGTACAGTTCCCTCCTTGCCAAAGCCCGCTTTGTAGATCTTTTGGGGGAAGATTTCTGGAAGAGTATTGGCTCCAAAAATTTTGGAGCGGATGGAAAAGAATAGGTCAGGGTCCTAGCAATACGGACATCTAACGTTGGAGTTTTCAGCACCAAAGAAGGTCCCAAATTGTCAGCCTGCCATTTCTATAATTCAAAGCTCAGATTAGATTTGACTGAAGACTTTTCAGATTCTGAGGACTCCAGATTGGGGGGGGGGGGGGGGTGTCAAAAGGCCTTAATAATCAGTTTGTTTTTCTTGTCCGATAAAGCACTCTGACCAAAGGCAGATCAAACAGTGCATTCCCAAGACAAATAACCCAACACCCAAGCACACTAAGCCCAAATCATAAGCATCTTGGGGGACATTTTGTGCTCACACTTGGAGCACTTTTTATTTAATTTTATTTTACATTTTTTGACTGGGATAGTCCGACTGGATACACGTCCATTTTGAGTGGAGGCCCGGGGAGAAAAGCTCCACATGCAAAAAACAGACAGTACATACATAACTGAGTTATAAACTCAGGAAACATATCAAAATATAGGCAAAGGTTACAAGCAGATAACATAATTCACACCGTGCAGATATACATATGACATGAAAAAATATTTCGAAATGTAAATAAAGGATACAAGCAGATATAATTCACAATGTGCAGACTTGCATATAATATGAGCCATGGATAATTAGCTAAACAGCAGGTTGGGTAGCAAAAAGTACAGTTTTGTACCTACCATAAATGTAGATGTTCGAGTGCTAATACAGCTGCAGTCATAACAGATGGGTTTTCCTGCCGTCAGGCGGGTCCTCGGTCGGCCGAATTCCAAAGTCTAGGTCCGGTGTCAGATGTCGTCGCTTCTTCCCTGACGTCAGTGCGACGGGTATAAAAGAACCAGCCGACGCCATTTTCTTCAGTTTTTCTTGCCCCAGATGTGAGGTGCCCCCAGAAGGAAGGCAATACATAAATTTATGTAATAATGCAATGCAATATAGTCAAAAAACAGTAGTTGCAAGCAAATACACCATAAAAGAATACCCCAATCAGGTTGTATGAGGAGGTGTTAGCCCTTAGGCCTGTCCCAAGAGGGGAAGGAGGGAGGGAAACCTGGACTGCAGCTGTATTAGCACTCGAACATCTACATTTATGGTAGGTACAAAACTGTACTATGTTCATCGTGCATACAGCTGCAGTCATAACAGATGGGTAGAATCCCAAAGCTAAAAAGGGGGTGGTAGGCACTCGGTGGAACTAGGAGGAGCCAGGATGCCCTGCAAGACTGCAGAGGCAAAACCTGCTCTAGATTTGGAGTATAATGGTAGGTGATAGTGCTTGGATAAGGTATGTACAGAACTCCAAGTGGCAGCTTCCAAAATATCTTTGGTAGGAACCCCCCTGAGGAAAGCTGCAGAGGTAGCTGTGGCCCTTGTGGAGTGAGATCTGATGCCTGCAGGTACAGTTTTACCATGAAAAGAGTAACAAAAAAGAGTATGCAGTGGGCCATCCATTTTGATATTGTCTGTTTGGAAATGGGCTTCCCTTGAGCTCCTGTAGCATAGGACACAAGAGTTGCTCTGATTTTCTGAAAGGCTTTGTTCTGTCCAAATAATAACGTAGCTGTCTGTGAATGTCCAAGGAATGTAGTAGTCTCTCCACTTTGTTTTGAGGATTAGGGTAAAAGGTAGGTAAGTGGATAGCCTGATTCAAGGCTACCCTGGATACTACCTTTGGCATAAAGGAAGGATTGGTTCGTAAGGAAACTCTGTCCTGATGGAAAATGATGAAAGGCTGCACAGCCATGAGGGCTTGTAGTTCCGAAACCCTGCGAGCTGAGGTGATAGCCAGCAGGAAGGCTGTTTTCCAGGACAAATATTGCAGTTCTGTTGAAGCAGCTGGTTCAAAAGGAGGTAAGGTCAGTTTTTCTAGAATGAAATTGAGGTCCCAAGCAGGTACTGGTTGTTTCCTTGGGGGTTTTATATTCTTAGCCCCTCTGAGGAACTGTCTTAAGAGGGGGTGAGAGAATAAAGGAGGATCAGTGTTGTATTCTGCAGAAATGGCTGAGGCATGGATTTTGATGGAGGAGAATGAAAGTCCACTGCTTAGCATCTCAGCTAGGTACTGTAATATTTGAGGTAAATTCAGTATTCCAGGATTCTGACCCTTTTTCTCATTCCAGGCACAAAACCGTTTCCATTTTACGGAGTAGGCTTTTCTAGTAGAAGGTTTTCTGGCCTCCAAAATGACATCCTGCACCTCCTTGGAGAGTAGGGTCTGTTGTGATTTTAAGGAATCTTCCATGCAGCTAGATTGAGTGTTTTCAGCTGACTGTGAAGAGTTTTGAAGTTGTGCTGAGTCAGTAGAAGAGGCATTAGAGGCAGGATCCATGGTGGGGAATGCGTCAGGCTCCTCAGGAGTGGGTACCAGTGTTGTCTTGGCCAGTCTGGAGCAATGAGAATCATCTTTGGTCTGTCTGCTCTGGTTTTTAATACAACTTTGGGCAGCAGAGGAAGGAGGTGGAAAGGCATAAACTGTCATTGTTGTCCAACTGAAAGAGAGTGCGTCCACTTTCCAGGCCTGTGGATGAAAGGTCCTTGAGCAGAATTTTGCCAATTGGTGATTTCTGTGGGAGGCAAAGAGATCTATGTCTGTCCTTCCCCATGCTTGAATTATCTTTGTAAAAACTTGAGGATGCAACTTCCATTCATGTGGATCTGTCATATTTCTGCTTAGGTTGTCTGCCAGCATGTTTTCCTTGCCTGGCAGGTACTGTGCTTGAAGTTCGATTTGTAATTCCAGAGCCATGTTTCAAAGAGACATGGCTAGCCTGCAAAGGTGGTATGAATGGGTTCCTCCCTGTTTGTTTATGTACATTACTGTGGTGCTGTCTGTCCTTATCAATAGCTGGCCTGGATGCAGTAGGTCTTGTCTGTCCTTATCAATAGTGGGCTGGATGCAGTAGGTCTTTGAAAGCTATAATAGCATTTATTACTGCTAGCATTTCCTTTTGATTGATGTGTAGGTGCTTTTCTTTTTGGGACCATTTGCCCTGAATGCACCGATCTGTCATGTGTGCCCCCCCAGGCGTAGTCCGAGGCGTCTGTTGTGATGACCTGATTTGCTTGTGGCTTGCAGAATGGGAGACCTGTGTTTCTTTGGCATGCTTGAGCCCACCACAGGAATTCCTTTTGAAGACATGGAATCAGTGGTATTATTGTTTCCAAACTGTGGCTGTGTTGAGACCATAGGTTTTTTAGGTACCATTGAAGTTTCCTCATATGCAGCTTTGCACATGGGATTAGTAGGATGCAAGATGCCATGAATCCCAGAGCCTGCAGGATTTTCCTTGCAGTCAGCCTGGTGAAAGTTGCCAGTTTTCTGAAGTACTGAGTTAGTTGCCCTTGTTTCTCTGGCGTGAGGTAGGCCATCTGGGTGTTTGTATCCAAGTTGGCACCCAGGAAAATTATTGTCTGAGAGGGTATTAGCCTTGATTTCTTTTTGTTGACTGTGTATCCCAGAGAATTCAACAACATTATTACAAATGCCAGATGTTTCAGAAGTATGTGCTTGCTGTCCGCTTGGATCAGGCAGTCATTCAAATATGGGTATATTTGTATCCATTGAAGTCTGCAGTAGGCAATTACTGATGCCAGGCATTTCGTGAACACTCTGGGCGCAGTAGATAAGCCAAAGGGCAATGCAGAGAATTGATAATGTGTTGAACCTGCAAGAAATCTGAGGTATCTTCTGCAATCTTGTTTGACTGGGACATGCAGTTATGCCTCCTTGAGGTTCAATGTTACCAGCCAAGACTCCTTGCCCAGCATGGGAAGAAGCTGCTGTAATGTGAGCATCTTGAATTTTGGCACGAGTAAAAATGTGTTTAGGATGGATAGGTCCAAAATAGGTCTCCAATCTTTGCCCTTCCTTGGTACCAGGAATAGTCTGGAATAAAAACCTTGACCCTGTTCTTGTGCAGGTACCTCTTGAAAAGCTTTCATGTCCATGAGATCTGAAATTTGTTTTTGTGCCTCTGCCCTTTGATTGTGTGGCAGGTTTGGCATGCCTCTCATTTTTGGAAGGGTGTGAAAGTGGAATATGTAGCCTCTGTCTATAATGTCCAGGATCCATTTGTCTTTTGTGACAATATGCCAATTTTTCGAAAATAATGCCAGTTTTCCGCCTAAAGGTGCTGCCATTTGAGCCTTGCTTGGCATGCAAAGGGGAAAGTCATTGGTTCTGCTTTCTGAATGGCTGTGAACTATCCTCACCACCTCTTTGTGTAGGTGTTTGCCATTGTCTGCCTCTAAACTATCCTTGAGATTGCCCTCTGCCCCTCGGGCGCCTGTATCTACCTCTTTGGGGTCTGTTCATGGCTGGAAAGGACCAATTTTTTGAAGGCCAATTTCTACTGAAACGTGGAGGTTGTACCTGTAGGAAATATTTCACTGTTTGCATTGATTTTGCCTTTTCCTCCATTTTCTTTAATACCTCCTCAGCTTTAATACCAAACAATACATCTTTTTGCAGAGGTGCATCTAGTAATTTAGCTTTGACATGATCTGGTAAGGTTTGCTCTTTGAGCCAAGCATGTCTACGTATGACTGATCCTGTAACAGCAGCTCTACATGAGGCCTCTAAAGCATCAAAACCACATTGCAAGGTATGTTTATCCACTTGTTCTGCACTATGTAACAAATCCTGCAACTCCTTCAAGTCTGGTTGTTCAGGTTGTGACATTTTACTTTTCAACTGTGATAACAGAAACTGTTAGTACTTTAACATATGGAACTGACAGTTTAATGCCCTCATGGTTAAGGTGGCCGAGGTGTATACCTTTATCCCCCACCTTTCTAAAGCTCTGGAATCTCTCTCTGAAGGTAATGGATTTTTAGCAGTGGAGGCTGTAATTCCCTTGGGACCCTGTGAAATAGTTTCTGGGTCAGCCGCATGGCTTTTGTATAGGAATTGGTGTGAATCAGGAACCCGGTAATACCCGTCAGGCTTGACTGGAGCTGGAGGTAAAGAATCTGGGTTAAGGCAGGCCTCCGAATACACATCATCTAGTATGTCTAAGACAGGAGGTATAGCCAGAGGCCTGTGCTGAGGGAGCAAGAGGAAATCCCTAAGCCTTTTCTTGGAGTCTGAGTACTCTTGGCCTTCCCAGTGGAAGTGTTCCCTAAAGGTATGTAAGGTTTCCCCAAAAGAGTAATCCTCAGTGGGGGAGACAGAGGGAATGGACTCCTCTGCATCAGAATTTTCAAAAGGAGAGTATGAATGTTCCTGGTCTTCAGAATGTTCTGAAATAATGGAGGCCTGGTCCGAGGAAGGGGATTCTTTCTCCACTCTGGGCCTTTTGTCCGGGGGGGGGGGGGGATTTGAGAACCCCTGATAAAGTAATCAAATCCTCAGCCATTTTGAGCATCTGCTTTTTAGGCATGGGGCCTTGAGAGGGGCCCTGTGGAGCTTGTCTTTTAGTATGCATGGCTGCTTTAGACTTAGTGAAAGCCTTGATGGAAAAGGAAGAGGAAGGCCTGAAGACACCTTGAGAGGTGGCAGGCCTGTCTAAACTCTGAGTTTCACCAAGAGTGGCTTCGGTATCTGTAGTCGGGGTGAGGGCCGAAGAGCCTGCGACCTCGGGCACAGAAGACACCACCAATGAAGTGTCATCGGTAGTCAGGGGCTGCGTAGGCGCCTCGCCGAGAACCGGACCACCTGTAGTCGGCTTTGGCGTGGTGTTGGTAGAAGTCACTGACCTCGTATGTCTGTCCTTATCTTTGCGTCTTTTACTCAAAACTGGAGTCGGAGTATCCGACGACATAATGTAATTAAACTTTTTGCCAAAATAGTGTTGGGCGAACTCCGCCCGACGCTTAATAGTGCATCTGTTGAATGTAGCACAAAAACGACAGGCCGAAACGTCGTGGTCTGGACCTAAGCGAGGACTGCAGAGGGAATGAAAATCCTTATGCGGTATTTGCTTCCCACATGAAATGCAATTATTAACTTTGTCTGACATCAGTCTGAGGCAAGAAAAGTTTCCCCAACGGGGTACTTAGCTTTCAAGAAGACTTCGGCTGAAAAATATTCGTAATCTCAGGAGCTGGCCGACCGGCACTTGCAAACTGCTTCTGCTTCGGGCACCATGCGGCAAGAAAGACTGGAGAAAATGGCGTCAGCTGGTTCTTTTATACCCCTGTCGCACTGACGTCAGGGAAGAAGCAACGACATCCGACGCCAGACCTAGACTTTGGAATTCGGCCGACCGAGGACCCGCCTGACGGCAGGAAAACCCATCTGTTATGACTGCAGCTATATGCACGATGAACATCATGTTTTAGTGAAGTTGTTAATCAGGTTTAGAACTAGGGCACAGCCAATGAGATATGAGGTATTTTTTGAGTTCTCTTTTAAACAGGAGTAGTGAGGTTTCCTTGATAATGGTAGTAGGGAGTAGATTCCAGATTTTACCAACTGAGTTGGCAAACAGCATCTCCTGCAGAGGTGGTGGATTTTTGGGTCAATATCATTAGTTTATTAGATGAGCGTAGTGGCCTGGGGGCACTAGGAGGGTGAGAATATTTTTGAGGGCAGGGGTGTTTCCGGTTGGTAGAGTATTTTATGCGCTACTATAAGCTGGTTGAACTGCAGAAGGGTAGGAAATTCAAGCCATCCTAGTGCTTTTAGGTTCTGACAATGATGGGTCCTAAAAGCCATGCCAGTAGCGAATCTGGCTATATGATTGTAACATCCTGATAATTTACTGAGATCTGTTTTGGATAGGCTGGTGAGTACAGGAGAGGCATACATAAGGGTAGAGAGGAGGTGGGATCTTACAATAGCTACCCTAGCTAGAGGGGTGAGGAAAGATTTGGCTCTGTACAGAGAGCAGAGTTTTTTGTTGATGGACTTAACAGTGTGGTTTACATGCATATCAAATTTAAGGTTGTTGTCTATTATTATGCCTAGAAGCTTAGTGTGGTCATCTGGGGAGATAATGGGGTCGTTGTTAGATTTAATGTTGAAAGATGGAGGAGAAATCCTACGGTTAGAGGAGAAAAGTAGCAGCTTGGCTTTGTTACGATTTAGAAGCAGGCGGCGATTAGCTAGCCAGGTTTCTACAGTGCTGAAAGTGGTCTGGGTTAGGGACAATAGTTGTGCTGGACAGAAGGCAGAGCATATTAGTGTTCAGTCATCTGCATACTGGATGCAGGTGGCTCCTGGAATGGTTGTGTGCAGATCATTGATAAAGATTGAGAAAAGAAGGGGACCTAGTATGGAGCCCTGTGGGACTCCTAGGGTTAGAGGGAGTTGGGATGACAGCTTGCTCTGCCGTAAGACAGCCTGCTGTATACCGTTTAGGTAGGAGTGAAACCATTGTATTGCCTGATGGACTAAACTGATGGATAGCAGGGTACCGAGCAGTAGCTGATGGTTGACCATGTAGAAAGCTTTTGAAAGATCTAGGAAGAGTACTGAGGATAGTTTGTTATTGTTGTTACGATTAAGGCTGATGACAGAGAAAGATAGGAGAGCAGTGGTGGTACTGTGGAATGGCCTAAAGCCATGCTGAGAGTCAGCGAGCTGTCTGTTTTGAATAAGAAAGTGCATGATTTGTTTGTGGATGCATCTTTCCATGATTTTAGCTAGTGGTGAAAGAATGGCTATAGGTCTAAAGTTAGACAGTTCTGTGGAACTTCCTCCTTTATGGAGAGGTATTACATGTGAAATTTTCCATATTGCTGGGATGGCTCGCTCCGAGATGGATCCGTTAACCAGGATAGAAATGGGGAGTGCTACGGTGTCTGCAGCTTTTTGAAGATATTCAGCTGGGAGGTGGTCGACAGCTAGTGTAGTAGGTTTTAGCTTTTTAAGTAAGGTCCGGATTAAATTAGTAGGTACGGGTTGGAAGGTAAAGGTGTGTTGGGCACTGGGTGGATCAGGGCTAGGTGTGACAGTGCTGGAGTTTGTGTCCGTCGGAGTGTGATGGGTAGCTAGAGACTGGATAGTTAAGGTAAAGAAGGAACTGAAGGTATTTGCGACTTCTACAGGAGATTTATCAAGGGCACCTGATGGGGTAGGAGTGGTATAATGGCTTGGGTGGAGAAGACTGTTAATACCAGCCCAAAACCTTTGAGGTTTTTGTTGGTATTTTTGTTGTAGGAGGGTGTAATCTTTTTTTTTTTTTGTCTAGAATGATTCCTTAACTGCCGGTATCTTACTTGGTCCAGTGGGGCTTTGGTAGCATGTCACCTGGCCCAGGCGTTATTTCTTAGTGTAATTTTGGATTTTGTATCTTTAGATAGCCACGGTGCAACTTTAGTTTTTACACGAATGGTGCGGGTAAGGAGCATGTTGGTTAAGGATAGCCAGAAATCTAGTACTGAAGTAATCTGCTTTTTGCAATGGAAGTTGTTTCAAAACAGGCTTTGAATTATTTTTGGAAGTTGTTGAGGTTAAAGTTCCAGACTTTAAAGTCCAGAAATCTGTTAACACCAAATCTGAAAGTGCACAAAGTTCTCAAAAAGGATAGAAACTTCAAATGCGATAATACAGCTGACGGCAAGAAGGTTGCTGATGGAGGATTGAAAGGAAAAGGGGCTACAATAGCCAAAGGCACTGCAGAAATATCAAAACTATCTCTATCCAACAATACAAGATAAAGACAATTTAAGCTTAATTAGCTTAAGTGCTCCACCTTATTTTTTTTCACCATCAGGTGTAGAGACCCACATCTGTTTATCATTGTGGGAACCGATACCTGAGGTAATTCTAGGTCCTAGTGCATTGTGGGAAGGATAATCTTAACAGAGTCTGCAGGCTGGAGCACTAATGCTACAAAGTAGAGTGACAACAGGCTCAAGGACCCAAGTCAGATAAGACAGACTGAGTAAGACCTTGTGATTAAACGGCTGAAACTAACAGAACAGTGAATAAATACACCCAAGACTGCATTGGTTGGAAACAGACAACTCTGACGGCAAATCCTACTATTAATCACTCCGAATTATCTAGTTACTATACTGCATAACTTGGTATCAATATACAGCACCATTCAACAAAATCAGCAGCAGCCAACTCAACTTCTCGAGGTGTGTAAATGAGAAAATGTTATCAAAATAACAACTGTTTCTACAACAGACGTTCCAGTACCAGTATACTGCATATGAGATGTGCAATGTACACCCTGAATTCATAATCAACAGTTTTCTCTATAGTACACTGCCCTGAATTCATAATAAACAGTTTTCTCTATAGTACACTGCACTTAACTGTATCAATTAACTAGTAAGAATTATGGACAAATATGTGACATGTTACAGAACTGCAAGATCTGCTGTCATTTGATGGCAACAGCACGCAAAGCAGGGCACAACAAAAAGGTGTCTTATGGTCCACAACATTACAAACAGCTCAAGTAACTCGAGCAGACCTGTTCACACAAAGTAAATGACACGGTCACTGGCTAAAAGAGCATAATACGTGTTCACAAATTACAGGTTCTATGCATTTTACAAGCGCTACTTGTAAAGTATCGCCTACATACATTATATGCAGACAAATAAGTTATCTTTATGGGCAATACTGCCAAGTAACTTAAGAAATGTGAAGAGAACCAAAGAATATAAACCATGACCACATTTAGTGGCAATGTTCCAATAGTACAATTAATGCAAACTTCTAAGCATAGTGCAGTACACAAGGTATTGATGCATCACTATAGTAAATATATGCACATCACTGTGTTCAATCAAAATGACTAGTATTACAGACACAATATTATTTCTCCTGTCTTCAGCAAAACTTGTAATTACTTACAGTGCACATTCTAAAAATGGAATGCAATTAAATGCAAATACATATTCTCAGTTTCATATTCATATATGTAATTTTAGCATTTCTAAATGTTCTGTATTCTGTTAAAATAGCAATAAAACATTCCACAACTTAAAAAATATATAATAAAAAAGAAAATGACAAAGTGCAAAGACAAAAATGACATGAAGGGCACAAATAAGGTGACAACCACACAAGACATTTTTCAACAGACCGATTCAGACCAAGTAAAATTAGCCATATAAAATTTAATGATGTACAACAATTATGCCCTTATGACCTTGCTTTTGTTAGAAAGAAGTAATAATAATTTGAAAATACTGCTTGAAAAGCAGCACTGCCACCATATCAGCCTATTTTACAAAGCAGTGATGTGGCCAAATAAGGTTACCATGCACAGATCAACATATAACAAAAGGAGCACACACTTGCAGATTAATCAAATCTGGGGAAATGAAAGGATGAATACTAATACCTTAAATGCAAAAACATTTTTGGTGTAACGTACTTCATAATGTAAATGGTACAAAAAGCAAAATAACACAACATAACCAAAATATAATTTAACCAAGAGGTCAGTACACACCTTTAATGCAATTTTGATTCTTTTAATCTTTTTGACCTTTTCAACTGTCTGAGCCGAAAATGCAAAAAGCAGATTGAAAGAATGTTAGTGAGATAGCTGATAAAATAAGAAGTTAACAGCAATAAAAGATAAAAGGGAGCACCAGATACAGAACAAGAACGTTAGTATAAAATGCCATTCACATTCAAAGTTAAGTTGTACAGGTCTACAGACTTCACTTAATTACAACTTACAGGATTCAGTGTATTACATTGGTCTATAGGATTCTTGTAATCAGTCTTCAGTTCATCAAATGCTATTATCTAGAAAAAAAATCAACAGTGCAGTTAGTGGTGACTTTATGCATGAAATTCATTTCAAATCCTTTCAAATGAACTTAAAAGTCAGGCTTTATTATCTGAATGGCTCAAACAAGTAGCAGAGCAGAATCCAACTACTTAGCAATAGGACACTTTGCGGAACAAACTTGACTTTCATAATCCGAACAGTATCTAAGCCAACAGTGCATCTCAGTGCAGTGTTAAAAGTAATTTTGACAATCTGGGTCAGCTGTTTAAAAAACATCTGTCATTTAAACGCAAGATTATAGCCTGGTCTTGGTGTACTAGTTGTGCAAAACAAGGTCATTGTAAATACTGGTTATGTTACTTATGCCCAGAGACAGTTGTGCTACATGCTTAAAATGATTTTTTACCTCTGAGAAAAAAATGAGCTGGGGGGATACAGAAATCTAGCCAATAATACAGCACTTTCCTAAAATTATAACAGAATGCACAGAGGTGCACAACATGCTAAAACAGCTATACATTCACTAGTCCGGCAAGGAGTACCAGATTAGTGAAAATGCCAGATAATAGAAGGATCGCGTATAAGCAATAGTTAAATACCATATCATACCTTTAAAACTGGTAATAAAAGGAAGCAAGACATTTAATGAAGCAGCAAGTGCAATTTTAATAAAATGATGTACTGTACACGCACAGATAATACTGTATTTGTACATTTCAGTAAATAAAGGATACATCTGGGCGAGTAGAAGAAGTTGTTGGCTATCCTTAGCTCTGGATGTTGAAGCATTTCCCACTCTTGTTTTCTAGCAAATTTTTTTAACGCATCTTGCAAGGTTACCCATTAGCAGTTTCACTTATTTTGGTCCCTCTCTGATTAGCTTATCCTGCAGCATATAAATACTCCATTAGTTCTTGTTCAGTAATAAAACTTTTGTTGCTCTAATCCTTTCAGTAATTCAATTGTTGAGTCAATTAGCCTGTCGAACGTCTCTCTCCTACAACTTCCTCATCTTCTTCACTGCTTTCTCCTTCACTATTTTCTTTCGCTGGCTGTACAACCATCTGCACAATGTCCGTGTCACCATACAGATGAAAAGTGGATGAATGTACAGGAGGATGAGCCCAGTCTTCAACATTGTCATCATCCAATCTTGATGTAAGCTCCAAGCATTTGCAGCATAGTAAATCATCTCTTTCATATGAAATTCTTGTTTTACCACCATTAACTGCACTTAGGAGGCGCCTCAAAAACAAGGAACAATACTCTGACTTTCTAGGAAAGTAATATGCCACTGTCCAGGGGTTGAATTAATGTACAGTTAGGTGGTAGGTAGATACGGTTTACTATCAATATTGCAAAAGTATTTCCGTTAGCAATATCAAAGTAAACCATCGAATCCAGAATCCCGACCGCTTCACAATGTTAACCTAAATGATAGAGACATTTGAGTCGACATAGTCACCAAAAATATCACGTGACAGCCGTATAGGAGCCGATATAAATCAAACTCCTATATGTGTTTGCAGGGAGGCAAGCCCCCCTGCACCCCCACATCCCCTGCTGCTACTACTACTACTTTCGGGTTTTCCCAGTTAGGGGTCACCACAGCGGATACATTCCAACTCAGATCGCACTACAGTGGGGATACTGATGAATTTCCAATCCCCACTGTACCGTGAGATCTCCATACATATAGTGAAACACACTTATGCAAATGCAGTGGTGCATTCGCATAAAAGTGTGTTCAACTATCCCATACACTTTTCATTTTGTGCACAACATTCCAATTTTCGGCAGCTATGTGCTGACAGAATGTAGTTTGCACAAATGATAACAGACTATCTAAAACATTGTTTTTTTTTACCAGCAGTTCTGCTTTTGGGTGTGCTGAGCAGTTGTCTAAAAGAAGCATAATCTTACAATTGTGGTCCATGCCAAGAGCGTTGCAGTGAGCATGCGCTTCAGAAATTAAATAATTTTCAAACCATTCTAGTGCCATGCTAGTTGCAATCCATCCTTTTTTGCTAGCACAGTAAGTTACAGCTACAGTTTTTTGGGACGTAAACTTTTGTCAATGACAAGTAACTTACACCTATGGGTTCCTGCAGCATTAGAACAGCCAAGCATAGTTGCACGATCTTTAGAGGACTTAAAATCTGTTGGTGATTCTGCAGCAGCTGTAAGCATTCTCCTTGGTGTGCATCGTCAATACAAGGCAGACTAGTCATCATTATACAGCTGCTCTGAGCTAAAATATTTTTGTTTGAGTATTATCACAAGCAGGTTCCAAATATGCAAGTACCCAGATTTTGTTTTGTTTTCTTGAGGCTACTCGGGCAAGCAGTGATGGAACCCTGACTGTTGGAGGACCCCAACGACTTTTACTCGTCCATCGATGGAAGCCATTTGAAGCAACAACATTTTAAGTGCATGACATCAGGCACACTTTCACATTTCTTGGCAGAAAAGTGCATCGTCCTTTATGAGAAATTAAAGGGAATGTGCAAGCAAATTAACAAGTAAAGCGGATTAGGTGTTTTCCCTTAAGAGAATGACCAAACATTAAAGCCAATTGCCCCTACTGGAAATGGACAGAAAACAACAGAATTGGAATAAACAAACCAAAGAAGACAAGAAATTGCCTGACCAGACAATCAAAAATGGATAAAACAATGGTATACAAAATTAAAAAAAAAAAAAAAAAACTGAGTAAAAGCTCTACGCAATGCACTTTTCTTTGGAAGTGCTGCACGAAAGACAGAACAAAACAAGAGCATACAAAGATGGCAAAGAGAACAAAGTGTGTGTGTGTGTGTGGGGGGGTAAACTGGAATAAATTGTTCTCTACTATTCAAAAGATAGATAAATCATGGTTTAACAATAATTCTGACAGGGAAAGTTACAGAAATAAATAAATAAATAAATAAAATAAACTGACATTCAGCATTAAATGAAGCAACTCTAATGTACTCTTAAAAACAAGTAAGGATATTACACACATGAGTGCATGGAGTTCCAAATATCAGTTAAAAGGCATCCTGGTTCAGTGCTACTACAGCGTGAGACCAGACATTAAAACGCCTAGAAGGGTATTTACCAGCACATACGGGGTGCTTGACAATATTAAGATCAAGTCTAATACTAGATGCTAAGAGCTCACAGTGCTGGCTGGTAAACAGCAACAACATGAAACAGGTTAATTTCAACCCTGTTTGTCTACTGTCCATTACATTCAGTAAAAAGATATTTGGGAACCAGCTGCTTCCCTTACACAGGGAAAACAAATACAAACTGCATTACTGGGCTTTCAAAGCCAGCAAAGCACTACTTTTTTCTGTAGATAGAAGTACATGGAGCAGACAAATCTCCACGCACTACAGAGAAAGTACAGTTTTGTACCTACCATAAATGTAGCTGTTCGAGTGTTCACACTGCTGCAGTCATTACATACTTGGGTTATCCTGCCGGCAGGCGGTCCCGCAGTCGGCCAGAGTTCCAAAGTCTTGGTCTGGCGTCGGTTGCTGTCGCTTCTTCCCTGACGTCAGTGCGCCAGGGGTATACAAGATGCATCCGATGCCATTTTCTTCAGTTTTTCTTGCCCCAGATGTCAGGTGCCCCCAAGTAGTTAGGCAATACATATTGCTAATAAAACATATATATAAAAAGAAAACAATACCTTCAATTACAAGCAAATACACCACAAAGGTTGTATAGGATAGAAAGGTATAGATAAGTCCAGCTAGGACAGAGGGGATGGAGGGAGGGTAAACTGGACTGCAGCAGTGTGAACACTCGAACATCTACATTTATGGTAGGTACAAAACTGTACTATGTTCATCGTGTTACACTGCTGCAATCATTACACTTGGGTAGAATCCCAAAGCTGAGGTTGGGTGGCTGGTCTATAAAAAGAGTTAGGTTTGGCTATGAGGCCCTGCAGAACTGCAGTGGCAAATCCTGCTCTGGATTTAGAGTAGAGAGGCAAGTGGTAATGCGTGGTAAAGGTGTGCACTGAACTAAGTTGCAGCCTCCAAAATTTCCTTAGTTGGTACTCCTCTGAGAAAGGCTGTTGAGGTGGCTGTTGTTCTGGTAGAATGTGGCCTAATGTTATTAGGGACAGATTTCCCATGCTGTGTGTAGCAGTAACGAATACAGTGTCCTATCCATTTGGAGACCGTCTGCTTTGAAATAGCCTTGCCCTGTGATCCTGCAGCATATGCTACAAACAGTTGCTCAGTTTTCCTGAAAGCTTTTGTTTTGTCCAAGTAGAAGCGTAGCTGCCTGTGTATGTCCAAAGAGTGCAGAAGTTTCTCCCCTTTATTCTGGGGTTTGGATAAAAAGTTGGCAAATGGATGGTTTGGTTAAGAGCCACACTAGATACCACCTTTGGCATAAAGGTAGGGTTTGTCCTTAAAGAAACCCTGCCCTGATGAAAAATTATAAAAGGTTCCACTGCCATTAATGCCTGTAGCTCCGAGACTCTTCTTGCTGAAGTTACTGCCAGGAGCACAGCTGTTTTCCATGATAAAAATTTTAGATCGGCTGTATTGGCTGGCTCAAAAGGTGGCAGGGTCAGTTTTTCCAAAACAAAATTGAGGTCCCAAGTTGGTGTTGGTGCTCTCCAGGGCAGTGTGTTTTTAGCCCCTCTGAGGTACTGCTTTAGCAAGGGATGAGAGAATAGAGGAGGATCCGTGTTGTAATGTGCTGAAATGGCAGAGGCGTGGATCTTAATTGATGAGAAGGATAGGCCTTTGTCCAGCATCTCAGTTAAGTATTGCAGAATCCGAGGAATGTTTGGGCAAGAGGGTCAAGGTTTTGAGCCTGGTTCCAGGCGCAGAATCTCTTCCATTTTTCTGAGGAAAATTTCCTGGTGCTAGGCCTCCTATGACATCCATAACAGCTTTAGAGAGAGGTGTTGCCTGTTTGACTAATGAATCTGCCATGCAGCCAAGTTTAGGGTTTTGAGCAGAGCGTGCAGGATCTGATTGTTTTGTTGAGTCAGAAGGTGTGGAAAATGAGGCAAAATCCATGGTGGGCCTTGAGCTAAGTTCTTTAAGATTGGGTACCAGTGTTGGCGTGGCCAGTCTGGAGCAATCAGGATCATCTGTGGTTTTTCTTGTCTGGCTTTTAGGAGTACCTTCGAAAGGAGAGGCAGTGGTGGGAAGGCATAAACTTTTAGGCTTTTCCAGCTGACCGAGAGAGCATCCACTTTCCATGCTTGTGTGTGATAAATCCTTGTGCAGAATTTTTGTAGTTGGCAATTCAGTGGGGAGGCAAAAATATCTATGTCTGGGCACCCCCATTTTTGCGTTACCATGCTGAAGATTTGTGGATTCAGTTTCCATTCGTGAGGGTCCATGATATTTCTGTTTAGATGGTCTTTCCTGGCAGGAATTGTGCTTGCAGATGAACTTGATAAGGTAGAGCTGTGTTCCACAAGGTCATGGCTTGCCTGCATAGGGGGTTAGAATGAGTGCCCCCTTGCTTGTTTATGTACCACATTACTGTGGTGTTGTCTGTCTTTAATAATAAATGTCCTGGATGCAGAAGGTCCTTGAAAGCTGTTAGGGCATTTTGAACAGCCAACATCTCTTTTTGATTGATGTGAAGATGCATTTGGTCTGTGGTCCACTTGCCCTGAATACATTTTCCTGCCATGTGTGCTCCCCAGGCGTAGTCCGAAGCATCTGTTGTTAGTGTCTGCCTGGCTGTGGGTAGAGTGAAAGGCTGACCCTTGTTGAGGTGACATGCCTGTGCCCACCATCGAAACTACTGTTGTAGGCAGGGAATTATTGGTATTACTGCTTCTAAGCTGTGAGAGTGCTGAGTCCAAACACTTTTTAGGTACCATTGTAATTTCCTCATATGCAGTCTGGCATATGGAATTAGTAGTATGCAGGATGCCATGAATCCCAGGACCTGCAGAATTTTTCTTGCAGGGAGATGGGACTTTTTTGCCATTATATTGAGTCAATTGTCCTTGTTTGTCTGGCGTGAGATAAGCCATCTGGGCCGTTGTATTTAATCTGGCACCCAGGAATATTATCTGTTGTGAGGGCACTAGTTTTGACTTCTTTTCGTTTACTGTGTACCCTGGAGAAATTAGCAACATTTTTACAAATGCCAGACGCTTTAGAAGAATGTCTTTTGTCTCTGCTTGAATGAGGCAGTGGTCCAGGTATGGATATATTTGAATTCCTTTTTGTCTGCAAAATGCAATTACTGGTGCCAGGCACTTTGTAAAGACCCTGGGTGCAGTAGATAAGCCAAAGGGCAGTGCAGAGAATTGGTAGTGCATTGTACCAGCTTTGAATCTGAGGTATCTTCTGCAATTTTGTCTGATAGGGACATGCAGGTATGCCTCTGAGGTCCAGAGTAACAAGCCAAGCCTTCTTGCCCAGCATGGGAAGAAGCTGCTGTAGTGTCAACATTTTGAATTTCGGAACCTCCAGGTAAGTATTTAGAGTTGAAAGGTCTAGTATGGGTCTCCAGGCTTTGTCCTTTCTGCGGACCAGGAAGAGTCTTGAGTAAAATCCTTGTTCCTGCTGTGGTACTTTTTGAATAGCTCTCATGTCCATGAGGGCTGATATCGGTTTTTGAGCCTCTGCCCATTGATTTTGCGGCAGGTTTGGCATTCCTTTTAGCCTTGGTAAAGTGTGAAAGTGGAACCTGTAACCTTGAGACACAATATTCAGAACCCATTTGTCCTGGGTGATTGTTTGCCAATTTTGATAAAAAAGTGCTAGTTTTCCCCCTAAGGGTGCTGCCAAAAGAGAAGTGCTTGGCATACGAAGGGGAAGTCATTGCGACTTGTTTCCTGTATGGTTGAGATTTCTCACCTCCTTTTGGGGTTGGGGTACCCCACTGTCGTTGTCTGTTAGAGCCTTGGGGTTGAGATCTGCCTCTTGGGCGTCTGTATCTGCCTCTCTGTGGCCTGACAATGGAAAGGACCATTTCTTTGTAGGCCAATTTCTGCTAAATCGAGGTGGGTGTACCTGTAAGAAATCTTTGACTGTTTGCATAGATTTAGCTTTATCCTCCATTTTCTTTAACACCTCTTCTGCTTTAACAACAAACAATGTATCATGTTGTAAAGGAGCATCCAATAATTTTGCCTTAACATGATCAGGTAAACTCTGTTCTTTTAACCAAGCATGTCTTCGAATCACAGAACCTGTAACTGCGGCTCTACAAGAGGCCTCTAAAGAATCAAAACCACATTGCAGAGTATGTTTTCCTACCTGTTCAACTGCATGCAATAAATCGTGCATTTCTTTTATAGTCAGGAGCTTCTGAGCTTGTAAGCATTTTCTGTTTTAACTGAGCAATTAAATATTGTTGGTACTTAAAGCATGTGAAACTGGCAATTTAAAGCCCTTACTGCTAAAGTTGCAGAAGTGTAAACTTTCTTCCCCCATCTATCCAATGCTCTAGAATCTCTGTCAGAGGGGACTGGATTTTTTGCAATGGAAGCCTTAGCCCCTTTGGGACCCTGGGTAGTGTCAGCAGAAGGTTTTTTATAAAGAAACTTGTGAGAGTCAGGGACTCTATAGTACCCATCTGGTTTGGCTGGTGCAGGGAGCAAAGAATCAGGAGAATAGAATAGCTGGATTCAGAGAACACATCATCCACAATATGTAAAACAGGCGGAATAGCAAGGGGCCTGTGTTGAGGCAATAAAAGGAAGTCCCCAAGCATTTTCTTGGATTCTGAATAATCCTGACTTTCCCAATGGAAATGTTCCCTCATGGTATGTAAAGTTTCCCCAAGACAGTATTCCTCAGGAGGAGAGGCTGAAGGGATAGATTCTTCAGCATCAGAGTCCTCATGGGGGGGGGGGGGGGGGGGGTAGAGAGTATCCCTGGTCTGAAGAGGAATCAGAGGAAATGGAAACCTGATCAGAGGAATCATAGTCTGTATCCTGCCTAGGCCTTTTCTCAGGAGGGGGATGGGAACCCCTGATTAGAGTAATGAGGTTTTCGGCCATTTTGAGCATCTGTTTCTTAGGCATAGAGGACTGTCCAGGAGAATGCTGTAGTTGCTTCTTTGTCTTTAATGGCATTTTTGTCTTGGCTGGTGCTTTAATGGTAAGTTGTGCAGGTCTGAAAACACCCTCAGAAGCCGATGCCTGCTCAGCAGCTCCGGACCCATCTGAGGGATTAGTTTCCGTAGGCCCAATACCTTGAGTTTCCAGAGGCCTAGATGTCTCCATGTGGGAGTCGGAGGCAGCCTGTGGCTCTGAGGTAGCAGGTGTCAGGGGCTGCGAAAGCGCCTCAATGAGAACCGGCGACTGGCCTAGAAGAGGTTTCATCGTCTGTTTTAGACCTCGGATGCCTGTCTTTATCCTTGTCCTTGCGTTTTTTATGAATTGCGGTTGGTTGTTCCGACGGCATTGTATAATTGAACCTTCGGCCAAAGTAGTGCAAAGCAAAATCAAAATGTCGTTTTATAGTGCATTTGTTAAATCTGGCACAAAACCGACAACTACTGACGTCGTGATCAGGGCCTAGGCATGGAATACAGTAAGAGTGGAAGTCCTTATGAGGTATTTGCTTCCCACATGAAATACAATTAACAACTTTTTCTGACATCGGTCTGAGGCAAGAAAAAAGTTTCCCCAACGGGGTACTTAGCTTTATTGAAGACTTGGAATCTGAAATTAGACTTCGAAAATCTCAGGAGTCGGCCGACTGGCACTTGTGAACTGCTTTTGCTTCGGGCACCGCGCGGCAAGAAAGATTGAAGAAAATGGCATCGGATGCATCTTGTATACCCCTGGCACACTGACGTCAGGGAAGAAGCGACAGCAACTGATGCCAGACCAAGACTTTGGAACTCTGGCCGACTGCGGGACCGCCTGACGGCAGGATAACCCAAGTGTAATGACTGCAGCAGTGTAACACGATGAACATTATGATCCAGTCTCACTCTCAACATGAATTTTTTGGCATCTATGACTGAAGCACATAAGCAAGTTAAAGGTTGGCAACCCAATCATTAATTCTCTATTACATTTAGCTACATATTACTTTACATATACTGAACAAGATTCAGGTGGGTACTCATACTTCTGCAGTTCGCAGATGTGTTGTGGTTATTCACAGAGTACTGCTACGCCGGTATGCAAATATACTAATTTCTGGTTATTTTCAACAAATACAGCAATGCAAAAGCTTTGCAAGTAAATGCCGACTTTCAAGACATACATAAAGTTACTGAATATAATCCTCAAGTATATCCGAAATACTACAAGAAAACAAATGCCTGTGCAAGTTTTCGGGTATTATGGCCAAACATAGCTATATGCAAGCACATTTAACAGAAGTGGCATGCAGTTATTTTTATTACGTTTTTAAAAACATAAAGGTTTATAGGTTTTACATACGTGTACCCTTATGTGGGCACCCTGTTTCTACAAAAAAAAAGTGCACACGGAAAGAAACGAAAAACTGAAAAACAAAGAGACAAAGAAGAAAACATAGAACATCACATTAAGAGGACGGCTGACCCTTGGAGAGGAAGTTCCTTCTATAATGTCTTTAGTTAAAAGTTTAAGATGCTGGCTCTCAAAATATATGGCAAAAGAGGGAAGCCGACAAATAGAACAAGACGTATGGTCGTGGGAAGCAAAGAGACAAAATAAACACTGCTCATGACGATCTTTATGGGGAATCCATCTCCCACACTGGCATTTACCCTTTCTGGATGACATGAACCCCACAAGCAACAAAACAAAGGGAAAAGCATAAAAGCAAAAAACCTCAACCGGGCACTTATCTAAAAAATAGCTTGGCGAACCGGCAAACAAAGCGAGTGTTCAGACAAATGATCAAAGACTGTATTCGGACTGGTGGCAAAGAAGTTTTTAGAATGGTATGTCTGGACGTCATCTTTATGCCCTACTCTAAGTGAGGAGTATACGTGTGATGTACCGCATACCCTTAGCAACCTAAAGGCTTTGTTATACTGGATGGGCATTTGGCTTCCCTTGGCAGGAGATCCCTACTGGAATACTGCAACAGTGAAATGGAAGGACATTTCATTTCAAGATACAGATGCAGCAGTGTACTTTAAAACAGCTTATAAAAGTGGTAGTAGTGCTCTACTATCCTCCCTCTGGAAGTCTCTCAGAGCTTCAGACTCCTCCCTCTGCATGTCTATGGCTGCCACAGCAAGATAGTCCTTCACAGCCAGACAGTAGCCCTCATTTTTAATCCTAAGGCCCAAAGGAAATAGCAGATGAAAAACAGAAGCTTTGTGAACACCTACTGTTCCACACAAACACGCACGCACACACATGCGCACCAAACACACGCACCAAACACGACACACAAACACGCGCACAAAACACGCGCAAGCGTGCACACACAAAAAGCTGCTAAAACAGAAATGGCAGTAACCAACAAAAACTATACACATGCAAGTAAAAGGGAGGATGGGAAGGTGCTGCCAGTAAGGTAGTGTGATCTACAAACATCTACTTACAGTTAAAGTGGGACTTGCACAACCGTACTATGTTCAAGAAACAACACCTTACTGGCATTTAAGTAGAATCTCAAAGCTCACCCAACCTAGGATGAGGAAGAATAAGGGTCTGGTAGCCTTTGGAGAATGGTCCAAGTGAAGCTTGATCAAGATCTAGAAAAGGTATCTGTTTGTAGTGCTTCGCAAAAGTATGGACTGAAGACCAAGCTGCTTCCTCCAGAATACTTCTAGAGACAACCTCTTTCCAAAATGCTACTGAAGAAAGGGCTCTAGTAGAATGTGCCTTAAACCTTGCCTGATTCACCTTTCCATGGTGGCTGTAACAAAAAACACAACACAAGGATGACAACTAACGTGCAATGGTTTGCTTCAGGACAGGTTCATTTTTCTTTGCCCCGTAAAAGGAAATAAAAAAAGCCTTTTAGTCTTCCTAAGGGGTTTTGTATGGTCAAGGTAGTACCCGATCTGCTGATGTACATCAAGGTTATAAAGAATACTCTCTCCCCGATTGTTGGGGTCTGGAAAGACAGGAAGATTGATGGACTTGAGAGTGAACTCTGAAACCACCTTTCAGTATAAAACAAGGATTACTATGCAACACAAACCTATTCTTGCGGAAAACAAGGAAAGGGTAAGCCCCCCATGAGAGCTTTTAGCTTGGAAACTCTCCTTGCAAATGTCAGAGCAATAAGCAAAACAGTTTTCCACATTAATAACTTGAGATCAGTGCGAACTCCTGGTTTGAAAAGTGGCAAAGGCAATTTTTTGGAGAATACAGTTAAGATCACATGCAGGAGGAATTTTGCTTGCAAGGGCCTCATATGCAACCCTCCTTTCATAAACTGTTTATCAAAAGAGGAGGAGGAGAGGGATTCAGACAAGCAGAGGTGGAGGCTAAAGGTACTTTAAATGAAGCATATGATAAGCCATCCTAAAAGTAGCTCACACAATTATTTCAAAGCCAGGGGACCTTAACTTCAATAGTCCCCCTATTCCTATTTAGGCAACACTTAGAAAATCTAACCCCTTTATAAACGTAACATTTTCTAGTAGCAGGTTTTCTGCCCTCCTTTAAACACCTGTTTCACATCCTCAGAAAACTGGTGCCTAAACTGAGTCAAAATTGAATCATCCAGGCTATCAACTGATTTTTCTCTAGACTGGGGCATACCAGTCAACCCTGTGACTGAGACTAGATCTAGTGTATAAAGAAATGTGTGTAATTGCCTTTAGCCAATACCATTAAAAGGGAGAACCCAAGACTGCCTGGGCCAACAGGGTGTCACCGCAGTGATCTTTGGAATTTCTCTGTGAACTTTGAGAAGTACCTTCTAAATCAGATGAAAGGGTGTAAATGCACAAAGGAACATTCCTGTCCAAGGAACAAGAAAGCACATCTACCATCCAAGCATGTATGCAAGGAAGCCTTGAACAGAATTTCTCTACTTGCCCTTTCTGAAAGGGGGCAAACAGATTACTTGAGGTGTTCCCCATATCTGGGCTAGATCTTGGAACACCAATAGCTTGAGCTTCCACTCACACGGCTCTGGCCAGGATCCGCTTAGTCAGTCTGCCACAACATGCTGCTCTGCAACGATGCAAGAAGCCTGGAGAGTCAGAGAATACTGGAAAGCCAGCTTCTAGGCTATCACTGCCAACCAGCACAGACAGTAAGACCTTGTACTCACAGTTTGTTGCCAATTCCAAATTCCACATCACTGTGGTGTTGGTCCATAATCACCTAGAGAAAACCTGGAGTCCATAGGTGATGAAAAACCTTCAAGGCACAAAATTACTGCCAACAGCATGATACGGATATACTTCCCTGCATCCTTCGGACCTCAAGTGGCTTGCACTTGCTTCTCTGACATAGCTCCCCACAAGAAGTCAAACAAATCTGTCTAAGACGGCACCAGAAACAGAAGGGAGAACAGAAGTCCTGGATTGACATTCAACTGTTCTCTCCACCACTGCAACTCTCGTCTGATAAAAGAAAGCACCTGCAACTGAGCTTCCAGGGAACAAAGGTGCCAAGGCCAACAACTTTGGACATACCACTGAATTTCTCTCATGGGAAGATAAGCCACTGGTATCATAAGAACCACGGTGGTCAACAGTTCAAGAATCCTCAAGCTGGGGATACATCCTTCTCCAGAAACAGTATCTAGAAAGAATCAGGTCTTCAGGCAAAAAGAGCCATTCTTACAATGGGAGCCATTAAGACACCCTAAAAAGTGGAGTCTTTGTGAGAGGGTCAGGCATAACTTCAGAAGTATCAAGTTGAACACTAGAAGAGGCAGTAAGGCAGAAACCTTCTCATAGGAATCCAAACACTTGGATGCAGACTGCACAGATCAGCAAGTAGTCCAAGTAAGGAAAAACATGGATGCCCATAGTCTCACAGTGGGCAACTACCAGACCAAGGCCTTTTGTAAACCTTTGAAGGACAATGGAGAGCCCAATGGATAATACAGAAAACTGAAAGCACAACACAGAGACAACAAATCTGAGATGCCTCCAATAACACTGAGCAACAGGGATATGATGTTAGGTGTTCTTCAAGTCTAGGTTCACCATGAAGCACTTTTTTTTCTTCTTTTTTTTTTTTTTTTGTGTGATTAGGAACAGCCTTAGTAAGCAAAGAACTACAGGCTTTCTTAAACATCCCCCAATGCTGGGATCACTGGAGGGATGAACTCAAAGATTAGCAACTCATCCTCCAAATGATTATAGATTCTACCACTCATAAGGGCAGAAGACTGCTTCCTATTAAATGCATCCCTAAATGTACCCAGTATTTTGGAAAAGAAAACATCTGTTCAGGTTCCTGTATCTGCACATCATCAAAGGAAACAGACTGATCCAACTCACAGATTCTGGAGAGCCTGTTAAAAAACAATACTTATAGCTTTAAAATAACTTTCCTAAAGTGGAAAGTAATACGACAGTAACACAAATAAGAAAACAGAAGTTTTCCACCCAAAGGGAACTTATCTACCTGGCAAAGGTACAGCACAAGCAGACCGTCAATCCTCAAAAGCTTCAGAGAAGCATACTCTCTGGCAGCAATAAAGCTCTGGAGGGTATGGTGCCCAAACTTCCGTTAGCTCAGCTCAAGCCGACTGATGGTTTGGGAACACTGAAGGTTCCTGGAAGCTTTGGAATTTGGCAGGATATAACCCATATAGCTAAGGCCACTGGAGCATTGATCAATACGAAGATCACCTATAGTTAGGAGTATTCCATAAACTACCAGCTCTAAAATGGAATAATGAAGACGTCAGTTTTGAATTGATTCTACACAGATGAACTAATAAATTGTTCCCAGTATTTAAACAATGATTTATAAAACTGACTGCCAGTATTGAAGAGAAACATCCTTAGTGCACTTGTACATCAAAATGAAATCAGCCATTAATAGCCTATAAGCTACTGGCTAAAGTGATAAGTTGAAGTCTCTTTACATATGATAAGGATTCACAAACTATGGGTTTGGTAAATGTTCTTTGGACATGCTCAAGCTTAGCCAGCTGTGTGACTCACAACACACAAAAAGAACCACAATATTCCATCATGAGGTGAACACTGGCAGAAAATAACCACCCTGTTCCTAGCTGTAAAAGTCCTAAACACATCCTTTATTATAATCCACAACCATCAAAAGAAAAAGAACTGTACAGCTATTGTTAAATTTCATACCATTTTGCTGTACCCATGTGGTTAACTTATCCCAATAATTTTGCTAATACTGATAATCTACTGCATCAGTTACTGCACCTCCAACTTAAAAAATCATCAGTAAATTTACTTAAATTTAAGTCACTCTTAAGCAATCCAAGACCAAAAACAACCAATGGGGGCCACCACATTTAATGGACACATACTTTGAAAATATATTCTTAACCTACCAATTACATACCTTTACAAAATCTGTACTGCTCAGTATATCTATGAGAACAGAAAGTGGAAATGAATAAAAGGCCTTAGCCAGATCCAAATAAACCACATCTATAGCTAGGCCTTTGTCCAACACATTTTTTTATGTTCATAAAACATCAAATAAAAGACTATCTTCCAGATATTAATCCATACTGAAATAAATCATTAAAGAAACTAAACATGGTGTGAAATAACTTGCTGCCTTCTCAAAACACTTCTCCAAGATGCATGTCAGACAAATTAGTATATGATCACCAACAGCATAACAAAGATAATGTTTATATATTGGAACAGTGGCCCACCCAAATTTTTGGAATGTAACCTTCAAAGTTTTCTAAACAAATAAACCAAAGCAAGGGTACAAACGATCTCTTAACTTCTCAAAAAATAGCTATTCAATCCATCTGGCTCTGCTGTTGTAGTCTTTTTAATGCTGTTGTTGTTGTGTCTTTTGGCTTTTCCCAGTTAGAGGTTGCCACAGCGGAACTCCGGTCTGCTAATGATTGGCAATAGATTTTTACATGCCGAGTTACCGGCCCTGACGCACAACCTTCAACGAAGGTATGCCCATTCACGCACGTATCCACACAGAAGACGCTCTAGCTGAGAATCGAACAGGACAATGTCTTACTGTGAGGCAAAGTCTTGTTAATACAATGTAAAAATGTTCTACCAGTAATGGAAGAAAACTACCCACTAAATTTGGATAAAAAGCAAAGTCTGTATCATTTACAGATCTACCAAAGAAACAACAACAAATCAGCCAAAATGCTTAGGGTCACTTAGACCCAGAACTATCTCTTAACACAGGCTTGCAGAATCATCCAGACCATAATCTCGTAGGTGTTTAAACAAACCAGTTTTATTATCAAATATACTAGCAGCCAACTATTTCATAAGCAATTCTAGGTTTCACTAATCTTATAAAATACTTCTTATAAATCAGACTTATCTCTCACTGTTGGATGGCCCCTTTTCTCTTTTGATTTTCTCTTCTGTCAAGTTTTTTTTTTATTCTACCAAGGAGATATAAAGTAATTCCTTCCTATAAGAATACAAAATGGTCAGCCTATTTGTGACAAAATAACCCAAAACTTTCACAAACAGTTTTACCTTTCATCTTGGAATCTCAATCCCATTGTGAAATTTCAGTTTTTTACCCAGCTCTGTTGTTCATTAACTTTTGGTTAATTAAAATGCATAATTTCAAAATGAGACCGTGTGTGTGTGTGTGTGTGTGTGTGTGTGTGTCTTTCGGCTTTTCCCGGGGTCGCCACAGCGGAACTCCGGTCCACTAATGATTGTTAGTGGATTTTTACGTACCGGGTTACCAGCCCTGACGCACAACCTTCAACGAAGGCACACCCTCTATTCATGTAGACCTCCACACAGAAGACGCTCTAGCTGAGAATCGAACGGGACAACGTCCTGCTATGAGGCGACAACGCTAATACCCCAAATCTGGGGATGCTGCACGATATTTAGATTTTAACTGGTCAGGGAGCTAGACTAAATCTAATTCCTTACTTCCCTTAGTATTCACAGTTGGGATCTGGGAGTATTCCCAACAGGACCTCACACTCAAGATCTTACTTTCCAGTTTACAAGATGATAAAAGTATTTACCAGTCAATAGTAGGCACATTTAAAGGAGAACAATGCGATATTAAATCACATTCCTCAACCTGCTGTGTCTTCATCAGTTTTATTTGATCCTGCAAATTTACACAGTAGCTCTAAACAATTATTTATTCCACTGTTTTTCTCCTCACAAGCTTTTTTCTTCAGTAGTATGTTCGTTTCCATTTCAAACTGAATTAATCCCGCCCTGTAAAACCCTCTAGCTGGCTCTGCATTGCTGACGTCAGGACTACTACACTTCTGTAGTAGTTACTAAAGAGTTCCCTCCCACAAACCGACGACATCACTCCCATATTAGCATGTTCGATAAAAGTAGCCAGTGAACCTCCCAGAAAGTGATGTCAGAGCTGTCTTGTCCAGCCCACTCCATAAACCTAATAAAATGCAGTATCTGCTGTGTGGAACTCCCTTTCTGTAGAAATGAATCCTGCCGGGGACATTCTACTGAATGTATACAAACGTTTGCCTGCCTTCTATCTTTTTGTTGTTAAGGTGAGTTTTAGTCTAGGCAAGAAATATTGTTTTTAATTAGGATGAGTGTTACTGCATTAATAGTTAAGATGTCTTGGGCCCACAAGTTTTTTGCTAGGAGTTTGTGTTTTGTTATTTTCGCCGTGATCCACGTGCTTCACTAGATTGTTGTAGTATTGAAATATATACATTTTACTGCTGCTAGTTTCGTAATTATGGCATATTCATTGTGTACGGCTTTGTTTTCCGATGCTGCTGCCGTTATTGCCTTTTGTAATGTCCGTGGGTGTTAGAAGCAAGCTGCTTTTGGGTTTGTGTTTAGTCCGTGTGCGTATGTCTGTGAGCGAATGCTAAATTTGTAGGAGCGAGTGAGTGTTTGTTTTATAAAACGAAAAAATGCAGTTAAATTATTACTTTTGAGTGTTCCGGCTGATACATATATATATATGTGTGTGTGTGTGTGTGTGTGTGTGTGTGTGTGTGTGTGTGTGAGAGAGAGAATGCTTGGACTTATTGTCTGTGAATGCTGTATTTTTTCTAATTGTAGAGTCCTTTGTGTGGTTGATGCCAATGAATAATGCTGCTTTGTCATTTTGTATGCACTCGGAATGAACTGCGAATGCAAGTGCGACTGAGTGATGAAGTATGCTAGAGTGTGTGCGTAGGATACATGCAAGTATGGCTGGCGATTGTGTGTTTGTATTTATGCTGCCATTTCTTTTGGTATGGATGTGTGTGTCTGAATGTGTTTAATCTTAAGCTAGTCTACGTGTGTATGCGTTGGTGGGGGAAGGGGGCATGGATGGCATGCAATCATTCCCAACATCGTTTTCAAACAATGTTGTTGTTTGCCTCATCAGAGGCACATTCTGTTTCTGATCATGCCTTTGTCTGAGAAAAAGGTTTCAGGGAGGGAGTTCAGATCCTGGTTCACTTGGATCCGACTGCCTCAATAACTTGGGTACTAGACCTGGAATAACACTTTGATCAGGAGCTATTTTTCTCTCATGTGTGCATGTGTGTGTGTGTGTGTGTGTGTGTGTGTGTGTGTGTGTGTGTGTGAACACAAGCAAGGCGCAAGTGTGTGTGAACGCAAGCAAGTGGCAAGTGTGTGTGTGTGAACGCAAGCAAGGGGCAAGTGTGTGTGTGCACACGTGTGTGAACGCAAGCAAAGGGCAAGTGTGTGTGTGTGTGTGAATGCAAGCAAAGGGCAAGTGTGGGTGGGTGTGTGTGCGCGAACGTAAGCAAGGGGCAAGTGTGTGTAAGAACGCAAGCAAGGGGCAAGTGTGTGTGTAAACGCTAGCAAGGGGCAAGTGTGTGTGCGTGTGAATGCTAGCAAGGGGCAACTGTGTGTGTCATGGGTAAAAACATTCTGATGAAGTCTGTAAGCTAATTTGGATGAAAGTGCTTAACTTTCTGTTTGTGTGCTTTTAATAAACACCTAGGTATTATTTGGCCTTTTTTTTCCCCCAGTACTTGGACTGGTCAGTTGCTTCTGCAGTTATCACTTAGTTTATTGTTCACAGGAAACAGCAAAATAGCTTCTGACCAATCAACTTGCATCTTTCAATGGCACTGCATAATATACAACTTTCCGGTAATAGCCATGGTTTTAACTGATACAGCATTACCCTATGCATAATAGAGCAGATGTTTGCTCAAAAGAAGAGCTTGTAATGCTTCAGAGGGATTAGTCTATGTGCTGCTTTCCACGATATGCTGCTAAGGTAATTTATTATGGTTTCTTTTCTGACTTCACTATCATTTCTGATACCTGGCTGCATTCTATAACGTGCTAAAACAGACCAACACCTTCATAGAGGTCATGTTTGCTTCTTTTTGTGCTTGTGCATACCTGGACAAAGTATTAAAGGGAACCTTGAGGCCAATTATGCATTTTCATGTCATTTGGCAGTGCTTTTGTGCACGTTGACAGACTAGTGACAGGATTGTTATGAGAAATGTTTCATTTTGGTGCTTGTGCATACATGGACAAAACCTGACTGAAGGGATCATTGGACAAAGTGTCTTTTAGTTATTTGTTGTGCTTACACAGACAAAGTAAGGAGGGGGTCCTTGGGAGAATTTCGTACTTGGGCATGCTTGGCCAGATTACTCAGAGGGTTATTCGGTCAAATGTTTCATTTCTGGGCCTTGTATATACATGGACAAACTAGACTCAATGGGGTCACTGCAGATGATGCGTCATAGTACTGCTTGTGCTTAGAGACGAACATATTAAAGAGGTCATTGGGAAAATGTTGACTGTCTATGGCTGTGCATACATGTCCAAAGTACATAATGAATCCTTTGGGCAGATACTTCATTCAGATGTAGTTTTGTGCTTACTATGCATTGACAGTAGTACAGAAGGGGTTGTTTTGGAATTTGTCTGATTTTGCAATCATGGAAAATTAATTATGTTAACCTTGCTGAAAATGGTTCATTTTTATGTCATTTGTTAGTGCTTATGCATACACCGGGAGACTAGAAAGGATTGTTAGTGAAACTCTTGCATTTCTTGTGCGTGTGCATACAAGCACAAACCTGACTGAAGGGGTCCTTTTTTTTTGTATTTGTGTAAATGAAAGCAAGGTTGCGTATGTTTGTGTCTGTATACATGTATGCAAGCAAGGTGCATGTGTGTGTGTGTGTGTGTGTGTGTGTGTGTGTGTGTGTGTGTGTGTGTGTGTGTGTGTGTGTGTGTGTGTGCATGCAAGCAAGGTGTGTGCGTGTGTGTGTATGCAAGCAAGGTGTGTGCGTGTATGCAAGCAAGGTGTGTGTGTGTGTGTGTGTGTGTGTGTGTGTGTGTGTGTGTGTATGCAAGCAAGGTGTGTGTGTGTATATGCAAGCAAGGTGTGTGTGTAAGCAAGGTGTGTGTGTGTGTGTGTGTGTGTGTGTGTGTGTGTGCAAGCAAGGTGTGTGCGTGCGTTGTGTGCATGCAAGCAAGGGGCAAGTGTGTGTGTGTGTGTGTGTGTGTGTGCACGTGTATGCAAGCAAGTGTGCGTGTATGCGTATGCAAGTGTGCGTGTATGTATGTGCAAGTTGAGTGTATGCAAGCAAGGGTGCGTGTATGCTGCTTGTACATACATGGAAAGACTACTGAGAGGGTTGTTAGGGGTAATGTCAGTTATGGTGCTTGTGCATACATGGAGAAACCAGACTCAAGGGGTCATTTCAGACCACGATTGATTTTGGTGCTTGTGCATCCGGATTCAAGGGGCCACTGGAGAAAATGTCTTATTGCTTGTGTTTATATACATAAAGTAATGAAGGTGGTGTTTAATTCTGGTGCATGTACATACATGGCCAAAGTACATAATGGATCCTTGGTGGGAAAAAAAAACATTTAGATGTACTTCTGTGCTTACTAGGCTTTTGACACTTTTGAGTACTGAATACGTTCTTGAAAATGTTTTTATTTTTGTTATGCACACATGGGAAAGTTAATTAATGGAACCCTTGGTAGAAATGATTCATTTTTATATCACTCTGTAGTGCTTGTGTATACTTGGGAAGACTACTGTGAGTGTTTAGGGGAAAGGTTTCTTTACTGGTGCTTCTGCATACATGTATGCACCTGACGAAAAGGGTCATTGGAGAAAATGATCTTTACTTGTGCTTCCTTAAAGTAATGAGTGGGTAGTTGTGAATACTGTTAACATTGTTGTCTTGTGCATATATGGACAAAGCTAAGTATGTGATCCTTGGTAGTAGTGGACAATGTTATGTTTCTCCGACTGTGCATACAAGCAGAAGTAAAGGAACCTTGGTGAAAATAATTATGTCATTTGTTAGTGCTTATGCATACATGGACAGACTACAAAGAGGGATGTTAGGGGAAATGTTTCATTTGTGGTGCTTGTGCATACCAGGACAAACAAGACTGAAGGGGTCATTGGAGAAAATGTTTGTTTTTATGTGAATGCAAGCAAGACTTGCGCGTGTGTGTAAAAGCAAGTGGGATGTGACTGTAGATCTTGACCATCAACTGGACAGATTTTCAATGCTGCTGCTTGTGCACACATGGACAAAGTGAACTGAAGGTCATTGCAGAAAAGGTTTGAGATGGGTGCTTGTGCTGACAAAAACAAAGTAATGGAGGTGCCATTGGATAAAGCTGTGTGTGTGTGTGTGTGTGTGTGTGTGTGTGTGTGTGTGTGTGTGTGTGTGTAGGCTAGATGCGTGTGTGTGTGTGTGTGTGTAGGCTAGATGTGTGTCTGTGTGCATGTGTCTCTGCTGGACAGATGTTCAACCTTGGTGCTTGCCCATACATGTAAACACTGGACTGAATGGCTCCTGGCAGAAAATGTTCCATTATGTATATTCTGCATACACAGTGATGAAGGGGTCGCTGTAAAAAAATTAGTAATATTTGTGCAGACATGGCCAAAGTACATTTGAAAAAAATGTTTACTTTTTGTGAATGTGAAAACCCTAGGCATTCTTGGGGGTAATGATTCATTTAGAGGTAATGTTCTGCTTACTATGCATTGACTGGAGTACTGAAGCGGTGTCTTATTTTTGTGACTGTGCATACATGGACCAAGGTAGCTATGGGAAACTTGGAGACATGATTCATTTTGATGTCATTTGGTAGTGCCTGTGCATTCAGACAGACTACTGAGGGTTAGGTAAAGTTTCATTTGTGGTGCATGTGTATATGTGGAGAAACCAGACTGAAGGGAGGTATTTGTAGAAAAGGTTTCCTTTTTGATTCTACTTACACAGACAAAATAAAAAAAGGGGTCATTGGTAAAAATGTTTACTTTTTGTGGTTATGCAAATCTAGCCAAAGCACAGAATGGAACATTGGGGGGAAATCATTTATTTAAATGTAATTTGGTGCTTACTATGGATTGACAAGAGTACTGGAGAGGTTGTTTTTGAATGATTGTACATACATGGAGAATTAAGGGAACCTTGGGTGAAATTTATAGGCATCATATTTGGTAGTGCTTGTGCATACAGGGACAGACTACTCAGAAGGGTTGTTTGGGGAGATGCATCATTTTTTATGCTTGTGCATACCCTGCAAAACTAGACTCAAGGGCTCACTGGTGAAAATGTTTGTTTTTATTTGTGTGAATGCAAGCAAGGGTGTGTGTTGGTGTGTCTTTGACAGGCCATTGTTTAATGTTAACTGTCAGAATGGCCTTTACATGAACCATTAGTGCTGCTGTATTGTAAATCGCAGAATGCCACGTTCCGCTAGCCACCCCTCCCGGATTTTTTGTCATGTACCGGTTCTGTACATTGTCATTTTGCTAGTATTAAGAGAAACCTAATATCACATGTAAGAAAGCCTTTATCAGTACAGTACAGCATGAGAAGTACAGGTGGGACCTTCTGTGGATGGCGGCTCTTCCTAATTCTCTTTGGGCGTTAATTCTCTCTCAGAATCTATCGACTGGCTGTCATGGCATCAGAAGGACAACAGAGGTCAAGACAAGGATATCAATTCGAGCCAACTTATCGTCCTGGAGAGCAAAGGAGGAAACGCCGTTGTGTGAGCGCGAAGAGGACTGTGGAACAGCAAGCGACACAGGTGGATGAAGGCAATCTGTCTGATATATGCGCTGGCGCATATGCGGCCATTGCAGTATAATGATGACTGAACGTGAGTGCCTCTGCTGTGTGTTATCACCACATGCTACTGACAAGTGGAGAGAACTAAACTTGCCACTGTCTAATCAGTGCATCACAACACATCTTGAATTCTCATTGACTTGCCTATTAAGGCACATCCTACAAATGTTGTTTAGATGACAGATAATTCACAGAGGATTCCAAGACACAGAGTAGACAAACAGGTACACAACTATCTAGGTGATTGACATCACTGCTAATGTAAGAGCTAGGGTGACTGGGTAGCCATGCCTGCTACTAATGTGAAAGTATAAGGAATTAGTTAGCTAGTGGACAGCCATGTCTTTATAAGTTAGTGGCCTTTGATTGTGGCAAACAGTTTGGATGTTTAGTAAATAGCAGATGTGTAGTGGCTGGCCAGTCTGGTTTTCCTCGTGTATTTCTGGCATGTAGGGTTGCTCAAGACTGCTGGTATCAAAACGTGAATTGCGCATCTTTAAAGCAGCCTTAGTTGTAATAAGGAATTTTTTTCTGTTTCAGGCGATACCGTCTGCTGGCCTACCGAGCATATGTACTGTGGGTCTGTAACAATCGACTCGGTTTTGGCAATCGCATGGTCCTACCAGCTTGCGTTGTTGCGCGTAATCGTGCGGCCTTTCCCACTGAAGACACATAGGATGAATATGTCAGTTTTCAGCCATTTGAGGGACTCTGGGTGTTTGCAGAGTAACGAGATGTCCTTTGACATTCTGTTTTGCAAACATGGTCTATTCGATATGTCTATCGATTTATAACTAAATGTATTCAGTTTATCTTATAATGTTGTACTCCCCATGTTTGAATTTGTTAATGATGAATCATTTACTCGCTATGCAATGTTTCTGTCCCTGTGTAATTGCTGACCATTTGTACTAGACATAACGTATTGACAGTCATTAACTCAGTTAGTGTAATGTTTGTTTGTAGTGAAGTAAAGTACAGATGTACATGTTAATTTTACGTAAAGCAGAAGGCAATGTCTGTAAGCTTTGGAGTGTAGCCAATCATGGGGTCCAAATTGCACCACACTTCTGTCATATATGAAAGTTGCACATCAAAAAGGGGGAGCACAGTCGCAATAAAAAATCTATTTCTACTCGTAAAGTCTGAAATTTAATGGCCTTGACTGATCCATCAAATTCTGCAGAGGAAAGTCTTTCTTATCGGCGACTACGGTCAATGATCCTTAACTTTCACGCAAGAGTCTACTTCGCTGATCAACAATTCAAAACAGTGTTTCTATTTTTGTGTTATCTCATATTTGATTTTCTTTATGGTTGACTGCAGGAGATGCAGCACAAGGCAATCTTTGTATTTTTTAACTTGGTTTGAACTGCAATGGTGTAACTGACGTTTACATTCCACACACATTGGTTTATTCACCGGAAACAGTGTAGTTTCAGCCTAAATGTTAAAGTTCTCTACATACTTCATGAGGTTGGCATGACTGTACCTGGCAAAAATAGCAGCTCGTATACCATGATAGAATTGAACAACAGTAGGTGAAGTTCACAAATAGAAATGATCGAACCTGAAAGCAAGAGTGCCAATCCAATTTGCATTTCCAGTACAAGAAGAAAAGTACAGTTTTGTACCTACCGTAAATGTAGATGTCCGATAGATATGCAACTGCAGTCCTGACATATGGGTTTGTCCTGCCTCAGGCAGCCCCTCGGTCGGCCGGATTCCAAAGTCTGGGTCCGGCGTCGGCTGATGTCGCCTCCTCCCCGACGTCAGAGCGGCTGGAGTATAAAGACATCCGCCGACGCCATCTTCTTCAGTGTTTCTTGCCCCAGATGCCAGGTGCCCTCCAAGGAAGGCTAATATTTGTGAATGGATAAGCAAAAAATTCCAGACATGCACAACAGTAATAAACAGATACACCATAATAGATAACCCCAGCTGAAAAGGAGAGGGGGAATGGACCCAAGGGAAAAAAGCAGTGGGGTAGGAGGGAGGGAAAACCTGACTGCAGTTGCATATCTATCGGACATCTACATTTATGGTAGGTACAAAACTGTACTATGTCCTTCAAGAATGCAACTGCAGTCCTGACATATGGGTTGAATACCATAGCCAAGCTGGGGGTGGTAGGATCTAAGCTAGAGATGGTGTAGCTAAAAGACCCTGCAGGACTGCAGATGCAAAGCCTGCTCGGGATCTGGAGTATAAAGGCAGGTTGTAGTGTCTGGTAAATGTATGCACGGAGCTCCATGTAGCAGCCTCTAGAATGTCCTTTGTAGCCACTCCTCTTAGAAAGGCTGTGGATGTGGCTATAGCTCTAGTTGAGTGTGGCCTAATATTGGCTGGCACACCCTTTCCATGGAAGGAGTAACAGAATCTGATGCAGTGTCCAATCCATTTTGAAATTGTTTGTTTGGAGACTGCCTTCCCTTGCACTCCGGCAGCATAGGCTACAAATAGTTGGTCAGACTTCCTGGTGGTCTTTGTTCTGTCCAAGTAGTAGCGTAGTTGTCTGTGTATGTCCAAAGTATGTAGTAGCTTTTCCCCTTTATTTTGAGGATTGGGGAAGAAGGTAGGCAGGTGAATTGCTTGATTTAGAGACACCCTGGATATCACTTTTGGCATGAATGAAGGATTGGTCCTTAGAGAAAGTCTGTCCTGATGAAAGATGAGAAAGGGAGGTACTGCCACGAGGGCCTGTATCTCCGAGACCCTTCTTGCTGAGGTAACTGCCAACAGGAAGACTGTTTTCCAGGAGAGAAATTGCACTTCTGAAGATGCTGCTGGTTCAAAAGGAGGGAGAGTTAATTTTTCCGAGACGTAGTTGAGGTCCCATGCAGGAACTGGTGGTTTCCTGGGAGGTTTGATATTCTTTATCCCTCTTAGAAACTGTCTTAGCAAGGGATGCGAAAACACAGGTGGGTCACAGTTGTAATTTGCTGATATTGCTGAAGCATGAATTTTAATGGAAGAATATGAGAGGCCACTACGAAACATTTCTGCCAAGTATTCTAATAACTGAGGTATGCTCATTACTAATGCATCCTGGCCCTTTTTGGTATTCCAGATGATGAATCTCTTCCATTTGGCCGAGTAGGTTTTTCTGATGGAAGGTCTGCATGCTTCCAGCAAGATTTCCTGAACCTTTTCGGAGAGAGGTGCATGGGGCAAAGTCATGGAACCCTCCAAGCTGTCAGTTGTAATGTTTGCAGGTTTTGATGAACAGTCCTGTAATTGTGTTGAGTTAGGAGCAATGGCCATTGGGGCAAGGGCCATGGCTTGGTTTGAGTTATGCTCAGTAGCAAGGGATACCAATGCTGCCTCGGCCAGTCTGGAGCTATCAATATTCCCTTTGGTTGCTCTGCTTTGATCTTCAGTAACACCTTGGTGAGTAGTGGTAGAGGAGGGAATGCATAGATTTTTAGGGCATTCCAGCTGAAAGAGAGAGCATCCGTTCTCCAGGCTAGAGGATGGTGTGTCCTTGAGCAGAACCTGTCCAGGTGGTGATTGTGATGAGAAGCAAAGAGATCTATGTCCGGTCTTCCCCAAGCAGTTATTTGTGAGAAAATGTGTGGATGCAGCATCCACTCGTGTGGATCCATGAAATCTCTGCTCAACCTGTCCGCCAGAACATTGTCCTTGCCCGGAATAAACTGGGATTGTAAATGAATGTTCAGATTCAGGGATTTTTCCCAAAGAGCCATTGTTAGTCTGCAGAGAGGGTACGAGTGAGTGCCTCCTTGTTTGTTTATATACCACATGACCGTGGTGTTGTATGTCCTTATTAGCAGCTGGCCCTGTTGAAGAGATTTTCCAAAGGCTTCTATTGCATGTATCACTACCAACATCTCTTTTTGATTTAAGTGCAGAGGCATTTCCGTGGGAGTCCACTGACCTTGAATGCATCTGTGCTCCATGTGTGCCCCCCATCCATGATCTGAGGCGTCTGTTGTAATGGTTTGACTTGCTTGAGCCTTGTTGAAAGGCATGCCTTGGTTTAAATGGCTTGCTTGAGCCCACCACAGAAATTCCCTTTGCAGGCATGGGATGAGTGGTATTACGTCTTCTAGGTTGTGGCTGTGTTGAGACCATAAGCTTTTTAGGTACCATTGTAGCTTTCTCATGTGTAGTCTTGCCAAAGGGATCAGAAGAATGCAAGATGCCATGAAACCCAGGGCCTGCAGGATCTTCCTTGCGGTCAGCTGGGTAACTTTTGCTAGGCTTTTGAAGTAATCTGGTAAATGCTGTTGTTTCTCCTCTGTGAGGAAAGCCCTTTGTGATTGTGTGTCCAGGTTTGCTCCTAGAAAAGTAATATTTTGGGATGGCAGTAGTCTTGATGTTTGAATGTTGACTGTGCATCCCAAAGCTTGAAGCAACTGAATGACATAGTCCAAGTTCTTTACCAAGGTTTGTTTGCGGTCTGCTTGTATGAGGCAGTCGTCCAGGTAAGGGTACATTTGAATCCCTTGGAGTCTGCAATGTGCAACTACTGATGCCAGGCATTTCGTGAACACTCTGGGCGCAGTAGATAAGCCAAACGGCAATGCTGAGAATTGATAATGCTCTGTTCCTGCAAGAAATCTGAGGTATCTTCTGCAGCTTTGTCTGATTGGGACATGCAGGTATGCCTCCTTGAGGACCAGAGTAACCAGCCAAGACCCCTTGCCCAGCATGGGAAGGAGTTGCTGTAACGTCAGCATTTTGAATTTTGGCACAATAAGAAAAGTGTTTAGAACGGACAAGTCCAGTATAGGTCTCCACTGCTTTTCTTTTCTTGGAACAAGGAACAGCCTTGAGTAGAATCCCTGGCCTTGTTCCAGTGGAGGAACCTTTTCTATAGCTTTTATTTGCAACAGCTTTGAAACTTGTAAAAGAGCCTCTGCCCTTTGATTTTGTGGCAGGTTTGGCATGCCTTGTCTCGTTGGTAAGGTATGGAAGTGGAACCTGTAGCCTCTGTCTATTATGTCCAGAATCCATTTGTCCTTGGTTAAAATGTGCCAGTTCTTTGAGAATAAGGATAATTTTCCGCCTAGAGGTGCTTCTCTTTGAACCTTGGTAGGTGGAGTGAAAGTCAAGTCATTGTGATTGTCCTTGTGGTGCAGGTGAACTCCCTGCGCCACTTCTCTGATTTGGTGGTTGCCATTGGCGGCCCCTGTAGGAGCCTTGGTATTGCCCTCTACCTCGAGCACGCCTGTTTTTTCCCCTTTGTAACTTGTCTGAGTCCGGAAAGGACCAATTCTTTGAAGGCCAATTCCTGCTGAATCTGGGGGGCTGAACCTGGTGGAAATCCTTGACAGTCTGTACTGATTTAGCCTTTTCCTCAATAGACTTCAACACATCCTGTGCATTAGCACCAAAAAGCTTCTGTTTTTCCAGAGGTGCATCAAGGAGCTTAACTTTAACATGGTCTGGCAGAGGTTGTTCTTTCAACCAAGCATGTCTACGAATGACTGCCCCTGTCATGGCTGCCTTACATGAAGCTTCCAATGCATCATAACCACACTGAAGAAAATGACTGCTAACCTGCTGAGTGTTATGAACCAGATCCTGCAATGCCTTTCTATCTATAGGCTCAGGAGAGGCTAACTGTTTCTGCAAATCATCCATTAAGTAATCCTGGTACTGAAACATATGAAAAAGGCAGTTGAGTGACCTCACAGCAAGGGTGGAAGAGGTATAAACTTTTTTGCCCCATCTCTCCAGGGACCTAGCTTCCCTGTCAGCGGGCAGAGGGTTTTTGGCAGAGGAAGAAGCCACTGCCTTGGGGCCCTGTGAAATAGTTTCTAGATCCACAGAGTGGGCCTTAAAAAGATGCTTATGGGTTTCAGGGACCCTGTAATATCGGTCAGGCTTGACAGGAGCAGGAGGGAGAGAATCAGGTGAAGCACTGGAGTCTGAAAATACATCATCAAGGACATCCAGCACTGGAGGGATAGCTAAAGGCCTGTGTTGGGGTAGCTTAAGGAAGGTACGTAGCCTTTTCCTGGAGTCAGAAAATTCCTGACCCTGCCACTGAAAATGTTCTCTCATGGAGTGGAGTACTTCACCAAAAGAAATATCCTCTGGAGGAGAGGCAGAGGGAATTGAATCCTCAGCATCCGAGTCCTCATAGGCCTGGAAGGATTCTTCCTGAGTAAGTGCTCTGAATCCCCAGAGGCTTCATCTGAAGAGATGGCGTCAGTCTGCTCAGTTCTAGGCCTTTTATCTGCAGGCGGCTGAGATCCTCTGTCTGGGTGCGGCTGAGAACCCCTGATAAGAGAGATTAGATCTGCAGCAAGAGTCATGATCTGTCTATCAGAAGAGGGGCCCTGTACAGCAGGTTTAGGATGGGCCTTGGCCTGGCTGGCAGCCTTGGCACGTGCAAAGGCCTTGATGGACATGGATACCGGAGGCCTAGCTGCCCCACGTGCAGGGGTAACCTTGTCCACAGGAATGGTGTCGGGTAAATCTAGAGCTTCGGTTTCTGGTGGGAAATCAACAACCGGCACCGTTGTGGTCTCCGGGACCGAAGAACACGTTAACGCGGTGTCGTCGGCCTGGGGCGGTAGAAGTACCGCTTCCGAAGGGACCGATGCACTCGCGGAGGGCTTAGGGGTGGTATCAGTGGAGGATGCGGGCCGAGGATGTCGGTCCCGGTCCTTGCGTTTTTTGGTAGTTTGTGTTGTCGGTTGTTCCGACGGTATGATATATGCGAAAGATTCGCCAAAAAAGTCTTCGGCAAATTCTGCCCGGCGCCTGAGAGTGCGCTTATTAAAGCAAGCACAGGCAGCACAGGCAGAGACGTCGTGGTCTGGGCCCAGGCAGGGGAGGCAGTAAGAATGGAAATCCTTATGAGGTATTTGTTTACCACAAGACAAACCGTTATTAACTTTTTCAAATTTTTCTGACATCGGCTGAGGCAAGAAAAAATGTTCTAACGGGTACTTAGCTTTTAGATGACTTCGGTAACTGAAACACAGGAGCTGACCGACCGGCACTTGCGAACTGCTTCTGCTTCGGGCACTGCGCGGCAAGAAAGACTGGAGAAGATGGCGTCGGTGGATGCCTTTATACTCCAGCCGCTCTGACGTCGGGGAGGAGGCGACCCAGACTTTGGAATCCGGCCGACCGAGGGGCTGCCTGAGGCAGGACAACCCATATGTCAGGACTGCAGTTGCATTCTTGAAGGACATCTGGATGGTGAAAGTACTGGTTGCATTATGGCTGCCATTTCTGGGTTACTTGGCTTAATGTTTAATAAAGCAGGTTCTTGTACTTTAACTCCTGTTAGATGACGAGGGTAATGAAATCATGCTGCAACGTTCTGCATGGCAAATTGGCAGTGCTGACAGGGCAAAGTGACAGGGGAACCTGTGCATGGAGTCCTTGACATTCCATATCGTGTTGGATGGGGCAATGTAGCTGGTTGACACTCAAAAATCCAACAGTTGAGTCAGTAACATGAGTGAGATTGTAAATGTGCATGATCTGTCCGAGATTCTGTAGCATGAAAAGTTTGTGCTGCTGTAGTAGGTGTTCTTATTGTCACTGTTATGTCACTAACGTACAAAATGTGCCTTGCTGTAGTAGGTGTTCTTATTGTCACTGTTATGTCACTAACGTACAAAATGTGCCTTGTCAGTATGTAAGTGGTAGTTGTAATTTGACACAGTATTTCTTTCCTCTCTCCTTAGGTGACTGCCGCTATGCCTCAGTGTTTTGCTTACAGGTGTCGCATTTGCCGTGATAGTCTGCCATCAGGTGTGTCATTCCATCGGTTTCCACGTAATATTAAAACGTGTAACCAATGAATGATAAATTGTGATACAGACATTGGCAATGTCAGTAAATATGTCAAAGAGGAGGTGAGCCGGGCAAAGCCGCGACATTTCCTGTGCTCAAAACACTTTGAGGATAGCGAGTTTGAACACAATTATATGTATGAACTTCTTCCTGCAGAAATGAAGCCTCGGCGACTAATTAAAGAAGCAGTGCCTACAATTTTCTCATTCGCCACCAAAAATCAAAGGACATCGAGACTACAGCGGCTGCAGCGAAAACAGCAGCGCAATGTAAGTAGATGGTCTGTGCATGGTGTGTTAAGCATGAAAAAATTGGACTATGCAGAGGTCTGTGAGGAATGCACCGCTCATGACTGATGAGATACAGCCTGACATTTGCAGTTTTAAATTGTGGTTCAATTCAGCAAAACACTTATAGACTGCATGCACGGATATAGACATATCTTGACCAAACTATAGGTACGTGACAGACAAGGGAGAGTGGACACAATGCTGATGTAACATTGAGTGACCATAAATAGTATGAATTAGGTGTGCAGACAACTAAGGAAAATGTCATAATAGTTTGACCTTTATTCTACAGCTTATAGAAAAACTTCTGAACACACCACCAGCAACCTTGCCCAAAACTGTCGATGCTGAAGCTTGTGCGCAGCGTAAGGTAAGTCTATGTACTGCAATTCAGTGCACGTTCTCAAGCAGTCAGTACTTCATCTTTAGACATTTGATGTAAATAGTGCATCTGGACTTAACACTGATTTCTGTCTCAGACTTCTAGCCATCAACAGCAAAAGAAGAAAATCACAGCATTCAGTGAAGCAGCAGACTCATTGGCAGAGGGAGCAGAAGCAAGTGTGTTTACAGAACCAAACCGAGATTGTGATGAGGCCGTGGAACATGTCCAGGTAAGCAATGAGCAATTCATGGAAAAAAAATCAGTCCTGTAGAGGGTGTGAGTTTCACAGTGGTGAAGTAACGGATGTCATAAGTGTCAAAAATGTAACGTCATATAGTAAATTATAGATTGAGTAGTGTACAGCCATAAAGTTAACAGCAAAGTTATCAACCTTGTGGTTCGGTAACTGATGTATGTATGGAGTTTATTTTGCAAAATATTAGCCCGTATTGGGTATAGTATTGGAGAATGTCAATTTAAGAATAGACATGCTGTAATTTTTGGGACAGACGTGCTGTACTGCAGATAGTGTTGACTAGGTTATCCTACGTATAACACAACATTACTGGGGGCCAACTGTTCCATCCATAGTTAGGAGATGAATAAAAAAATGATGAGAAGGGGTTTAGTGGGGTCATAATCAATATATTGATTAAGGAGGATACAATGGTGTATGTAAGAACACCGATGCGAACAGTCTGTAAATCTGGTATAAGGAAGTGTGTTGATGGATGATCACTGTACCTTACTGTTTACCATTTGGGGGATAGTCTGGATGGAAGAAAGACTGTGTGGATTTCCACAAGTGAGACTAATGTTCAGCACTATGTGCTGTAGATGTAGAAGTTCTTTGTAGACATGAATCACATCCTCATAAGTAACGACAATGTTGTACTTACAGGTACCTGTTCCTGAATTGTATGAGGAAGCGGAAACCATTGAGATATGCACTATGGAAATTCCTAAGTTTACTCAGAAAACTGTGGCTTGCCAAACCAAGATTCAGAGAAAAGGTTGTAGCATAGGTGTACAAGCAAAGTTATCAGAAGTTAGAACTCTGCCTGGGAAGATGATAGAAGCAGCAGTACAGTTTCCTGAGGTGGTGTCAAAATGGACGGACCACACATACTGCAAGCGGTCAAAGGTGGTGCAAACAAACAAGTACCACACATCTGAGTACTTGCAGTCATCCGGTGGATGACAGCTGCATTGACGCTGCTCGAGTCAACTCCAGTGCATCAGTGTCTCTTCAAGTGATGGCTTGCAGCACGCTGATTAAGCGCCCTCCAGAAAGCCTGCAGACGAGCATGCAAAGTGACTCCTCTATATCAAGGTGTGGAAATGACTGGTGCTACCCCTCAAACACCTTATCTACCTCTGACATGAAAGACACAGCAGAAGAAGTGGATGAAGATGAAAGGATGATAAGTGAGCCAAAGTACATTGTGTTGGAGTCTTGCCTGGATTCACTGCTATTGAAGTTGACCTGTCCCCAGTGCAAAACACCTGCCGTGGAAGTTGAAAAAAAATCAAAGATAGGTTCCTGTGTGTATGTGAAGGTATCCTGCATCAGTGGTCATCAAGTGCTGGAGTGGCAAAGTCCACCAGTGTTGGGACGGATGTCAGTACATATACCCACATTGCAAGATTCTGTGCATACTTGGAGTCGAATTTATCAGCGAGACTACCTTCTACATTAGTCAACGACAATTTTTGTTCCCTGTTTTACAGCGTACGTGGACACAGCATCAAAATCTGCTACTGGCAAATGAAGATGGAAAAGAGATAAGGTTAGCTGGAGATGGTCACTGCGATAGTCCTGGATATTCGGCAAAGTACTATTGCTATAGCATGATGAATCTGGATTCAGGATACATCATTGATTTTGCAGTAGAGCAGGTTTCCATGGGAGTGACGTCTGTGGCACTTGAGAAGAAAGCGTTTAAGAGGTGCATAAATAACTTGAAGGGTAACAATATGAAAATCAGCCTGGTGGCAACAGATCGACATCATGGAATTGGATTTATAATGCGCAAGCAATTCCCAGAAGTTGAGCATCAGTTTGATGTATGGCATATGTCCAAAAGTTACTAATAGAAGCGGAAAAAAGGCAGGGTAAACGTGACTTACTACAGTGGTGCCACAACATTTCTAATCACCTATGGTGGTGTGCAGAAACATGCAATGGGGATGGAGTACTTCTGGAAGAGAAATGGCTGTCATCGTTGTACCATGTGACAGACGTACACAGTTGGAGTGGGGCAAATAAGATCTTGCTTTGGATACGAGATGCCAATCACAGAAGGAGATGAAAAGAAGTAGCTTGAAGAAGATGATGCATGTCACAGTGCCCTGAAGAGGATAGTTACAGAGTATTTCTAAAGGATTTGAAGCAAATAGCCAAGTTCTGTCACACTGGCAACACTGAGGTCTTCCATGCATTGCTATGCAAGTACTGCCCCAAGTTTGAGCACTTCAGTTATGCAGGGATGAAAGCTCATGTCATACTTGCCATCATGGATCATAATGAAAACCTCCAGCATGAACAGGCTCTGGTCAAACTCCCGACCAGCAAGTCAGCAGCAATAGGTGAACCTAGATTCAAAGTTGTGTACCCAAAGGCAAAGCAGGAATGGATTGCTAAACCAATATTTGAGAAGAAAAAGTTTGACTACATCTATGACTTGATGATGGAAGTGATGAGAGCCAAACGAGGGAAGTTGGAAATTGACCCCATGACCATACCAGCCCATCTGAAGAACATCGCAAAGTGTGAGTGTCCAGAGAAGACTGTAGTGATTGCAAGACACATTTCAAGATTTGGGAAAAGTAATTCAAAGCCAGGCTAATGAAGTAGCATCTGTCGACTGGGTGAGTACCGCGTCTTAGTATTTCTCATAGTAGATGTGTAGTTTTGAGTGCAGGGAATGAAGGTATACTGCTAATAGGTCAGTTCACATAACGATTGTTTTTCCACTGTAAGCTTAAGTACGAATGAAGGTATACTGCTAATAGGTCAGTTCAGATAACGATTGTTTTTCCACTGTAAGCTTAAGTACTTGCTGGTGGTAGAGAACTCCATTCATTATAGATGAGCACTAATGGATTGTTGCAGTAATTTTAGGCTTTGCCAGATGACATTGCACATGTTTTACCTTGCATTGCAAAGAAAACCGCATTGATGATGAAAAATTAGATTAGTAAAGTGGTACCAGGGAGTGGACTTGACTATACTGTTAAAGTTGTCAACATGGCTGTGCATGGGCAAGGGAGCAAATGAGGGAGAGTGCCTGTGGCTGTTGACAGTAGCAAGAATAATCACATGACTGTCAAGAAATTAGTAACTGAGTGTTCAAAGGGCAGACGTAATGGCCCTATTTTATTTTTTTTTTATTATTTCTGGTAGATGGGGTTAGGAGTTAATTTGGACTGTTGCAGTAAGAAGGAGTATACTGTCTTCATATGTATTGCCCTCTTCTGGACTTGTAATATCATGGTGCATGACATGTATGGGTTTCTGGTGGTTGGAGAAGAGTGGACCATTCACAGACTTTGAGTAACTTGTGTATTCTCAAAGCATGTGGACATGTTGAGTCAATGCAGTGGAATTACTTATAAACCATGCCATTACCTGTATTACCGCAGTTACTGCTATGTGATATGTGCTCTGCAAAGCGTTACTGGTATGCTATACATGTGAATTACATGTACCGGCAAGGTGTGAGATGTACTGTGGTCTGCAAATGCACATTTTGAATCAGTGCAGTTTGGGTGTATCGGCTACACACGTGAAGTGGTAACACTGCTGAGTTAGAGCAGTATATGTCCCTATGTCCAAGGATGTCGCAACTTGTTACTGTCGTGTTGAATGTACCTGTTAGTGGCAGCTGATGTCAAATGAGAGTCATTGGTAGTGGGGGTATCGAAAGCATGGACAATGGCAACCACTGCATGTAACATCGCCCATTTCATTGGGGATCGGACATGCCATCAACTAGTGTATGAGACGCGTATGAACATATTTTCAATAGCTACAGAGATGTCAATATGCAGCTATATAACATTATCACACTAATGTCATTTTCTGCCTGCAAAGTGGTAAAAACAAACTACCTTAATGCTGGAAAAGCACAAGGGGAAAGTTTGGCAACTCAGGTGCTAAGTTAGTGCTGTGATTAGTTTTATTGCTGCTAATGTTTTTCACTGACAAGACCGAATCACTATATTGCTCTGTTCCGTAACCAGGTGCTGAGTTTTTTCTTATAGTATCTACAAAAATGATACTGCCCTTCCTGCTGTGTCGAGTCTTTGAAAGATACTGTGTATGTTATGCATTTTGCATGCTGGCTATTGGTGATGCGTCTTCTAAGTTATGTATAGGTTGCTCTGCCTATTTGGTTTTAACTGTCTATCATTAATTTCAATAGAGATGCATAACTGCTGTTTCTCTTATCATAGTCAGCAGATGTGTATTTACTAGATTGACAATGGCTCGATGGAACTGGCATTGCTGTGGTTAGTATACTTAAGTGTTAGAACAGTGAACTGAGTAAATTGTAGCTTTCCCATCCATTAGACAATGTATGGCAAGACAAATCATTATCTTGTGCCTAGTTTCTGAAATACACATATAATATTTAGAAACTGTTCCTAGTTTGGTGGCATTGTCAGGAAACTAGTTTATTTTTACTCATTTGTTGCACTGCAAAGGTGGAGTAGCCTGTGGCTTTATCCAAAAGCCGTTAGTACTGTGGGATGGTGAAGTCTATTGCTGCTTATGAACAATCAGTCTGTAGAGCAGGTACTTATAGTCGTTTTTCATGAAGGATGTGGATTTTAGTTCACGCAGTTTGTAGATGGATTGCCGATACTGTACTGTTATTGTAAAGGGGGTTGATGCATCAGTCCTTATCCCCTCCGTTGTAGGTGGTGTAGTAGCTATGAAGCTGTCAGTTTGCCACGATTATGTATTGCAATAGTACTCTTTTTTTTTTTTTTTTTTTTTTTTGTGATGTAGTAATCTGCACAACTGTTTTATTATACATGTCTGAGTTTGCTGCATGATGTGGATGGAGTAAATATTTGGCGATTATGCTAACTGAATGGTATTGGTGAATGAAGGCTAATTGCAGTGGCATTTCCTGATGAAAAGTTTGTACCTCAGATTCAAAGATGGCCGCCATTCTTTAAACACTGCAAGTCTACAGCTCTTCAGATATCAGAAATAAAAACTAACCCTGTGGAGATATCATAAGATTTAATATGCTAATTGGCAGCAATAACTAAAGTACTAGGATCTATCTTCGTTTCTGAGAGGAAAAAATAGCGAAAGTATTTTGTAACAGCAGGATTGGAACTGATGGTTAGCCTGACTCTGAACAGAGCAACAAACAAAGGAATTACATACCTCTCAGCTGAAGCCTTACTCCTGGTATAAATACGTTTGCAGTATATCAAAATGTCAAAAGAAGACAAAACTATGGAAATCACAACTTCTAAAACTAAACTATCAGCTTTGCAATCTCTGGAGAAAGAAGCTAGTTTTAAAAGACAGAAAACAGTTGCACAAAGGGAGACTGCAAAAACAGGAATAACAAAATAACCAGATCAACCGGTCAGCATCGAGGAAATTAAATCAGCATTGTTACCTATTCAAGAAGCCTTAAAAGATTTATCAACTCAAATGCTTACGTTTAGTGCCACATGTAATCAAATTTTGGAAAGGATGGATAAGTCAGAAACCAGAATAGCTGAAAGTGAGGATAAAATAATAATGCTTACGAAAAAAACAGACTCTCATGACGCAGACATTCAAACCATGCAAAATAAAATTTTAGACCTGGAAGCAAGATCCAGACGGAATAATATAATAATTAGAGGACTCCCAGAAACAATTCAATACAATGAGCTTAATGCTACCATATTACAAATACTTGAAACACTGTTTAAGGACTCTGACAGTGTTAAACAGATTGCTCTGTGAGCTCTTTCTATAACAATCAGGGAATCATTTGCTTCAAATGCACCTAGACCTGTTTATGCCAAAATACTGAATTACCAAGATGCAAGCAAAATACTTCTAACTATTAAAAAGAATGGTGGATTTATCATGTGGCAAAATAACAAAATTTCCATGACACAGGACTTACCAATACAAATAAGGCAATCCAGGCAAATGCTAGCTCCATACTGCAAGTTTTTGATTGAAAAAAACATCAGATTTCAAATGAAGTTTCCCAATACTTTAATTTTCACAGTGGATGGTATTAAATATTCAATAAACACTAAAAAAGAAGCAAAACCTACCTTTTTTGAAGCTTTTCAAAGCACTGCCACCTTCAGAAGTTTGATCAAAGCATCCAGGCTTTTCTTTCAGCATTAGACAGACTGGGATTCCATAATTACGACGATTCGAGGCTTTATAACTCTTTGTTTGTTCTTTTCTTTTTACCAGGCCCTGGGAAACACTTAATTACCTCTTTATCTCGAAGTTCCAGCGTGTCCACGAGGTTTTTCCGAGGATTTATGGCTTCAACGATCGTAAACAAGCCACGAAGTAGCAGGAAATCCTTTGGAGACTGCAGGGGGACTGATTTCAATGTAGTGCATCCAGGAGGTCCGTCTGCGAACTGGTTCCCCCGCCGCAAAATCGAAATGAAGAAAACAAGCTGATCAAGCAGGAAGGACTAGAGGGAAGCTGTAGAAACTGTTTAAATTTAAAAACAAAGCTCCCTGGACTTATTTGGAGGGTAAATAGCTTCAGTGTGGTATGAGGAATGTACAGCTGTACAGGTAGGAAATACTAGTGTGAATGGGCTGGTTAAAATAGAAGGGTATTACATTGTACTGTGAATGAATATGGTAATTGTGTCTCTATTTCTCTGTTTTTGTTTTTTTTCTCTCTTCTTCTCTTAGATAGGTTTTTTTTTTTCATTTTTAATTAGGAAAATGTATGTGTATGCTTTGTTTAATAGAGTAACATGATGGTGTTAGTATAACAAATGTATGCAAAACTGTGAACTTGAAAGGTTTCAAATATCACATTAAGTTCTTCCTTCTCTCTAGTATTTTAAATGTATTTTATATGGACACAGTCATTTAGCCAATTGCTTTGTGTAGTACAGTTTTATTGTTACCCATAATATTTTACAAGTTTTAGCAGAATGTTACTTTTGGAGGAAGACAATTAACTAAAGCAGTTACAACATTTAAATAAAAATAAGCTTAGAATTGTCTTGCAATGTTTAACAACTGTTTGCTTTCTCTGAGAATTAATAATTACTATTGTATATGACAAGAAGTTAAAATCTATTATTGTTATTGCTGATTATCAATATAGTGAGGTATTAAACTGGATTTTCATACAACAATTAGTAAATGTGTTTGACTATATAAATATGTCCAGAGCTGTAGTTAAGTAGTTAGTAGTGTTTATTAGGGAATGTTTGGATTAAGCTTTGTAGATTTAGAGATAGTGGTTGTAGGTTTTTTGCATGGGGTTTTTGTGTTAGGTTGTAGAGTTAGAAATTTAGATAACCAGAGACATTCAAGGAATGTGAAAAACTTGTGCATCCTGGTCCAGAGGAATAGTGGATAAGCACTGGGTAGGGATGGGATGTCAGATTTGCTTCCAAATAATCTATGATATGTTAATATACTGTAATCTAAGGTTGTCTCTTAACAGTAGGAATAGGAATACAATTTTGAAAAGCTTCATATGTGGATAATAGAATCTTGGAATGTTAACGGACTCCAGAACATGGGAAAAAGGAAGCTATTTTTACATCTGTTTTTCCAATCAAAAGCAGACTTTATTTCACTACAAGAAACTCATTTGACTAATGATCAGTGGGATACACTGAAGGATAAGAAATGGATTAGGGAGATAGTGGCGGAAGGGACAACGAACAGTGCAGGGGTGGCAATTATAATTAAAAACCGATACCAAGAGAAAATCTTAGATGTCAAGTAGTTAAAGAGGGACGGTGGTGTTTAGTGGTTCTGGTATCCAAGTTCTATGATAAACCCATATTACTTATGAATATATATGCCCCTTCCACTAATCAGCACCATTTTATAACTTCACTTTACTCCATTTTACAACAATATAACAACTGTTATATATTAATGGGAGGTGATTGGAACTCGTATCAAGATCCCAAGTTAGATAAATTTGGTTCATCTAAAGCTTTTAATAAACAGGCAATGATAGCATTGAAGGAATTTAAAACCAATTTTAAATTATATGACCCATTTAAACATACAAATACACAAAGGAAAGCAAAGAATTTTACTTTTTACTCAAGTTGCCATAAAATGTGGTCGAGAATTGATTTTTTTTTGATCTCAGAAGTATTGATTGCTGCTGACCCATGTGTTTCTACCCAAGCTCGACAACTATTGGACCACTCAAAGATTACATTAACACTAAACAATAATAATATGAGTAATAGGAGACTTCGAGGATACAATTGGTCTTTAAATCCATATTTACTAAGGAAAGATGACATATTGAAAGAAGTTAGAGACACTTAAACAGTTACTCCATTACCTCCCCAAAAACAGACACCCTCTTGATATAGAATGGGCTACAACTAAAGCCCAAATAAGAGGGATTTTCCTTCAGAAAGCTACTTACTATAAAAAAATGCAAAATAAGAAACTACAAGAATTAGAAACCAAAATTAAGTTACTAGACCAGGAGTTAATGAGGAACTACAATAAACAAACAGACTTATTAAAGTGTCAAAAAGAATTGTTTTTATTACATAATAGTAAAAGTACAGTTTTGTACCTACCATAAATGTAGATGTTCGAGGATTCCATTGCTGCAGTCCTGACTATTGGGTATAGTCCGCGTCCAGTCGGCCCGAATACCAGAGTATAAGGCTGACGTCGGTCATGGCGCCTTAGACTGACGTCAGTACGTCAGGGTACTAATGCATGACCGGCGTCATATCCTCAGTCTTTTCTTGCCCCAGATGTCAGAAGACCCTAAAAGACAAGTCCCAAAAACCTGCACCAAAAACATGTACAATATATACAACAATATATACAAAAATATAAGCATGTAAACTCACCTACACAACCACCCCTAAATACAGAGAGGAAGGAGGGAGGGTAAATTGGACTGCAACAATGGAATCCTCGAACATCTACATTTATGGTAGGTACAAAACTGTACTATGTTCTTTGTCTTTCTTTGCTGCAGTCCTGACTAATGGGTAGAATCCCAAAGCAGAGGTAAGGAGGCTGGCAAATTATAAAGAAGTAGGAGCTGACAACATGCCTTGCAAAACAGCTGTGTCAAAACCAGCCCTAGACTTAGAGTAGATAGGAAGGTGATAATGCTTAGAGAAAGTATGCACTGAACTCCAAGTAGCTGCTTCCAAAATATCCTTAGTTGCCACCCCCTTAGAAATGCTGTTGAAGTGGCAGTAGCCCTAGTGGAATGAGGCCTAATCCCAGCTGGAATCTCCTTGCCATGATGGGAATAACAAAATGCAATGCAAAAGCCAATCCACCTAGAAATAGTTTGTTTTGACACAGGCTTGCCCTGTGAACTCAAACCAAAAGAAACAAACAACTGCTGAGACTGCCTAAAATCCTTAGTCCTGCTTAAATAATATCGCAATTGCCTGTGTACATCTAAAGTGTGCAAAATCTTTTCCCCTTTATTTTGGGGTCTGCATAAAAAGTAGGCAAATGAATAGCTTGGTTTAAAGCCACACTAGAAACCACCTTAGGCATAAAGGAAGGATTAGTAAATGATACCCTATCCTTATGGAAAATCAAAAAGGGCTCTACTGCCATAAGGGCCTGCAACTCAGACACCCTTCTTGCAGAAGTAATAGCCAACAGAAAAGCAGTCTTCCATGACAAGTATTTCAATTCAGCAGTAGCCGAGGCTCAAAAGGTTGTAGAGTAAGTTTTTCCAACACAAAATTGAGATCCCAAGCAGGAGTAGGAGCTGTACGTGGGGGTCTTATATTCTTTGCCCCTCTAAGAAACTGCTTGAACAAAGGATGCGAAAACAATGGTGGGTCACAATCATAGTGAGCTGAAATTGCTGCAGCATGAATCTTAATGGAAGAGAAGGACAAACCTTTGTCCAATAACTCAGTAAGATATTGAAGAGCCACACTCAAATTAGGCTCAGAAATCTCCAAATTCTTTGCTGTACTCCAAAATAAAAATCTCTTCCATTTTTCTGCGTACACCTTCCTTGTACTAGGTCTTCTAGCTTCCATAACCACATTTAAAACTTGTTGAGGAAGTTGAGACCTGCTGTGTTTCAACAGAGAATATGCCAGGCTGTTAGATGAAGAGAGTGAAGCTTGACATTGAGCAGATGACCGTCCTTCTGAGATAACAGATGAGGAATCAGAGGTAAAGGCCATGGAGGTTTCTTTACCAGACTGCGTAGTAGTGGGTACCAGTGTTGCAGAGGCCAATCTGGAGCTATCAAAATCATCCTTGGCCTGTCTTGTCTGACCTTTAATAGTACCTTTGGAAGAAGAGATAGAGGTGGAAAGGCATACACATGAAGGTTTTTCCAACTGAAAGACAGAGCATCCACTTTCCAAGCTGTGTGATGAAACCCCTTTGTGCAATACTTTGGCAGCTGGTGGTTTAGTGGAGAAGCGAACAGATCTATGTCTGGAGTTCCCCATGACACTGTCAATTTCTGAAATACATGAAGATCCAGTTTCCACTCGTGGGGATCCATGATTTGTCTGCTTAACACATCTGCTAAAGCGGGGAAAAACCTTGTGAAGAGAATTAAATTGGCGGGGCCCAAAAACATTGTTGTTTCAAGAAAAAGAATGTTTTCCCCTGTTGTAGGTACCAATGAAAATTTGGAAATAAAACCCTGGGGAATTTTCCCTTGAAAGCATAATGCAAATATGTAACCCCCTTTATTTTATATGTAGATGGTAGTTGCGGGCCATTCTTGACATTTCCATTTGTGGCCCCAACAATGTTGAGGATTTTTTTAAAATTTACCCGTTTGGGGTAAGGGTTTTTGGGAATTCCTAAAAAAATTCTTTTTGGGAAAGGGTTTATTGAAGAAGTGTAAATGGATCCTTGTCCAACATTTGGAACCTTCACTTCCTCATATGAGTTGGAAGGGAAGAAGAATAAAGGCATGAACCTAATGTTGAAGGACGTTTTGAGTAAGAACCCCAAAGGAAGTTGATGGAAGTGTAAAGATTTTTGTTTGTCCGGGAAAAAAACCATTTGGGGTGTTTTAGTCTAAAGAAAGACTTTTTGGGGTTTAAAAAGGGAAAATGTTCACAATTTTTGGATTAGAATTTTTTTAACATAATCAATTTTAAAAGAAGCTTTTCTTACGGGTACCGGGTCCAAGTAAGGAAAAATTAAATTAAAACCTAGGAAATTCCCTTTTAAAAAAATTGGGGTTGAAACCAAGTTTGGGAAAAAGGTTGCAGAATGAAAGAAATTATCGAAAGAACTTCCGGGGAAGTATAGACAGAGTAAGTTTCCTGGGGTTTAAAATACACCAATTGCAAGGGGAAAAAAGGGGGTAAAAAAACAATAAAATCGATTTTTGGGGGAAACCTTTAAATCTCCCAAGCTTGAACTTCTAAACTGACTCCCCGCGGGCCAACCCCTTTTTAGGTGACTTCCTAGACCAAATTCTTTAGGAAAGGTTTTTTTAAGCGGGTTAAAATTTTCATCTTTAACATTTTGAAATACCATTGACTTCCTATTTGCAGTTTGGCTTGGAACACCAGAAAAAAAATCCAGACCCTAAGCAAAGGGATTTCCTTGGCAGAGGACAAAAGGAAAGTTTTTTAAGAAAAACAAAATTTTTTTTTGCCGGGGAAAAAGGCCATGGGCTGGATTCAGAAAACACCCGAAAGTTTTCCCAAGGGGAATAACGGATTTTTTTGTTCAAAATACCTAAAAAATTTAAGTTAAATTTCCGGGCCTTAAAGGGTTCCTTTAACCGTTCGGAATGGGAAGAAAGGTTTTATTTGAATTCCTTGAATTGGGTAAGTATATGGAGAAGAATTTTGAAAAACCTGCGAAATGGGCAAGGGAAATGCAGAAATGAAAATGGTTTCCAGTTAAACAAATACTTCCCAACTTTTTTTTAAAATTTAAGGAATTTTAAATTTAAATTAAAAGGTTTTGGCAAATAAAATTGTTAAGAACATTTGAATTGGGAACCGAAATTTGGGGGTAAATCAAAATGGTTAGTGTTCCTTTTGTACTGAACCGGGGAGAAAAATCTGGGCCCCTTTGGAAAGGGGGACGGGTGTTTTCCCATTGGAGTAATAGAATTGCTTGTGGGGTTTTCTTTGTGGAAGGAACCATCCTTTAAAAAGGGGCATTGTAAAAAATAAACCTGTCCGGGTTGAATGATAAAACCCATTGTTGAAAATTAAATCCAATTTCTTGAAAAACGTTTTCCCCCAAAAAAGGGATTCCAGAGAAAATTTGGCGGGTGAAAAAATTTATGGTCGTTAAACCTCCCCCTGTAAGAAGCTGAGCGGGTAATCCGGGGTTTGGGCCAAAAGGGAACCGGACCCCCCTCCAAGGGCAAGATTCCCAAACAATCAAACGGATTGTCACCCTTGGGGGAAAACTCTAAATTGGGCTGCCCGAAAAATTTTTCCAGTTTCATGCTTATTTTGGGCCTTCCATTTTTTAAAAACTCCCTTCCAAGGCAACAAGAAAAGGACTCCAATCGGTTAAATGTTTGGGCTAAAAAAAAACCCTTACACCCTGCTGAAGAACAGAAAGTGGAAAAAAAAGGGGGAGGAAAGAAAAAACATTGGGATCTTCCCACTTGTTAAGGCCCTGCCCCATCAAAACCCTCCTAATTAAAAAAAAAAGATAGGTTCCTGTGTGTATGTGAAGGTATCCTGCATCAGTGATCATCAAGTGCTGGAGTGGCAAAGTCCACCAGTGTTGGGACGGATGTCAGTACATATACCCACATTGCAAGATTCTGTGCATACTTGGAGTCGAATTTATCAGCGAGACTACCTTCTACATTAGTCAACGACAATTTTTGTTCCCTGTTTTACAGCGTACGTGGACACAGCATCAAAATCTGCTACTGGCAAATGAAGATGGAAAAGAGATAAGGTTAGCTGGAGATGGTCACTGCGATAGTCCTGGATATTCGGCAAAGTACTATTGCTATAGCATGATGAATCTGGATTCAGGATACATCATTGATTTTGCAGTAGAGCAGGTTTCCATGGGAGTGACGTCTGTGGCACTTGAGAAGAAAGCGTTTAAGAGGTGCATAAATAACTTGAAGGGTAACAATATGAAAATCAGCCTGGTGGCAACAGATCGACATCATGGAATTGGATTTATAATGCGCAAGCAATTCCCAGAAGTTGAGCATCAGTTTGATGTATGGCATATGTCCAAAAGTTACTAATAGAAGCGGAAAAAAGGCAGGGTAAACGTGACTTACTACAGTGGTGCCACAACATTTCTAATCACCTATGGTGGTGTGCAGAAACATGCAATGGGGATGGAGTACTTCTGGAAGAGAAATGGCTGTCATCGTTGTACCATGTGACAGATGTACACAGTTGGAGTGGGGCAAATAAGATCTTGCTTTGGATACGAGATGCCAATCACAGAAGGAGATGAAAAGAAGTAGCTTGAAGAAGATGATGCATGTCACAGTGCCCTGAAGAGGATAGTTACAGAGTATTTCTAAAGGATTTGAAGCAAATAGCCAAGTTCTGTCACACTGGCAACACTGAGGTCTTCCATGCATTGCTATGCAAGTACTGCCCCAAGTTTGAGCACTTCAGTTATGCAGGGATGAAAGCTCATGTCATACTTGCCATCATGGATCATAATGAAAACCTCCAGCATGAACAGGTTCTGGTCAAACTCCGACCAGCAAGTCAGCAGCAATAGGTGAACCTAGATTCAAAGTTGTGTACCCAAAAGGCAAAGCAGGAATGGATTGCTAAACCAATATTTGAGAAGAAAAAGTTTGACTACATCTATGACTTGATGATGGAAGTGATGAGAGCCAAACGAGGGAAGTTGGAAATTGACCCCATGACCATACCAGCCCATCTGAAGAACATCGCAAAGTGTGAGTGTCCAGAGAAGACTGTAGTGATTGCAAGACACATTTCAAGATTTGGGAAAAGTAATTCAAAGCCAGGCTAATGAAGTAGCATCTGTCGACTGGGTGAGTACCGCTGCCTTAGTATTTCTCATAGTAGATGTGTAGTTTTGAGTGCAGGGAATGAAGGTATACTGCTAATAGGTCAGTTCACATAACGATTGTTTTTCCACTGTAAGCTTAAGTACGAATGAAGGTATACTGCTAATAGGTCAGTTCAGATAACGATTGTTTTTCCACTGTAAGCTTAAGTACTTGCTGGTGGTAGAGAACTCCATTCATTATAGATGAGCACTAATGGATTGTTGCAGTAATTTTAGGCTTTGCCAGATGACATTGCACATGTTTTACCTTGCATTGCAAAAGAAAAACCGCATTGATGATGAAAAAATTAGATTAGTAAAGTGGTACCAGGGAGTGGACTTGACTATACTGTTAAAGTTGTCAACATGGCTGTGCATGGGCAAGGGAGCAAATGAGGGAGAGTGCCTGTGGCTGTTGACAGTAGCAAGAATAATCACATGACTGTCAAGAAATTAGTAACTGAGTGTTCAAAGGGCAGACGTAATGGCCCTATTTTTTTTTTATTATTTCTGGTAGATGGGGTTAGGAGTTAATTTGGACTGTTGCAGTAAGAAGGAGTATACTGTCTTCATATGTATTGCCCTCTTCTGGACTTGTAATATCATGGTGCATGACATGTATGGGTTTCTGGTGGTTGGAGAAGAGTGGACCATTCACAGACTTTGAGTAACTTGTGTATTCTCAAAGCATGTGGACATGTTGAGTCAATGCAGTGGAATTACTTATAAACCATGCCATTACCTGTATTACCGCAGTTACTGCTATGTGATATGTGCTCTGCAAAGCGTTACTGGTATGCTATACATGTGAATTACATGTACCGGCAAGGTGTGAGATGTACTGTGGTCTGCAAATGCACATTTTGAATCAGTGCAGTTTGGGTGTATCGCTACACACGTGAAGTGGTAACACTGCTGAGTTAGAGCAGTATATGTCCCTATGTCCAAGGATGTCGCAACTTGTTACTGTCGTGTTGAATGTACCTGTTAGTGGCAGCTGATGTCAAATGAGAGTCATTGGTAGTGCAGGTATCGAAAGCATGGACAATGGCAACCATTGCATGTAACATCACCCATTTCATTGGGGTTTGGATGTGCCATCAATTAGTGCATGAGACGTGTAGGAATATAGTTGTAATAGCTACAGAGATGTCAATATGCAGCTATATAACATTATCACACTAATGTCATTTTCTGCCTGAAAAGTGGTAAAAACAAACTACCTTGATGCTGTAAAGCACAAGGGGGATGTTTGGCAACTCAGGTGCTGAGTTAGTGCTGTGATTAGTTTTATTGCTGCTAATGTTTTTCGCTGACTAGACCAAATCACTATATTGATCTGCTCCGTAACCAGGTGCTGAGTTTTTTCTTATAGTATGTACAAAAATGATACTGCCCTTCCTGCTGTGTCTGGGTCTTTGAAAGATACTGTGTATGTTATGTATTTTGCACGTTGGCTGTTGGCGATGCGTCTTCTAAGTTATGTGTTGCTCCGCCTATTTGGTTTTAACTGTCTGTCATTAATTTCAATAGAGATGCATAACTGCTGTTGCTCTTATCATAGTCAGCAGATGTGTATTTACTAGATTGACAATGGCTCGATGGAACTGGCATTGCTGTGGTTAGTATACTTAAGTGTTAGAACAGTGAACTGAGTAAATTGTAGCTTTCCCATCCATTAGACAATGTATGGCAAGACAAATCATTATCTTGTGCCTAGTTTCTGAAATACACATATAATATTTAGAAACTGTTCCTAGTTTGGTGGCATTGTCAGGAAACTAGTTTATTTTTACTCATTTGTTGCACTGCAAAGGTGGAGTAGCCTGTGGCTTTATCCAAAAGCCGTTAGTACTGTGGGATGGTGAAGTCTATTGCTGCTTATGAACAATCAGTCTGTAGAGCAGGTAACATAATCGTTTTTCATGAAGGATGTGGATTTTAGTTCACGCAGTTTGTAGATGGATTGCCGATACTGTACTGTTATTGTAAAGGGGGTTGATGCATCAGTCCTTATCCCCTCCGTTGTAGGTGGTGTAGTAGCTATGAAGCTGTTGTCAGTTTGCCACGATTATGTATTGCAATAGTACTCTTTTTTTTTGTGATGTAGTAATCTGCACAACTGTTTTATTATACATGTCTGAGTTTGCTGCATGATGTGGATGGAGTAAATATTTGGCGATTATGCTAACTGAATGGTATTGGTGAATGAAGGCTAATTGCAGTGGCATTTCCTGATGAAAAGTTTGTACCTCAGATTCAAAGATGGCCGCCATTCTTTAAACACTGCAAGTCTACAGCTCTTCAGATATCAGAAATAAAAACTAACCCTGTGGAGATATCATAAGATTTAATATGCTAATTGGCAGCAATAACTAAAGTACTAGGATCTATCTTCGTTTCTGAGAGGAAAAAATAGCGAAAGTATTTTGTAACAGCAGGATTGGAACTGATGGTTAGCCTGACTCTGAACAGAGCAACAAACAAAGGAATTACATACCTCTCAGCTGAAGCCTTACTCCTGGTATAAACACGCTTGCAGTATATCAAAATGTCAAAAGAAGACAAAACTATGGAAATCACAACTTCTAAAACTAAACTATCAGCTTTGCAATCTCTGGAGAAAGAAGCTAGTTTTAAAAGACAGAAAACAGTTGCACAAAGGAGACTGCAAAACAGGAATAACAAAATAACCAGATCAACCGTCAGCATCGAGGAAATTAAATCAGCATTGTTACCTATTCAAGAAGCCTTAAAAGATTTATCAACTCAAATGCTTACGTTTAGTGCCACATGTAATCAAATTTTGGAAAGGATGGATAAGTCAGAAACCAGAATAGCTGAAAGTGAGGATAAAATAATAATGCTTACGAGGAAAAACAGACTCTCATGACGCAGACATTCAAACCATGCAAAATAAAATTTTAGACCTGGAAGCAAGATCCAGACGGAATAATATAATAATTAGAGGACTCCCAGAAACAATTCAATACAATGAGCTTAATGCTACCATATTACAAATACTTGAAACACTGTTTAAGGACTCTGACAGTGTTAAACAGATTGCTCTGTGAGCTCTTTCTATAACAATCAGAGAATCATTTGCTTCAAATGCACCTAGACCTGTTTATGCCAAAATACTGAATTACCAAGATGCAAGCAAAATACTTCTAACTATTAAAAAGAATGGTGGATTTATCATGTGGCAAAATAACAAAATTTCCATGACACAGGACTTACCAATACAAATAAGGCAATCCAGGCAAATGCTAGCTCCATACTGCAAGTTTTTGATTGAAAAAAACATCAGATTTCAAATGAAGTTTCCCAATACTTTAATTTTCACAGTGGATGGTATTAAATATTCAATAAACACTAAAAAAGAAGCAAAACCTACCTTTTTGAAGCTTTTCAAAGCACTGCCACCTTCAGAAGTTTGATCAAAGCATCCAGGCTTTTCTTTCAGCATTAGACAGACTGGGATTCCATAATTTATTTATTCGAGGCTTTATAACTCTTTGTTTGTTCTTTTCTTTTTACCAGGCCCTGGGAAACACTTATTACCTCTTTATCTCGAAGTTCCAGCGTGTCCACGAGGTTTTTCCGAGGATTTATGGCTTCAACGATCGTAAACAAGCCACGAAGTAGCAGGAAGTCCTTTGGAGACTGCAGGGGGACTGATTTCAATGTAGTGCATCCAGGAGGTCCGTCTGCGAACTGGTTCCCCCGCCGCGAAATCGAAATGAAGAAAACAAGCTGATCAAGCAGGAAGGACTATAGGGAAGCTGTAGAAACTGTTTAAATTTAAAAACAAAGCTCCCTGGACTTATTTGGAGGGTAAATAGCTTCAGTGTGGTATGAGGAATGTACAGCTGTACAGGTAGGAAATACTAGTGTGAATGGGCTGGTTAAAATAGAAGGGTATTACATTGTACTGTGAATGAATATGGTAATTGTGTCTCTATTTCTCTGTTTTTGTTTTTTTTCTCTCTTCTTCTCTTAGATAGGTTTTTTTTTTCATTTTTAATTAGGAAAATGTATGTGTATGCTTTGTTTAATAGAGTAACATGATGGTGTTAGTATAACAAATGTATGCAAAACTGTGAACTTGAAAGGTTTCAAATATCACATTAAGTTCTTCCTTCTCTCTAGTATTTTAAATGTATTTTATATGGACACAGTCATTTAGCCAATTGCTTTGTGTAGTACAGTTTTATTGTTACCCATAATATTTTACAAGTTTTAGCAGACTGTTACTTTTGGAGGAAGACAATTAACTAAAGCAGTTACAACATTTAAATAAAAATAAGCTTAGAATTGTCTTGCAATGTTTAACAACTGTTTGCTTTCTCTGAGAATTAATAATTACTATTGTATATGACAAGAAGTTAAAATCTATTATTGTTATTGCTGATTATCAATATAGTGAGGTATTAAACTGGATTTTCATACAACAATTAGTAAATGTGTTTGACTATATAAATATGTCCAGAGCTGTAGTTAAGTAGTTAGTAGTGTTTATTAGGGAATGTTTGGATTAAGCTTTGTAGATTTAGAGATAGTGGTTGTAGGTTTTTTGCATGGGGTTTTTGTGTTAGGTTGTAGAGTTAGAAATTTAGATAACCAGAGACATTCAAGGAATGTGAAAAACTTATGTGCATCCTGGTCCAGAGGAATAGTGGATAAGCACTGGGTAGGGATGGGATGTCAGATTTGCTTCCAAATAATCTATGATATGTTAATATACTGTAATCTAAAGTTGTCTCTTAACAGTAGGAATAGGAATACAATTTTGAAAAGCTTCATATGTGGATAATAGAATCTTGGAATGTTAACGGACTCCAGAACATGGGAAAAAGGAAGCTATTTTTACATCTGTTTTTCCAATCAAAAGCAGACTTTATTTCACTACAAGAAACTCATTTGACTAATGATCAGTGGGATACACTGAAGGATAAGAAATGGATTAGGGAGATAGTGGCGGCGGAAGGGACAACGAACAGTGCAGGGGTGGCAATTATAATTAAAAACCAATACCAAGAGAAAATCTTAGATGTCAAGTAGTTAAAGAGGGACGGTGGTGTTTAGTGGTTCTGGTATCCAAGTTCTATGATAAACCCATATTACTTATGAATATATATGCCCCTTCCACTAATCAGCACCATTTTATAACTTCACTTTACTCCATTTTACAACAATATAACAACTGTTATATATTAATGGGAGGTGATTGGAACTCGTATCAAGATCCCAAGTTAGATAAATTTGGTTCATTTAAAGCTTTTAATAAACAGGCAATGATAGCATTGAAGGAATTTAAAACCGATTTTAAATTATATGACCCATTTAAACATACAAATACACAAAGGAAAGCAAAGAATTTTACTTTTTACTCAAGTTGCCATAAAATGTGGTCGAGAATTGATTTTTTTTTTATCTCAGAAGTATTGATTGCTGCTGACCCATGTGTTTCTACCCAAGCTCGACAACTATTGGACCACTCAAAGATTACATTAACACTAAACAATAATAATATGAGTAATAGGAGACTTCGAGGATACAATTGGTCTTTAAATCCATATTTACTAAGGAAAGATGACATATTGAAAGAAGTTAGAGACACTTAAACAGTTACTCCATTACCTCCCCAAAAACAGACACCCTCTTGATATAGAATGGGCTACAACTAAAGCCCAAATAAGAGGGATTTTCCTTCAGAAAGCTACTTACTATAAAAAAATGCAAAATAAGAAACTACAAGAATTAGAAACCAAAATTAAGTTACTAGACCAGGAGTTAATGAGGAACTACAATAAACAAGCAGACTTATTAAAGTGTCAAAAAGAATTGTTTTTATTACATAATAGTAAACTATCATTTTATGAACAGAGAAATTTAGTAAAATACGCAAATTATATTCAGACTCCCTCAAAAGCACTAGCACGCATTAACCAAACGAAATCAACACTAATTTCAGAAATATATTATAACAATAAAACATATACTAATAAGGCAGATATTATGAATACTTCTGAAACCATATTTAATCAGGTATATGGTGATCAGCAGACACTTTTACCAGATAAAGTTAGGAAAGATTTCTTACAGAAGATCACATTCCCGAGTATTGATAATGAGTCTCATACGGATTTAATTAAACCGATTTCAGTGGAGGAGGTAACAGAAATAATTAAGAAGCTGAAACCACATAAAGCCCCAGGGCCGGATGGATTGACCTCTGAATTCTACAAAACTTTTAGTGAGATTTTGAGTAGAATACTTTCACAGACATTTAATTATATAATTCAAAATAAAATTAATGATCCCCAGTTTAATGTTTCAAAGACAATTTTGATACCGAAAGAAAAAAGTGATTCTAAAAACCCAGATAATTACAGACCCATTTCACTCTTGAACATAGACATGAAAATTATGACATCTATCCTGGCAAATAGACTGAAAAGGGTCACAAATCTAATAGTATCAGAGGAACAGGCAGGGTTCATGGATGGGAGACAGACCACTGATAATACATTAACGCTTCACACATTTAATTTCCTATGCCAAGCACAAAAATCTCAATATTTATGCACTTATAATTGGCCTTTGAAAGCATTTGACAGAGTTAATTTGGTGTATCTATTTGATATGTTATCATACTTTAATATACCTCAGGATTTTATCTTAACATTAAGGAAAATATATAACAATGCATATACAAATGTATTTATCAATCAAGAATGCTCTAAAAGAATACAAATTAAAAATGGTACCCGACAAGGGTACCCATTATCTCCTATTCTATTTAATCTTTATTTGGAACCATTATTTTTACACCTTAAACAAAATGTTTTTTTACAATCCCCCATTATTATATGGTATGAAGATAAATATGGCTGCTTTCGCAGATGATTTAAATATATACTGTACCACACCTGTGTCAGATACTGATAAAATATTAAAAGCAGTAGAAGACTTTGAGAAAATCTGTAACTATAAACTTAATTTTAAGAAATCCAAAATATTCCCATTAGACACACCTACACCCTTTTCATTGCTACCATTGATAGGACAGGTAATGACGGAAGAAAGAACAAAATATCTGGGTATTATATTTTCAACTGATAATAGAGATTTTTTTATAAATAATGTTAAATCAACTTGGGATCAGATAACATTAGATTTGAAAAGATGGAGTAAACTGAAATTACCAATGATGGCAAGAACTGCAGTTATCAAAATGAATATTCTTCCCAGAATACTATATATACTTAGAGCTACACAACTTAGAATCACGAGGAAATTTTTTAAACAGCTTCATATAGGACTAGGGAGATTTCTTTGAGAACCTAGGAAAACGAGGATAACATATGAGAAACTGATGGCTCCAAAGAATAGGGGAGGTCTAGATTTACCGGATTTTGAAACTTATTACTTGGTAATCAATGCTAACAGAATTTTAAGGGTGATTCACTTTGATAGGGACAGTCTGAAATGGGCACCCAAGTGGTTGGTTTTAACTTATAGACATGTAACTAGAGTGGGAATTAACTGTAAAGCTTTACCCTTTTTGAATAGAGGAACACTCGGTAAATATGACTTAATGGAACATATAAAATGCTATATAACTTCAATTCAAAATCTTTTTACTTCATTAAACTTATTAAAGTATATGATGGTGTTTCAACCACTCCACAAGAATCCAAATTTAGTAATAGGGAATAAATTGATAGACTTACAGAAATTCCCTCTAATAAAAGATATAATCATATTGGATTTCTACCCCTTGCTTGGGATATCAGTTCACGATATTTTAAAAGAGAAAAGTCTCCCTATTTCCTATCTAATTATCATGAGACAACTAAAAGATCTGGCTACAAATTACTTTAATAACTTTGAATTTAAAGAGGAGGAATTAAATATGTCGTAATCTGTGGGAAGCTCTGATACAAGACAAAAAATATATAACTTCCTCATATAACCTGATAAAAGAGATGAAGTATAATAAACATATTCTCTTATTGAATTACTGGAGGGAAAAATTAACACTAGTTGACGATAGTAAGATCTTGGAAGCATTTAAACTAACATTAAAGTCAGTATCACTACAAAAATTACTATTCACAAAATTGATGATATTCAACAATGCCTACTATACCCGTCTTACTCTTCATAAATTTGACTCAAAGAACTCGCCTAATTGTCCATACTGCATAGACCAGACAGCTGACATGTTTCACATGTTTTGGAGTTGCAAATGCATTTTTAAACTTTGGAATTCGTTAAAACTTCATTTACAGAAAATGGGCTACCAACAATCAACACTCTCTTGGGAATTTATGATCCTACTTATTCCCCCAGAGAATTTAGACAAATCAAAAAGGATCATAATCATGAATATTTGTTTACTAATGAAACTATACATAGCTTCAAACTAGTTGAACCCGACCCAGACATCTTGGGAAAATTTTAAAACATTAGCAATAAGACGTATATTAGTGCACAAACTGTTACTCAATGACAAGAAAAGCATAAATAACATTAAAATATGGGAGCAAATCTTTAATATTGTGTTGGCCTAGAGGTTCTTATCCACTGTTACTTAGGATATATATTTATAAGACTGATTCAATCTTAGATTAGATATAGATTGTAATAATACTACAGACTGATGGCATTTTCATGTTGAATTTCCTTTTAATAATTTGTGTTAATATACAATGTTTGAGTAACTTTTGGAAGCAATCATGTAAATATTATATATACATAGTAGTGTGTAGTTATGTAACTGAAAAATAATAAAGACGGATTATTGAAAAAAAAAAAGTTTGTACCTGGGGGTGTTCAGCTTTCATGGCTGCTGCTGTTCGTCTCCTTGTTTAATCAAAGAATGTTTAAAATGGAGAAATATAAAACACATTGTAACAACTGGTGCTTCATCAACAGCCCCCTTTTTTTCCTTATGTTCTACATGCTGTCGGGGTAGTGTGTTTGCTGCCACCGACTCCTTGATTTAATGGATTTAAATTTGATTTGACCGATTTAAATGTACGCCTGCTTTCGTGAACACCCATGCGTGACAGTCGCAGATCTTTGACAAAATGTCGTACCGTATACTTGTCTATGCCAAATCTAGCGTACCATATTGTCTGCTTTTCTACACAGGTGCCCAAACCACTCTGAGGTGAGGTCTTTGATATTTCCTGTAATTGGAGTTACTTTGGGTTCTGCTGTTATGTCCTCAATTCTTGTCCTGCGACAAGTGTGCACACTAGCACCTTTGTCAGTCAGTTATTCACCTGTTCGGCCTATACTGCCCAGGGGTCTGCACCATACAGTAATACAGGTTGCACCAATGTATTGTACACCTTAACGTTCACATTCTTTGGCATTCTTCTGTCGTCTACACCTGGTAATGTATGAGAGTTGTCTGTGGCCTCCTCTGATTCTAGCTTTGACGTCTTCAAAAGACCCTTCTCCTGAACCACTCCTCCCAGATACTTGATGGAGTTTACCTGTTGCACCATATTACCTTCTATCTGTATTCACAAAATCATATTACAACCAATTTCCTTCCATTACCTCCACTGAAACAGTGCATGGTTTCCGCTGATGTGCCTAGAAATTTTCAGGCCATTATGCTGTCCTTTGCTGAAGTTCAAGCTCAGTCTGCCCGCACTGCCATATTGTCGGTTTACAGCTGCTTGGTCGATCTGTCCCCCTGCAACCTGATGGCTATTGTCCATGACCAGTATGAGCAGCAGTGTGAAACAATGCTGGCTTGCGACACTGTCATATGCATTTCTGCAAGTTAAAGAATGCCCATTTGGAGTCTGCCCTACTCCATCTTCGTATCAAGTATGTGTATCACTGCAAGCATTGTGCCAGTCGTGCTTCATCCTTATCTGAATAAGGATAATCTCCCATCGCACAATCACCCTCTCCAGTAGTGGCATAGAATGTAGTTGGAGTTTGATGCCTCTGTAATGCCCGCAGTTGTGGGCGTCACCTTTCCTCTTGTCCACTGACTTCAGTATTGTATCTTTCTCTGTGCCTGGCTGACAGATCTATACTTTCTGTACTCTTAATACATGCAGCTTTTTAGACACTGCCATTGTCCCAATCACCCAATTCCCTTCTCTTCTTGGGGTGTTATATCTGAAGGATCTGCTACCTGATGGTGGTGGGGTGTTGTGGAAGGTGCTGGTGTGAGGGTTAGGAATGCTCTTGCACATGGCTTTTTGAGCTAGCCAACCTTGGGCTGGCATTGGTTGTACAAATAGGTATGGAAAGGAAGTTGCAATTTGACTGTATTACAAGGTGTAGGTTTCGTCCTATGCATGTAAATTTACAGAATTGACAGTAGTGGATGTGTAGGTCGAGCGAGCTTTGCATGGGTTACTGCAGCTTATGACAAATGCGTGTGTTAGCAGGACAACAGCTACTATGTTAGCTTTTCATGAATGCTGTGTTTCAACTACCACAGTATGTGACTTGATTGCTGGTACTCTACTGGTGTTCTGCGAGTGTGTGGACAGTGTACTCCTGAGAACGTTCTGCTTTGCAGTCTGATACCTAGTAGCCAACAACCTGTTGTTACTTTGCCATCCACTTACTAATCAAGTACAAGTACCTTCTGTTTGCAGTGTAACACAGGCAGTTTATTCAATGGCAATGCACAGTATGTTGACACTATGAAATATAATTTTATTTGCAAATTTGTAACGTCTGCAAAGTAGATGTGCAGAAATGAGGATTGGGAGGCAAAAAGGAAAGGAGGGGAAAGAATGGCCAGGGAGAGCAGTAATGGGTACTGCTAACCTTGGAGTGAGATGTACAGATCATAGTTATTGGGAAATCTCAGTATAGTCTTAATTTGAGTACAGGGGCTTGTCATGTGAACTACTGAGAACCTGGATACTGAGTGTCCTAAAGGATTGCATGACAGTTGTTTTTTTAGGTTTTTCAATGTCTCTTTTCTCACTTGAACAAATACGGAGATGAGAATTTTGTATGGCATTAGATTAAGGCAGGGGCTTAAGTGAAATTGCCAATGGGATTAGTAGAATCAGTTAAACGTTAAGGCAAAAGAGTTGCATTATGGCATGACCACAAATATATGTAGTTTGTTCATGGAAAAATCATGAGTGGGTGTTTGCGGGTTAATCCTGACAGTTTAACTTGCGGAACACAAAGAGGTAGCTATTGTGTGCGAGACCTGGTTTGGATACAGTGCTTGCATATAAGCAACAGCCAGTGATGCATTTCTGTGTCTGTAGTATGCAATACAAGCCTGACTGCAATTGTAAACTCTCAATAGTGACACTGGTGTCCTCTTAAATGTATTGTTACAGACAAATGAGGAATCCGTAATTCCTGGTAATGCAATGTTCAATTTAGCTTGTGTTCAATGTAACATCCAGTGATGGAGGATAACCTTACTGTGTAGTGACAATATTTGCGGGTGTTGTGTGAATGTTGAAGCAGTAAGTAGATGTGTGGTCTTGCTAAGTTTGTTGCAGCTGCAGATTGCATGTATTTCTGTAATGGTAATGAATAGTCGGAGTATGGTGCTCGACTCCAGCTGGTGATTGTGGAAGGCTGATTACCTGCAGGTGTGTTCTAAGAGTTTTGAGATGAATGTGGCTTTAGCTGCAGCTGCAAGTAGTGTTGTGGTGTGAGTGGACCTCTGTGATGCTGGCTTCCATGAAGTGGTACAGAGGCTTGTCACAATGGTGCAAAGTTGGTTAACATTTGCACAATGTAACCAAAAGCCAGCTTGTGTGGATGCCTACTGAGTGGGTAAGTATTGGTCTGCATGGACTGGTGCATAATTAAAAGCAGAGTACTGATAATTTTGTGAAAGAGTGCACTTAACCTTTTTATGACCAGGTATGAGTGACAGCTCAAGGAGACTGAACAGGACAGTGGCGAGATTTTCCACATCTTCAAAATGGATGACTGATGCAAACCGACTCTGATGTAGTGGACGAGCTTGGAACACTTTTTCATGTCCTGGAAAGAATGACTACAACTCTGGCACCTGAAGAAGTAGGTTGTGGAGCCAACATGGGATGAAGGTAAGGGGTATTACCTTTTTATAACAATCTTATTCGCGTAGTTGAGTCCAACTGTGTGGTTGCACTGTTTTAACGTCACAGTGGTATAAGGTATTCTCCACACAGGACTTTTAGTTTCAACACTGTAATGTAAGGAGTTGTGGTATTGTATGAGGAAGTCAGGAGTGTCAGAAAAGTATTTAAGAGTGGTACAGGATATGTACGAGGGTAGTGCGATAGCGGTGTGGTCTGCGGTGGGAGTGACAGATGCGTTTAAGGTGGAGGAGGGGTTACATCAAGGATCAGCTCGGAGCCCTTTCTTATTTGCAATGGTGATGGACAGGTTGACAGACGAGATCAGACAGGAGTCCCCTTGGACTATGATGTTTGCAGATGACATTATGATCTGTAGTGAGAGTAGGGAACAGGTGGAGGAGACCCTGGAGAGGTGGAGATATGCTCTAGAGAGAAGAGGAATGAAGGTCAGCAGGACTAAGACAGAATATATGTGTGTGAATGAGAGGGAGGATAGAGGAATGGTGAGGATGCAAGGAGTAGAGGTGGCGAAAGTGGATGAGTTTAAATACTTGGGGTCAATAGGTCAGAGTAACGGTACGTGTGGAAGAGAGGTGAAGAAAAGAGTACAGGCAGGATGGAGTGGATGGAGAAGAGTGTCAGAAGTGATTTTTGACAGACGAGTACCTGTAAAAGTGAAAGGGAAGGTCTACAAGAGGGTAGTGAGACTAGCTATGTTACATGGGTTGGAGACAGTGGCACTGACAAAAATGCAGGAGTTTGAACTTGATGTGGCAGAATTAAAGATGTTAAGATTTGCACTTGGTATGATGAGGGTGGACAGGATTAGGAATAAGTATATTAGAGGGTCAGCACAGGTTGGAAGGTTTGGAGACCAAGCCAGAGAGGCACGATTACATTGGTTTGGACATGTGCTGAGGAGGGATGCTGAGTATATTGGGAAAAAGATGCTAAGGATGAAGCTATCAGGTAACAGGAAACGAGGAAGGCCTAAGATAAGGTTTATGGATGTGGTGAGAGAGGACATGCAGGTGGCTGGCGTGACAGAGCAAGATGCAGAGGACAGGAAGAAATGGAAACAGGTGATCTGCTGTGGCGACCCCCAAACGGGAACAGCCGAAAGAAGATGATGAATGTAAGCCATTAGATGGATGCATACAATAAGTAGCAAATGTGCTACCAACTGTAAGGAATTGAGAGCCGACTCGCTGCAATTGATTTTTAATGATTGTGTGGCTAAAATATTTGGCTCTACTTATGTGTAACCACAATTCAAGATGTAATGTGCAAGGTGGAATGACTGAGATGTTGAGCTTGAGGTACAACTGACCGAGAAGGAACTTGTGAAGTCATGTGGGAGAAAGGTAATGGTGTTTATCCTTCAAAAGTAATGCTTTGGATTTTGAAAACTGAAAAGTGTTTGTAGATGCAGGTTCAGTGGCTAAATGGTATTATTCAAAATGTCAGTTAAGGTTTGCAGTGCAGTCTGGATGTGTTTTGCTTAATGAAATGAAAATATAGCCATTGTAAAGCCAATGGTTGTTGGTGTATTACACTCATTACAAGATGTGAGGATTGGCAAGCCATCCAGTAAGTAGGTTGATTTATGTAGGCAACAGTGTGTACAAACATATTTGGTGTAGTCAAAGTCAGACACTACAGTTGATTGTCTGTAGCAACTAAAAAAATAAGTTAGTGAGCAACAGTTTTGTAGAGGCATTTGCAGGCTGGGTGAAGGGTAGCTACAGGTTGCAAGTACATAGTCCCATGCTTTGTTGAAGCATGTTAAGGTGCCTGAAAATGAATGGACATAACTGGGCTGGTATTTGTGAAGAAGCCTGTGACACTATAGCAATGAAAAGGAAAGTGCAGTTTTGTACCTACCATAAATGTAGATGTCCGATAGGTATGCAACTGCAGTCCTTACATATGGGTTGTCCTGCCTCAGGCAGCCCTTCGGTCGGCCGGATTCCAAAGTCTGGGTCCGGCGTCGGCTGATGTCGCCCTTTCCCCGACGTCAGAGCGCCTGGGGTATAAAAGCGTCAGCCGACGCCATCTTCTGCAGTGTTTCTTGTCCCAGATGCCAGGTGTCCTCTAAGGAAGGCTAAATTTTGAAAAGAGAAAAAATTCCAGACAAGTACAAAGTACAGTTTTGTACCTACCATAAATGTAGATGTCCGAGAGGAATGCATCTGCAGTCCTTACAAATGGGTTGTCCTGTCGTCAGGCAGCCCTTCGGTCGGCCGGATTCCAAAGTCTGGGTCTGGCTTCGGCTGGTGTCGCACTTCACCCGACGTCATTGCGGCAGTTCTTCGGGTATAAAGGCATCAGCCGACGCCATTTTCCTCAGTGTTTCTTGCCCCAGATGCCAGGTGCCCTCTTGGATGGCTAAATTTGGATAAATGCCAAATATTCCAAATAGTAGAGAGCAAACACACAAAATAAGCATGTATGTACAAATATACAAACAAATACACCATAATAGATCCCCCCCAAGCTAGCTGAAGATTGGTAAGTACCCTAGGAGTACCTCAGAGGGGAAGGAGGGTGGGTAATCCTGACTGCAGATGCATTCCTCGGACATCTACATTTATGGTAGGTACAAAACTGTACTATGTCCTTCAAGGATGCATCTGCTGTCCTTACAAATGGGTAGAATACCATAGCTAGACTAGGGGAGGAGGAAATGAGAGTAGATTATGGTGTAGTTAGTATCCCTTGCAAAACAGCAGTGGCAAAACCAGCACGGGATCTAGAGTATAGAGGTAAATTATAATGCTTGGCAAATGTATGCACGGAGGTCCAAGTAGCAGCCTCTATAATGTCCTTGGTAGCCACTCCTCGTGAAGAAAGCTGTGGTAGTGGCTGTAGCCCTTGTGGAGTGAGGCCTGATGTTCTCTGGAGTTTTCTTTCCATGGTAGGAGTAACAAAATCTAATGCAATTTCCTATCCATTTGGAGACTGTCTGTTTAGAAATTGGTTTTCCTTCCTTTCCTGTTGCATATGCTACCAGAAGCTGGTCAGTTTTTCTATTGTTTTTGTCCTGTCCAGGTAGTAGCGTAATTGTCTGTGTACATCCAAGGTATGCAAGAGCTTTTCTCCCTGTTCTGTGGATTGGGAAGAATGTAGGAAGGTGGATAGCCTGATTTAAAGAGACTCTGGATACCACCTTAGGCATAAATGTAGGATTTGTTCTCAAGGACACTATCTTGATGGAAGATCAGGAAGGGTTGTACTGCCATTAATGCCTGTAGTTCAGAGACCCTTCTTGCTGAAGTTATTGCCAGCAGGAAAGCAGTCTTCCAGGATAAGTATTGCAATTCTGCTGTAGCTGCTGGTTCGAAAGGAGGTAGAGTCAGTTTTTCTAGCACAAAGTTCAAGTCCCATGCTGGCAATGGAGGTTTCCTGGGAGGTTTTACATTTTAATTCCTCTCAGAAACTGTCTGAGCAGAGGATGCGAGAAGACAGGAGGATCCAAGCTGTATTCTGCTGAAATAGCTGATGCATGTATCTTGATGGAGGAATAGGACAGGCCTGTATGAAAGAGCTCCGCCAAGTACTCCAGGATGTTGGCTATGTTCACCAGTGTCACATCTTGCCCCTTTGCAGTACTCCAGATGAGATATCTTTCCATTTTGCTGCATAATTCTTTCTTGTTGAAGGTCTACGAGCCTCAGGATTATGTCTTTAACCCTTTGGGATAAATTTGGGTTAATTGCTGTTATGTAATGTTCCAGGCAGTTAGCTGCAGAGTTTTAGGTTTGGATGCAGGATGTTGTAGTTGTTCTGTGTCAGCAGTAATGGGATCAGGGCAGTGTCCATATTTGTTCCCGAGACATGCTCCTCAGCAGTGGATACCAATGTTGTCTTGGCCAGTCTGGGGCTATCAGAATGATCCTCGGACGTTCCTCTTTGATCTTGAGAAGCACCTTGTGCATCAAAGGAAGTGGTGGGAATGCGATGCTGTCAGGTTTTTCCAACTGAAGGATAGTGAGTCCACCTTCCAAGCAAGTGGGTGGTAAGTCCTTGTGCAGAATTTCTTCAACTGGTGATTGAGTGGGGATGCAAACAAGTCTATTTGTGGTAATCCCCATTCTCTTGTGATGGTTTTGAAGATGTCCGGATGCAGCATCCATTCGTGGGCATCTGTTGTAGTTCTGCTTAATATGTCTGCTAGAATGTTTTCCTTCCCTGGTACATAAATTGCCTGTAACTGAATGTTGTAGCTCAGAGCCACATCCCATAGGTCCAGTGCCAACCGCATAGAGGGTATGAGTGTGTGCCTCCCTGTTTGTTGATGTACCACATAACTGTGGTGTTGTCTGTCCTTATCATCAACTGGCCTTCTTGGAGAATAGGTCTGAATGCCTGGATTGCCAATTTTACTGCCATCATTTCTTTTAGATTTATGTGCAGATGCAGCTGGTCTTGAGTCCATAGGCCTTGAATGCACTTGCCCATCATGTGTGCCCCCCAACCGAGGTCTGAGGCATCTGTCGTGATGGTTTGTCTTGGTTGACTTTTGCAGAAGGGCAGTCCTGTGTTTGATTGACAGGCCCGAGCCCACCATAAGAACTCTTGCTTCAGGCATGGGATCATTGGAATTTTGGTTTCTAGGCTGTGCTTGTGCTGAGACCACAAATTCTTTAGGTACCACTGTAGCTTTCTCATATGCAGCCTGGCATGAGGGACCAGTATTATGCAGGATGCCATGAAGCCTAGAGCTTGTAGCACTTTTCTTGCAGTTAGATGGCTCTGCTTTGTTAATGCCAAGAAGTAGAGAGGAAGTTGCTCTTTCTTTTCTGTGGTTAGAAATGCCATTTGTTTTGATGTGTCCAATTCTGCACCCAGAAAGGTTATTCTTTGGGATGGAATCAGCCTTGACTTTTTTGTATTGACTGTATATCCCAGGGCTTGCAGCAGGTAGATGACTCTTTGCAAGTCTCCTGTTAGTTTGTTTTTGTTGTCCGCTTGTATCAGGCAGTCGTCCAGGTAGGGATAGATTTGAATTCCCTGAAGTCTGCAATGAGCGATTACTGATGCCAGGCATTTCGTGAACACTCTGGGCGCAGTAGATAAGCCAAAGGGCAATGCTGAGAATTGATAATGCTCTGATCCTGCAAGAAATCTGAGGTATCTTCTGCAAATTGGTCTTATGGGGACGTGCAGGTATGCCTCCTTGACTAGATTTACCAGCCAAGACTCCTTGCCCAGCATGGGAAGAAGCTGCTGTAGGGTCAGCATTTTGAATTTTGGAACAATGAGGAATGTGTTTAAAGCGGACAGGTCTAGAATAGGCCTCCATTTGTTTTCCTTTCTTGGTACCAGGAAGAGCCTGGAGTAAAATCCCTTCCCTTGCTCCGTAAATGGTACCTTTTCCACAGCTCTCATTCTTAATAATTGAGATATTTGTTTTAGAGCTTCTGTCCTTTGAGAAGTTGGTAGGTTTGGCATTCCTCTCTTTCCTGGTAGTGTATGGAAATGTAACCTGTAACCTTTGTCTATAGTCTGCAAAATCCATTTTTCTCTTGTAATGCAGTGCCAGTTTTTTGAAAATAATGCTAGCTTTCCGCCTAAGGGTGCTTCTAGTTGTTCCCTGGTAGGCGGTGCCACCGCCAAGTCACTGTGATTGAGTTGTTGTAGTGGTGGTGGCTGTATCGGTGCCTCGTTGGTTGTTACCCTGCCACTGGCGACCCCTGTAGGCACCCCTGGATTGGTATCTGCCTCTAGAGCGCCTATTCCTGCCTCTTTGTGTCTTAGAGGTGTCCGGAAAGGACCAATTCTTGGAGGGCCAGTTCCTGCTAAACCTTGGAGGTTGAACTTGTAAGAAATCTTTGACTGTTTGCACAGATTTTGCTTTCTCTTCCATCTTTTTTAGTACCTGCTGTGCGGGGGCACCAAATAAATTGACCTTGTCCATAGGTGCATCTAAAAGCTTAGATTTGACATGGTCTGGTAATGCCTGTTCTTTCAACCATGCATGTCTCCTGATAACTGTGCCAGTCATGGCTGATCTAAAGGAAGCCTCCAGTGCATCATAGCCACATTTTAAAGAATGGTTACTAACTTGCTGTATGTTATGTAACATTTCTTGAATATACTTTTTATCTAAAGATTCTTCAGAGGACAGCTTTTTAGTCAACTGGTCAAGCATAAACTCTTGATATTGAATCATATGAAATTGGCAGTTCAAAGCTCTAGCTGACAAAGTAGCAGAGGTGTAAACTTTTTACCCCATCTCTAAGGACCTGGAATCCCTTTCAGAGGGGAGGGGGTTTTTAGAAGAAGTAGCTGCTACAGCTTTAGGGCCCTGGGAGATGGTCTCTGGATCTGCAAAAGGAGCCTTATATAAGTGGTGATGAGTGTCCGGAACCCTGTAGTACCTATCGGGCTTAGCAGGAGCCGGAGGTAAAGTATCAGGAGCAGTGCAAGCATCATTAAATGCATCATCAACAACAGATAGAACTGGAGGTATAGCTAAGGGCCTATGCTGTGGCAAGTGTAGAAAGGTCCAAAGCCTTTTTCTAGAGTCTGAGAAATCTTGGCCCTGCCACTGAAATTGTTCCCTCATAGCATGCAAGGTTTCCCCAAAGGAAAATTCCTCAGGAGGAGAGGCTGAAGGGATGGACTCTTCAGCATCAGAGTCTTCGTAAGGAGAATAAGAAGCCTCAGGAGGGTCTGTATGATCTGAGTCATCAGAGGAATCATCTGTGGCTACTGGCTCAGGGGGCTCTGCTCTAGGCCTCTTTTCTGGAGGAGGGAGAGAGGCCCTGTCTGGATGAGGCTGGGCTCCACGAATTAAAGAGATGAGATCCTCTGCCAAAGAAAGCATATGGGAGCTGGAGCTGGGCCTGTGAGAGGGGGGCTTGGCAGGCACAGGTTTTGATGCTTTGGCTGCTTTAGCCCTGGCAAAGGCCTTAATAGACATAGCTGGAGGAGGCCTAGCAGCTCCACGTGCAGGGGTAGAAATATCTAGGGGAATGGTGTCTGAAAAATCCTGTGAAATCGCAACAGAAGGTTGGATTTCAGAAGCAGTTTCTACCAGGTTAGAAGAGGCCTCGGTAGAAGGCAAGTTAAAGGCTGAAGAAAGAACCGCTTGCTCGGTTTCGGCCGAAACCGAGACACTCGTGGTTTGCTTAACCGCGGTTTCGGCCGAAAGCACAGGCTAGACAAGCTGCTACGTCGTGGTCTGGGCCTAAACAATGTATGCAATAGGAGTGGAAATCTTTATGAGGTATTTGTTTCCCACAAGATAAACAGTTATTAACTTTCTCTGACATCGGCTGAGGCAAGAAAGAGTCCCCAACGGGGTACTTAGCTTTATAGAAGTCTTCGAAGTAGTATTCGGTAGTACTAATCTCTGGATCTGACTGACCGGCACTTGCGAACAGCTTCTGCTTTGGGCGCCACGCGGCAAGAAAGACTGAGGAAAATGGCGTCGGCTGATGCCTTTATACCCGAAGAACTGCCGCAATGACGTCGGGTGAAGTGCGACACCAGCCGAAGCCAGACCCAGACTTTTGAATCCGGCCGACCGAAGGGCTGCCTGACGACAGGACAACCCATTTGTAAGGACTGCAGATGCATCCTTGAAGGACATCAACATAAAAACAAATACACCATAATAGATTACCCCAGGTAGCTAAAATGAGGGGTAGAAACCCAAAAGAATACCACAGAGGGGTAGGTGGGAGGGAAAACCTGACTGCAGTTGCATACCTATCGGACATCTACATTTATGGTAGGTACAAAACTGTGCTATGTCCTTCAAGGATGCAACTGCAGTCCTTACATATGGGTTGAATACCATAGCCAACCTGGGGGTGGTAGGCACCAAGAGAAAGATGGTGTAGCTAAAATGCCCTGCAAGACTGCAGATGCAAACCCTGCTCTGGATCTGGAATATAAGGGCAGGTTGTAATGCTTGGAAAATGTATGCACGGAGCTCCATGTAGCAGCTTCTAAAATGTCCTTTGTTGCCACTCCTCTTAAAAAGGCTGTGGAGGTGGCTGTAGCTCTGGTGGAATGAGGCCTGATTTCAGCTGGCACAGTTTTTCCATGAAAAGAATAGCAGAATCTAATGCAATTTCCAATCCATTTAGAAATTGTCTGTTTGGAAATTGGTTTTCCCTGCAATCCAGCAGCGTAAGCTACAAAAAGTTGGTCAGATTTTCTGAAAGACTTTGTTCTGTCCAAATAGTAGCGCAACTGTCTGTGTATGTCCAAGGTGTGCAGAAGTCTCTCTCCTTTATTTTGAGGATTGGGGAAGAAGGTAGGCAGGTGAATAGCTTGATTCAGGGACACCCTGGATACCACCTTTGGCATGAATGACGGATTGGTACTCAAAGAAACTCTGTCCTGATGAAAAATGAGAAATGGTTGTACTGCCATAAGGGCGTGTAGCTCAGAGACTCTTCTTGCTGAGGTTACTGCAAGAAGGAAAGCTGTCTTCCAGGACAGAAATTGCAACTCTGCAGATGCTGCTGGTTCAAAGGGAGGAAGAGTTAATTTTTCCAGCATGAAGTTGAGGTCCCATGCAGGCAATGGCGGTTTCCTTGGAGGGTTGATGTTCTTTATACCTCTTAGAAATGGTCTTAGCAATGGGTGAGAAAATACAGGCGGTTCAGTGTTATATTTGGCAGATATTGCTGAAGCATGTATTTTTATGGAAGAATATGAAAGGCCATTGTGGAGCATTTCAGCCAAATATTCTAGGATCTGTGGAATGCTTATCACTGATGGGTCTTGACCCTTTTTGCTGTTCCAGATAAGAAATCTCGTCCATTTTGCTGAGTATGCATTTCTAGTGGAAGGTCTGCGCGCCTCCAGGATGATATCTCTTACCCTTTTGGAAAGTGTATCCTGAGGCATAGTCATGGAATCTCCCAAGCTGTCCGCTTCAATGTTTTCAAGCTGGGGTGTAGTGTCCTGTAATTGTGCTGTGTCAGAAGAAGTGGCCATTGAGGAAGGAGCCAAGGATTGTTGTGTGCCAAGCTCCGTAGCAGTGGGTACCAGTGTTGTCTTGGCCAGTCTGGAGTTATCAGTATGACTTTCGGTTACTCTGTCTTGATCTTTAGTAACACCTTGGTCATCAAAGGAAGAGGTGGGAAGGCATGTAGTGTTAGAGAGTTCAACTGAAGGAGAAAGCGTCCACCTTCCATGCTTGAGGATGGCATGTCCTTGTGCAAAACTTTTTCAGATGGTGATTGAGGTGGGAGGCAAAAAGATCTATGCTCGGCCTTCCCCATGCTTGAGTTATTTGTAAGAAAATGTCTGGATGCAACATCCATTTGTGTGGATCCATGATGTTTCTGCTTAGGCTGTCCGCCAGAACATTGTCCTTCCCTGGTACAAACTGGGATTGTAGCTCTATTTTCAATTGTAGGGAAATATCCCAGAGATTCATTGCCAGTCTGCAAAGAGGGTAGGAATGGGTACCTCCTTGCTTGTTTATGTACCACATAACTGTGGTTTTGTCTGTCTTTATTAGTAGATGGCCCTGATGCATGAACTTTTCGAAGGCCTTGATTGCATGCATCACTGCCAGCATTTCTTTTTGGTTGATGTGCAGGTGCTTTTCTTTGTGCCCATTGTCCTTGAATGCATCTGCCCTCCATGTGCGCCCCCCATCCATGGTCTGAGGCGTCTGTTGTAATGGTTTGACTTGTATGAGGCTTGCTGAAAGACAGACCTTTGTTTATCTGGCTTGCTTGAGCCCACCACAGAAATTCCTTTTGAAGGCATGGAATGAGTGGGATCAATGCTTCCAGGCTGTGTTGAGACCATAGACTTTTTAGATACCATTGTAGTTTCCTCATATGCAGCCTTGCGTGTGGAATCAGAAGAATGCAAGATACCATGAAGCCCAGGGCCTGCAGGATTTTCCTTGCAGTCATCTGGGTGTGTGGTGCCAATTTTCTGAAGTATTCTGGTAATTGTTTTTGTTTTTCTTTTGTCAGAAACGCCATGCCCAGTGTGGCACCCAGGAAAGGTATTTGTTGGGATGTTACGAGACTTGATTTCTGAGTATTGACTGTGTATCCCAAAGCCTGCAGTAGGTGAATGACATAGTCCAAGTTTTTCAACAAGACTTGTTGGCTGTCCGCTTGTATAAGGCAGTCGTCCAGGTAAGGGTATATTTGTATCCCCTGAAGTCTGCAATGTGCAATTACTGATGCCAGGCATTTCGTGAACACTCTGGGCACAGTAGATAAGCCAAAGGGCAATGCTGAGAATTGATAATGCTCTGAGCCTGCAAGAAATCTGAGGTATCTTCTGCAACTTTGTCTGATTGGGACATGCAGGTATGCCTCCTTGAGGTCCAGAGTTACCAGCCAAGACCCCTTGCCCAGCATGGGAAGGAGTTGCTGTAAAGTCAGCATTTTGAATTTTGGCACAATAAGGTAAGCATTCAGTGCGGACAAGTCCAGAATGGGTCTCCGTTTGTTTTCTTTTCTTGGAACAAGGAACAGTCTTGAATAAAATCGTTGGCCTTGTTCTGCAGAAGGAACCTTTTCCATTGCTTTTATTTGAAGTAGGTTTGTTATTTGTTTGAGTGCCTCTGCCCTTTGATTTGGTGGCAGGTTTGGCCTGCCATGTCTTGTTGGTAGTGTATGAAAATGGAATCTGTATCCTTAGTCTATTATGTCCAGTATCCATTTGTCCTTTGCAATATTGTGCCAATTTTGTGAGAATAAAGATAATTTTCCGCCCAAAGGTGCTTCTAATTGAGCCCTGGATGGCGGAGTCAAAGTCAAGTCATTGGGATTGCCCCTGCGGAGCAGTGGAAGGTCCTGCCCCACCTCTCGGTCAGAGGCTGCCATTGACGTCCTCTGTAGGAGCCTCGAGTTTGCCCTCTACCTCGGCCACGTCTGTTTTTGCCTCTTTGAAATTTGTCTGTGTCTGGAAAGGACCAATGCTTAGAAGGCCAATTCCTGCTGAATCTTGGAGGTTGTACATGGAGGAAATCTTTGACTGTTTGCACTGATTTTGCCTTTTCCTCTATTTTCTTTAAAACCTCTTGTGCGGTAGCACCAAATAGCTTATGTTTCTCTAGTGGTGCGTCCAAAAGCTTAACTTTCACATGGTCTGGCAATGTTTGTTCCTTTAACCAAGCATGTCTGCGTATGACCGCACCTGTCATTGCTGCTCTACATGAAGCTTCCAATGCATCATATCCACACTGAAGGAAATGGTTGCTAACCTGAGTATTATGAACCAATTCCTGTAACCCCTTTCTATCTAAGGGTTCAGGGGAAGCCAATTTCTTTTGCAAGTCATCCAACATGTATTCCTGATACTGAATCATATGAAATTGACAATTTAATGCTCGCATAGAAAGGGTGGAGGATGTGTATACTTTCTTGCCCCACCTTTCTAAAGCCCTAGAATCTCTTTCCGAAGGAAGTGGATTCTTAGCAGTAGTGGAGGAAACCCCTTTAGGCCCGATAAATAGTTTCAGGGTCAGCAGTATGGCCCTTGTACAGAAATTGATGTGTGTCTGGGACCCTGTAGTACCTGTCTGGCTTGACAGGAGCAGGGGGAGGGAATCAGGGGAAACACTAGAGTAAGTACACATCATCTAAAACATTTAAAACTGGAGGAATAGCTAAGGGTCTATGCTGAGGTAGCTTTAAAAATTCCCTTAACCTTTTCCTAGAATCTGAGTATTTTTGGCCCTGCCATTTGAAGTGTTCACTCATGGAATGAAGCGTTTCCCCAAAGGAAAACTCCTCAGGAGGAGAAGCAGAGGGAATGGATTCCTCCGCATCAGAATCTTCGTAGGTCGAGAAGGCCTCTTCCTGGTAGTCTGAATGTGCAGAATCACCTGAGGCCTCATCGGAGGACTGGGGATCTACCTGCTCAACCCTAGGCCTCTTGACAGAAGGTGGCTGTGAGCCTCTCTCTGGATGTGGCTGAGAACCCCTAATTAAAGAAATAAGGTCCTCAGCTAAACTTAAAATCTGAGAACCAGAAGTGGATCCCAGAGAAACAGATCTTGGAGGGAGAGACTTAGCCTGTTTGGCAGCCTTAGCACGTGTGTAGGCCTTAATGGACATAGACACTGGAGGCCTGGCAGCCCCACGTGCTGGAGTAGTCTTATCCACTGAAATGGTGTCAGAAGTATCCTAGGCTACGGTCTCAGATGGGGAGAACAGAAACAGGCACCGAGCTGGCCTCCGGTACCGAAGTAACCAGTGGGGCAGTGTCGTCGGTCTGTAGCGGTCGTGAAACCGGCTCAGAAGAGACCGAGACACTCGCGGTAGGCCTAAGCATGGTGTCAGCCAAGACCGCGAAAGTCGGTCCTTATCCTTCCGTTTTTTAGGTAAATGTGCTGTTGGAAGCTCCGACGGCATGATACAACAGAAATCTTCCCCAAAATAATCTTGTGCAAACTCTGACCGACGCCTAAGAATGCGTCTATTGAAAGAAGCACAAGCTGTACAGGCCGAGACAATGTGTTCTGGGCCTAGGCAGGGTAAACAGTAAGAGTGGAAATCCTTATGAGGTATTTGTTTCCCACAAGTTAAACAATTATTAACTTTTACAGTTTTATCTGACATCGGCTGAGGCAAGAAAAGGTCCCCAACGGGGTACTTAGCTTTTTTGAAGACTTCAGTAGCTGAAAACATAGGAGCTGGCCGACCGGCACCTGCAAACTGCTTCTGCTTCGGGCGCCGCGCAGCAAGAAAGACTGAAGAAGATGGCGTCGGCTGACGCTTTTATACCCCAGGCGCTCTGACGTCGGGGAAAGGGGGACATCAGCCGACGCCGGACCCAGACTTTGGAATCCGGCCGACTGAAGGGCTGCCTGAGGCAGGACAACCCATATGCAAGGACTGCAGTTGCATCCTTGAAGGACATCTGTTCATGAAAGGGTTATAGTGATAAAATATTGCAGGATTTGAATAAATAGTTTATTGAAACAAAACGAGGGATGACTTGTGACCGGAAGTAACACATCTGTGGATAACGTCCTTCCATGTCGGGGCTTAGGTATTATAGTGGCAGTGAACTGAGTAAAAATTGACTGCTGTGTGTAATGCTGTATTGAGAGAAAGTGAATAAGTATTGCGTTTTGTCTGAGATAAAGTCTGGTGAAAGTCAGTACATGCAGTGGCCTCTGTATGACAGACATTTATCTTGATGGGCTTTTACTAAGCATTCGTGACAATAACTGACCTGGAAGCATCACACAGCACCCACGGTGGTGAATGGAATGTTACAAAAGGAAAGGGTAAAGGTACAACAGTATTTGACAGACTTATTAAGCAGATGTGCTGGGTATGTTTTTAAGGAGAAATGTACAGAGTAGGCATAGCTAATTTGTTCAAATGAATGAGAGGAAACAAAAAATGTGTAGTGACACACTGAATGCTCACTAGTAAACTTCGGTGTAACAGTATTAAGAAAAGTGTGTCTAGTTGATTGGGACTGTGGAGCTTTTATATACACTTGTCTTCACAGAATATATGCTTTATGTGCACATGCAGTGCTTTACGTACAAGCAGTTAAGGAATTTATAGTACAGCAAAAATGAGAAGACCCCCACATCTGTTATAAGTAGCATATAATCACTGGCAACCATACTGTAGTTGGTAAATGGACACAGAATATGTATGTCCAATGTCTTGTTTGTTGTAATGCACTGCTTGGTAATCCTGCTGTGGACAAATTAACTTTAATTAAATTTTGGTGCAGCACTGAGCATTTTAAAAATCCTGAAAGTAACATGTTTTTTAATACAGATTAATGCAAAAGTGTAATGTCCTAGAACTGTCCTCTTTCCTTGACACCACAGCAGTCAAAATGTTTGGTACCTACAGTCAACATGAAGGCCCGAGAATGGGAGATCAAAAGGCTTGCGCAAAACAGTGCCTCCTGAAGTGCTATTGAGCATGGATGGCAATTTTGATGACAGCCTGTGGTGCAGCTAAAAAAATGTCCCACTGTCAAGAGTAAGACTGGAAGAGGTAAGCAGGCCATTACTCAAGACTCCTGCTGTGAAATGTCAATCACAGCAGTAAGCAGCTCAAATTACCTACAGCTCTCTGACAGCTAGGGAGGTGGTGTGAAGGGGGAGGGGAGATGAACAGAAGAACTACAAGCCAAGGATAACAAAAGACTTAAAAATTAGCAAGTCTAACAAGAAGCTGCAGTAAAAAAAAACTTTGAAAGTCTGTTCTTTGGAATTTCAGCTGCTTGTGGTATAATCAGCCACTAAAAAGCAATCATTGTTTTGTAAAAAGTTTGTGATTGAAGCAAGAGAGTGGATGCATGCTAAGTGAATACTGTGACAGAAACTGTTGAACAGGGAAGCCTGCGTGATGTCATGGTTTTGAGACAAACTGCATTGTGGGATAGCAGGAGGCTTAGTAAAACTTAAAAACCATTTCAACATGCTAGCCCCCATGTGGTAAGAGTATCAAACTACGTAAAAAATTTTCAAAAAAACTGTAAATGGTCCCAGAGTGTTGTTAAAATATAGGAAATATCAAAACTTTATGAAATACACATGTTTTTTCAGTCTGTGGGTGCGGTTTTCCTTTAAGTCACTGGAAATTATATCAAAGTTCTTCCCAAAATAATTACTTGTTGACTCAACACAACATCACATTCATGAGACAGATTTGGTGAATGATAAAAAAAGGCCACATTCTTACTTTCACTTCCATTACTTAATTTCACAGTCAAACTCCAACTTCTTGTCACTTGAAACTAATACAAAAGAGAACCTGGAAATGTAAATTGATACTCCTCACTCCCTTTTTATTAAGCCTATAAAAAAAGTGCGATGTCCACTAAAACCTTGGATGTCCAGTAGGGTGTTACTACTACTAAATCAAGTTTCAATTATAAATAGAATGTGAAAAGAATCATTTGCTAAATAAGCCTCCAAGTCAACATGCCTTAATTAATAAAAATATTTAGAGAGTTCCTTTACACATTCACAATAATCACATCCTTTAACCAAATTGATCAAATAAGTACACAACACGACTGCCCATAACTCAAATGCAAGAAACCATTAGCAAAAATAACCATATTTGCTATTAACATTTACCCAAAGTCGAACAGATTTTACACAGTACTTTGAAGATTCTTTTCTAAGATGGAAAAAAGAAACACTACATCCATAGATTTTACCTGAATCAAAATAGGTCATCCACAGTTTTCTGAAATTTGGACTCACTTAAACCGATTATAGTTAGGCCAGCATACATAACTATATAATATCATAAATGGCTATTACAGAGTTTTCTTACACTATTCCTTTATCACCCAATGTACAGCCACTCCAGCAAAACACTTATCTGCTGTCTTTGAACCCTAGGGATGATATTCTTAACACTCCTTGACAAAGAATCCCCAATAATTAGGATTGTTTCTTTGTCTCAACACAGAGGAGTTTGTACATAAATTACCACCAGGGTCATGTACCCTACCAGACACTTCACTGGTTAGGTTGATGGTGAGCCTTCTTACATTTCTTCTTCTTAACTAACTGAAAATCATCCATCTTAACTTCCTCACACAACAGGTGATGACTATTTAAGTTAATGTCAACAGTGCTGTTATACCTAACCCTACAAACATTACCTTCATTTGAAAATACAGTTACATTGTCTAGCACCTTGCTTAGGCTAGATGGTTTATTACTAACTAAATTTAACTCCACACACTGCTCAACATGAGAGCTGCAGGTTCTTACAATATCACCCTCAATTTCTATGGTGCGAGTACCAGACAATCAAGAACTTATGACCATAACCACAAAGTCAGTCTGAGTAGAAATATGATTATTATTACAACTGTTAAAAGTCAGGGTATTATTTTTTTCGTGTTAAGATTTAAAAAAAATCACTCACTCACACACACACACACACACACACACACATTTTTTTCCACAGCTTGAATTAATCGCTGCTACTTTTCACCAACTACACTAGTAAAATCCACTGGACATCTGTTGCATTTACTGTTACCACCTGTAAACTAAATATGTGTTACAATTACTACATTTAACTAAGTAGTCCTTAGAAACAAAGTCAGTAAGCTAAGTGGACTTGGATGAGTTTTGTCTACTTGAAAAGCATACCATTTACTGCCCTACACATCTAGCATGCAAAGACATGAAAACACATCTTCGCGTCAACACAAGATGCTCTGCTCGTGAGCGGAGCACAGTACAGCACACAGCCCTGGACAGGTGGACAACATCCCCATTCCACAGCACACATTTTCAATGCTGTGAAGCAAATTAAAATAAAAGTAAAGCTTGTTCAACCATGTCCTTAAAAGGACAACCAGTGAAGAGTACACAGCAAGTACCTGTGAAAAATGGGGGGGGGGGGTCAGACAGGGTTAGCCCACCATGATAGTCTGCAGCTCAGAGATTCACCTTGCAAAAATAAAATTAAAAGTAGTAAGTCTTCCAAGTAATGAATCAAATCACCCAGAGAGGCAGATGCAAAAGAAGGCAAGGTCAATTTTTCAATAAAGCTGAGGTCACAAGGAGGAGGGGATTTGCTTTTGAGGGAATCTCAACTGCAACACTACTTTCATAACCTCTTTGACCAAGGAAGCAGAAAAGACAGGGATCCGTGGGCAGACAAGCTGAGACAGCAGCAAAATGCATAGTTGATAGCAGCACATGACAAACCATCTCCAAGTAGCACACACAAATATTTCAAAACCAGGGAGTGTCAAAACCCTTTCAGGACCTTTATTATTAGCTGGGTAACACCTAGAAAACCTCTTACATTTACAAATGGAATATTTTCTAGCTGCAGGTTTTCTTGCCTCCTTAAATACTTGCACCATGTCCTCAATGAACAAATACTTAAAAAAAAGTATTAAAATATAATCATCCATACCACCAGTTGCAATTGCTGTAGTTGGGATACACCTTTTGCCTTGATGCAGTGTGAGCAAAGCCAATCTGTGAAGATTCCATTAAAAGAAACACCAACTCTACCTCAGCCAAAATAGGAGTTACCATGATGAAATCTGGTAATTCTTTCTGAATCTTTAAGTACCCTGGGAATCACTAGAAAGGGTGGAAATACATACAAAAACATTCCAGACCATGAGATTGAAGTGCTCGTCTTCCAAGCATGGCTGCCAAGATGTCTTGAAAACAATTTTTTCAGTTGTCTGTTTTGAAAGGGGGGAAACAGATCTACTTCAGGTGTTCCCTACATCTGGATCAAGTCCTAGAAAACTTTTATGTGGAGCTTCCACTCAATAAGGTCTAATCCAGGATGTGCTT